>NC_081251.1:98359597-98663282 GCF_030490865.1 Poecile atricapillus
AGAGTTCAAAAGAGTTTTCTCCCATAGGAACAGCTCTGCCTTGAACAGGCTGTTTAAATACCTTTCAGAACAGAAAGCCATGGCAAGGATAACCATGTACCCATGGCATGTGGGGCTAAGGAAGGCCTGGGATAGACCACTTGAGGTGAACATTGGTCCAAGGTCTCTGAGATGCCCCCTTGAACACCACTATCCCTGCTGTCTTTGAGTTCATCACTTGGGAGTGAGAGATGAACTTACATCCTTCATACACCAAAAATTTGCCATTCAAATGAGTCTATGAGCTCATCTTGAGCTCTCTGACCTAGCCAGACACTTCTCTGCTGGTTCTGGAGATCAGTCTCATGACATTGTTCATGCTTCCATAGAAATAATTATTCATACAAAAGGGTTTAGGCAGGCCCAGATTCAGGAGCATCTCTGAGCTACCCAAACGTGGAGATTATGGCCCTTCAGAAAAGAACCTTCAGCCTCCTGAAGAGATCAGGATCCCCAGACTTTCATGGATGATGTGGTAGGAGAAGGACTGTGATACAAGGATGAGTATCCTCCAAGGGAGCAGATGAGCCACAAGAGCCTTTGGAAAAGACCCAGCAACCCTGCCTGCTAGTGGGGGAGGGGGGAAAATCCTGCTTACAACAAGATGTTCCTTTTTGCAGAGGAAGGTGATGACAGCTGGGATGAGGGAAGGAGAAAAAAATGCAGGGCAGCACCCTGTGTGGGAAAAGGTCGCTCCCCTGCCTGCCCCAGCCAGCTCACACTCGGAGCCGCCAAACGGGTCACTGGCTCCCGGCAGCCCACGCTGTGGGAAGGGCTCACAGCCCACACACCACTGTCTATGGGCAACTTCCATCTATCTACATCAGGGCTGGATCCAGGGATGTAAAAGCAGCAGCTCTTTCCTTGGAGGGGTGGGCAGAGGATGCAGAAAGAAGTGGGGAAGGCAATGGCTGCCTCTGCTTCCAGGTCATGGCTGAGCATCATCAGGAGCCAAATCAGTGGGATGCTACTGCAGCTCTTTGGTTCAACTGAGCTACTACCTCTACAGGGCGAGTATCCCACCTGCTTTGAATGGCTTCCTTCTCTCCTTAATTCCCTCCTCTTCGGGCTTTCCTGCCCATTCCACCTAGTTTCAGGGAAGAAAAGAGAAACATAACAGAGGGAGATATTAATGAATCAATGTCGTTGCTGTTTATTAAGTTTTACCTGTTCAGCAACAAATCTATGCTGTGCCTGCTGCTTTAATTAGCTGTCTCTCAGTCAGGAAAATCAGGGCTGTGAAGAGCTGATATGGTGCTGAATAATTGTTTGGGAAACGGTGCTTGGGGTTGGATGAGGAATTTTGTCACTGCTGTTAGCAAATACTTCCAAGTCAGCAGAAGGAAGCAGGGCTGGGAGGCCCAGCAGTGGGATCCTGTACTGGGTGATGTGGGAGAGGCTGCCACCAGCATGCAGTATACAGTGACTTATCCCTCCTTTCCCATGCTGGCAGTAATGCCCATGAGGAGTGGGGAAACTAGGGAAGGACAGGACAAATTTAGCCCACAGAACATGAAGGGGGGCCAAAAGTAAGTGAATTACTATCAGATTGCTCTATTTCTTTGTTCTCCCAGTTCATAAGAAGGAAAACCTTGTGCAAGCATGACTCAGCAGATACGAGAGCCCTCTGTCATCTACTGTCTCTCCCTATACACAGGCAAAGAGCAAAGCATACATCTTCCTTCAGTTTAAGGAGACAGGAGAAGAAAGACACATCTATTTCAGAGGGAGATGCCAGGCATAAGAACATCTGTCTTATTTTGTGCAATGAACACATAACACCAGATGACGTTTGCCTTTCAGCTGGGTAGGTGGCTTTCACCTTTACGTGCACCGTACACAGCAAAGGCTTTTGCCACACACAGGGAGACACTGAGCTTGAGGCAAAACCTTGGAGCAAAGCGCAGGGCAGCAGGAGCAGCCCAGTAAGTAGAGCCTTCACTGAGAGGTGTGAGAAAGGAGCAGCTGTGTATCAAAAGGGTAGGTGTTTCATCATGTGAGAGAGCAGCCCACAAGGAAGCCAGGAGTAAATCTGCTATTGCTGGGTGGGCTTAGTGGCTCCTGGAAATTGAACTGTGTATTCACAGCTTTTGGGAAAACTGGAACCACTTTGAGCTGCTGTGGGTTAACCCATTCATGCCCCCCTGGCCTTATCCTTGTGCAAACACCCAGTTTTATTTCCAGAGCAATTACAGGACACTAATGTGAAGCGCTTCCCAGGGGACAGCCAACCCAGTTTCTCAGCCCCCAAAGCTCAGAGCAATTTAACCAAGCGCAGGAGATTTCAAGTGCATACCTGTCCCAGACCTTTACCCTCTGGGACAGTAACCAGGAGATTATCAACTTATAACTCCTATTTTGTACCTTCTGACGACTTGTCCTCTGAGTGCTTTTCAGCCAGACACAAAGAATTCCCCACAGGAATGCAGTGAGAAGGAAAATACTGTGGAAAATACAGGAGGTACCCTGAGACACTCACAGGTGGTACCTGTGGGACTGGTGACAAGGGCCTTGAGTCGCTGGCTGCAGCCTGACTGCATGTTTTGGATTTTCCCAAATTTTCCCAAATTTGGGAATTTCCCAAAGATTTTCTTCCTGTGGAAGATGCACCAGGGAAGGAGGTGTGAGATGCTCCCAGAGGTCCCCTGCTGGTGGTTGTTGAAGCTTGTCCCTACAGCAGGACACACTGAGGAGCTCCCTGACCCTACTGCCTGCTGCAGGAGGCCACGCATGCTGCAAGGATGCCACCGGACACATTTGCCCCACAGAAACAACAGACAGAGGAGCCACTCTGAGCTGTGACCATCTTAGAGTGCAGGACCACTGGGTGTCATGACTGTCCTGTCTGGGGCTCATTGGCGCAGGTGGTGTGACACAGCTCTCCTGCAAATACATCTCCATCGCCACATCAAACCTATCTGCCACTGTACTCCCCAGGCCTGAGATCCATTTCTGAGTGTGACTGATTGTCCTTTTAATTTATCTCTGCTTAGGAATTGATTCTTGTATGTTTGTGCACTGCAAATAAACTCCTTTAATTGAAGCTTCCTGACCTTGTAGGCTAATGCTTTGACACAGCTCGTCTCTTGGTGTGCTCCAGGCAATGACTTTACATGTTTTGCAACAAGCAATAAAAGGCAGCACAACGAAACCTTAAGTCAGGAAAGGTGGCAACCTACCCAGCCTTAAACTCACACTGTCCCCAATTTTGATTATGCATTCAGAACATATTTTTTTTTTTTCAAACCATTGTAGCAAGACCCACAGGATGTGTTGGTATTAAGAACCAAGTGCTACTTCAGGTGAAATAAGTAGAGGGAGACAGCATTTCCTCTTGTATCAAAACCTCGGCTCATCTTGCTGGTTACATTGTTCTCCAGAATTCAAGCCAAGAAAAAATCTCACAGTATCCAGAATAAAGATTACATTTAAAATCCACAAGAGCTGGCAGGTTAACCCCAGCTGAGCCTGGAGATGTGTACTTAGCCTGTGTAAATTTTAGTTCCACTGTTTGACTGATACCTATGGGATGGTCATTCCTTCCAGCTCACTTATTTCACATGGGATGCTGCCTTCTATTAATATTGCAATTTTCCTTTCAGGAGGTGGAAGATGATTCACAGTACTTAGTATCTGATAAATGTAGGCAGCATCAAGACACACATACTAATGTGTAACAGATGAATGGCAATAATAGAGAAAAGGTTCATCAGAGGCCGTGTTAGAGCCAAATTCATGTGTGTGCACACATCCCAGGCAATACTGCAGACAGGAATGAATTAACTCTGCAAACAGAGCACCTTGCCCAAAGACCCCCGTCCCGAGGCACAGGGGAGTGCCAAGGCATTTCTGCACTCACCCACTGTCCCAGCTGAGTAAGCCAACAGCCTGTGAGTTACACTCTGACTGCCCTTGCTGAGCAGCCAGCTCTGCACACTGAGCCTTGTCTTCTTTACTGGAAATAAAGATCATTCTGACCCCACTTTGCATCTGTGCTGACTCAGGGGTCTGGCAACATTCTCACACATACTGAAACCTCTGCTTGTCAGTTGTGGCCATAAGGCTTTTGGAGCTGTACCTTCATGCCAAAAACCTGACTAATCTCATACCTTTTGGGGTCTGGTGGCTTTTACAAAGCAGACACGTTGAACAGAGCATCAGGAAGAACTGTGGGAGGCAAATGTCAGCATTTCCCTTGGTCCCATATGTGACTCTCAGCCACGCAGCTCAGAGTTCCTGCTGGCATGATTACCTGATCGATAGGTTGGGTGTCAGCTGGTGCCCCAGTTCCAGGTCTAGCAGCCAGGGTTCACTGGTTTTTCACCCTGCTGCTTCACCAGCAAAGCTTTCCTGACCTTTCTCTCTTTAAGTCTCACATCTTTCAATTACAGCAATATATCCCATTCCCAAAAAACACTGGGAAATATATTTGTCTGCTTTACAGAAACAGCTGAGTTTGTTTATACAGCTGAGTCCATGTGTGAAGATGAGGAATTGAATTATTCACTGCGTGTCTCAGACCTTGATGACTAAATTGGGATTTGCTTCTTTATCTTCCAGGCAGGAGGGGAAGTGGAGGCTGAGGCGGGGGAAAAGTCTAACAGAAAGAGGCCACACTGTGTCCCTCTGCTCCGCTGCTGGGAGCCCTGTGGATGCTATAATTAACCACCAATAGCAGGCAGAAGCTGGGTGGTACCATGGGAATTACAACCTCACAAACCCTATTATTAAATAGTCATGCACGGTGCTACCTCACTTACATCTCTCAGGGTTTGTTTACCTTTTTTTAATGAAAAGGAACAATAACTCCCAGGCAATTTCCACAAGATTTTAACACGTCTGTGTTAAACATCAGACTGGAGCCTCTGGATTACAAAACAAGCTTTTTATGCTGTTGGAAGGTGTTGTGAAGGGAAAGGCCTGGTTATGCACAGGCTATGGAATGTGCAATGGCAGTCTGTGCTCCCCACAGTGACTTTGGGGTGCACGGAGAGACATCCTTATGGAGATCACCTGACAGAATGGAAAAGACTGGGAACCTTTAATAAACTGACTTCTGTAGGATATCTCAAGCTGAGTATACACAGATGGGAGTGTCTACATCATCCTAATGCCCTCTGGAAGCTTTTGCATCTTAAAGAAATGGATCGTGGAAGAAGTCCCATGGGGTGCAGTTAAACTAAGCAGTTTTTCACCCCTTCTCTCTTTTGCCCCACTGCTCAGAGTGAAAAGGACAGAGTATTGTGAGTGGAAAGGAGAAAACCCTGACCCCTTGTAGCTCCTTGCTCACTGTACAGAGAACCTGAGAAGATTACAGTATTTGTGTAAGCTTGATGTGCATCCTTCCATTTTCCACCCTTGTATAACAACTAATCATTGGACAGAACGGATTGAAGTTTACTCTTTAGCAGAAAGACAAAGAGCCTGGAGGTACGTGCACTAAATTGTCTTACCTAGAGGTGGAGCAGTCCTTCAGGACTTGAATGAGGCAATTACCTGAGAGAATGCTAAAATATTCTAAGACAATAGGAAGTCAGATACTAATTTTCAATATATTCTTCTTCCCCCAATATTCCCTCCAAGTGGGATTCAAACAAACTATGCAAGGAAAAGAAAGTTTAGAAGAGATCAAAAAGAGAAGAGAGAAGCTGAGGAACACCTCAGGAGAGCCAGAAGAGGACTGGGGCAGTTGATGCCGTGGCCAAAGAGTGACAGGTGAATGTTTCACAGAGCTCCTTTCCTCAGACCTTTGCTTCTACCAGCAGACAACCAGTCACTGTAGCACCCCTTGGAAAAGGTCATGGTCAGCACCAGCATCTGGGTTGTCCCCACGTCCTGCTCTCCAGCACTAGAAGTGTGCAGGTCCCCAGTGGGCCAGGAACTTCATGACCAGGACTTTGTGACCACTTATCCCACAGTTGTCCCACAGACTTCTTTCAAGATTACCTGGGGGGACCATGGAACACCCTCCTTCGGGCAAAAATTCATGGAGCACATTGCACGTATAGAAATGCACATACCCCAGCATGGGAATCAGAGAAAACATGAACAAAGATGGGTAAAAAAGGAGGAGAGAGGAACAAGAGAAACCAAATGCACTTATTCACATTTTCCTAGCTGGAGTACAATAGTCAGGAAAGCATTTTTCTTGCAGCATTAACAGAATAAAAAGTTTCACAAATCCTCACACACCACTTACACTGGTGCTAATTCTGGAGTGATGGATTGGAGCAAACAGGAAAACAGACATATTAAAGAAGTCTATTTGATTCTGGGTTACTTCCAGCAAGTCTCTGCAGCATAAGAACATCATCAGAAAATTTTACTCCTTCACTTCTATAAGACTAAAGGTATTCCCTTCTTACTCTGGTCTGAGCACTAGTAAGTCCCACCCCAAACCATTTCATTTATTGATAAAATAAATAAAGCTGTCTATTTCCTCCTTTCTTCCCCATATACTGAAAATAAACCAGACTGGATTCTCAAAGCTACAAATGCAACAAAATTTATAAATTTGAATTTGGAAAAAACCACAAAATTTTGGCTTCATTACTTTGTTAATATACACTCAGTTTCTCTGGCTAGGATTCTTGGAGGTTGTTATTTTGTATTTAAATGTATCTTGAAATTTTAATGAGTGTGAGGAAAAGGCATACTCTGTGTTTCTTACTTGGATTTATTTAGATTGCAGTAATCCCCCTTTCAATTCTACACAAGGGCAGATGAGGAGTGCACTGGTTTCCTGAAAAACATTGGTACTTCCTGTGTCAGCTCATGTCCCATAACACTGCTAGGATCCCTAGGGTCATTTTCTGCCCCATGTTTAATTCATGCACACAGGAGAGGCAGAAGATAGCTAGACCTTTCCTCTCACTCTCCTTTCATTTGATGCTCTAGTCCATTTGACAAGTCACATCCATGAAACCATCACCATCTTTTGGGAAAGAGTTGCCTCCTGAGACAGACACATAAAACATTTTGTGGGTCCCATCCTTCTCACAACATCCTGGCAAGACATACCATGGACAGAGAAAACTTTATAAAACTCAGGTCCCATGCCAACTATGCAGACAGTCAGAAACTGATTTCTCTCCTTTAATTGCTCTTTTGCTAGATCCTCTCTATTTCACACTCTGAAAGGATATTCCCCCAAGAAAGAAGACCTTGTACTCCCCCTTCTTTTCTTCCCTATGTGAACTTTTACAGCTGTTTTGGGGCTCCATGTGTCACTCTAGCACACACACCGCTGCAAACAAGCTGCAGTGTCATGAAGAGAAAGATAGAGGAAAAATGATGATGAGCTGGAAGAGGATACCTGGGAAGACCTCATGAATAGGCTTGTTCAGCTGAGGGGAGTTCCATGGCATCACAGGTCCCAGCTGAACTCTGCCAAAACCAGTTCCCCTTCAGATCCCACAGCAGTTCCCAGCGCTGGTTTGGTCTGGGATATACTGAATTGTCCCAGAGATCATATAAAGGAGTTCCGAAAATTTCACAGCAAAAGCACAATCCAGACTGCACAATTAAACTTCACAATTTCCTATCAAAACCTTTTTGCCCCGTATACAGCTGCTAAGCCCTGCTACAATATGTGGTACATGTTGTTTGCTAAATGGTGCTCTTTTTTTTTCCCTCCAGGAAAACGAATTAAAAGCTTTTTCGTGTAAAAGACACAAATTAACAAAGCTGCCCAAGTCTGTTCACAGAGCTCAGAGTTTACAACAAGGACATTTCCAAGGAAGTAATTTCTTAAATTACCAGCAGTGCATTACTGAGAGAGAGCCATCAGCAGGAGCTACCATTCCCTTCAATCCCTGAATCACGCTCCAGTTCCCCAGTGTGTGCCGTACCTGCCCACTTACAACACTCACTTGCAGCTCTACTACTACAATTGCCAGAGAAATGAGCAGTCTGGGACAATGAGGCATGTTTGTGATTCATTCCTTTGTGCTGCTCATCGACTTTCTCCCCCATGCATCCATCAGTGGTTACATCACTCTCCTTTCCTCAGGCACTACACTCCTCCCAGGCTAATACCTTTGGATATAAAGCACATCTTGAGTTAAACATTAGCTACACACTAACTGGGGCTTGCTTACAGACTGAATAATCAGCTTTAAAGTAAAAGGTTTTCTACAGTCAGATGAGAAAGCTACAAAGGAGCTGCTTAGCAATTCTCTTGAAAGCAGGCTTTTAGTATTGGAAACCAAATTCTATTTTATCTATTTATACTTGTCACTAGTAATTACTTGAAAGCTCTATCAGCTTCTAGCTTTAATGATGGATGAACTGCTACAAGCATTTGGGAACAGGGGAGCAGATCATAACGAAAACAAAGTCATCTTAGAGTGGGCATGTATTTCCATAAAACCAATAAAGAACAGGATTCCAAGAAATATTTTCATGTGCATCTTGACCAGCTACTGAGATGACATTTGAAGTTATCTCTCATAGGCTGACTTAGCTTGAGTACCAGAGCTGGGGCAGAGTACCTCAGTGTTTTATCAGAAAGGCAGCATTTACCTCAAACATGGTCTTCTAGAGGCAGCCCATCGAGGACAAGCTGACAACAGAGACAGTTAAAAGTAAAATCTGGAAGGCAGGTACCATGTATTTGATTACATTTCAGTGAAAGGTGAGGTCTGGCCCCTTGATGCTTGCAGCCAAGCTTCAAAATCCTGCTCCAACCCAGCAGCAACAAAAGACAGGCTTTCAAAGCTGTTGTGTGCAAGGTGCAGCATCAAAAAGGCCAGCTGCCCTTAGGAGTGAAATAAAGGGCATCAGTCCTAGAGAGGTCTGTTGTCCATACTCATTCACAACATATTAAGACTGCCTGGCAAACGCTTGTTTGCACAGCCTGATCTTCTTCAAGGAGCCAGTTCCAACAACTAGCACTTGGGAAGCAATTTTGAGGACAGGTGCCTGGTTGGAAGCCAGCAAGGAGAACTAAGAAAATCTTTGGAAGCTGAGGATGGTAAACTCTGTCACTGAAAAAGGAAAGCACCTATCACTGGAATAGGCTGTAGCCAACATTATAATCTCAGAGCATTGCTGGGGCTGCATTGGTCTCCCTGACCACCACAGGATCAGAAAATATTAAAAAGAAATTTAGTTTATCTAGCAGAACTGGTCCCTTCCTATGTCACTTAGTTATAACACTAGGAAAAACATCAGTATGTAGATTATTCTACTTTAATATCAAGGTAAGCAGAAGTCACCCCTCATTTCCCACCTATCTTCTGAGGTCTGGGTGTGTGACACAGCCTCTCACCCTGTTTAGCACAGGGTCCATGTTCTAGGGTGTGATGGAGCAAAGTTCTCAGACTTGGAGGATAGGACTTGACCTGCTCATGAAGTTTGTGGGCCTGGAAACAGGGAGGGTTTTCTGTGCCTTACTCCTGAAATGAGTGGCTGATGGCTGATGGCAATTCTGTGACCCTTTGAAGCTCTGGAAATGAGTTCCAATGCTTGGGATTACTGCAGCTAACTTATTCCTGTGCCTGAATGGGGCCATGATCCATCAGGAGCTTTCTGATGTACTCCATCATGACCTTACTGCATAGGACACACGGGGCTGTGACCATGCCTGGGTAAGCTGGGTAGCTTTGGTCACATTTATATGCTGATAGTTTGACATGAAGCAAGAGCTCTGAAGGACTTCCATCCAAAACCCACCTCTGTGGGCATGATAGCAACAACTGATATAGCAAACAGGGACAAAAAAAACAAAATTAAAACAAGGAGAGATTAAAGAACAAGATAGAAAAATCCTTTCCCATGCTTTTCTTTTTTTCCCCTTCTGTTTCAAAGCTTTTACCAAGTGCAGCACCAAGTTCAGATTTGCTGCCTTTCTGTCTTTGTTTCAGATGTCCTCTCTCAAGATTGATCTCAGCACTCAAAAAGAGCAACATGCCTACCTCTGAGGTCCTGTGAGACTGAGCACAATGAACAAACATTCCCTCACTCTGCTCTTCTCACTCCTGCCACTCTCTCTTTGAGATGGCAATAGGCAGGTCTGGCTCCCGCAGCTGCTCTTGTGCAGCTTGCAGGTGCACAGGAGCACTGGGCAGTGATGTGCCAGCAGTACCATCCAAAGCTAGGGAGGAGAGAAAAGCAGAATGCTGAGGGGAAAAAGAAAGGAAAATCTACTTCTTCCCTTGCTGCTCCTAAGCAGTGTCACAGCTGCTGAGGACTTCCTAGGAGAACAACCATGACTTTTACCAGTACCAATGGGAAAATGCTGACATGCCTTTTCACATCATAGTAAGTCAATGGGAAAATCAGCCAGCTGAAATATTAAAACAAGTTCTGAAAAATTCAGGATGAAAAAGGATGCAGGTCAGGCACAGAAGAATTCACAGGCACTGTTCTGAAGGCTGTGTCCCTGTTTTTCTCAAAGAATGCCCAAGATCCACTCGAACTAAGAGGGATGCTCAAGTGGTGCTGCTTGCTGAGATCAGAGCAGCTGCCCTGTAAGAACCAGGAAGAACTTGGTGAAAGTCCTCTAAGATGGTTATATAGCTAGAAAGCCTTTTGCTCCATAAGCTGTGAATAATTCAGCTACATCTGAGATGCTGTGCTTTTCTTAGTCTCCTCTTACAAAGCACTTGGGAGGCAGAAAGGTGAGGATGGAGAGCAGCACAAGGGGTGTGCTGAGGATTTTGCACTATCCCCAGGCAAACTGATTTTTCAAGGGGCTACACAGTTTGCTGTTTCACATTCCCCTTGGGTCAAGCTCTTCTCAAGGTGGATAGTGACACATGTCACAGAAGCTTTCTGCAATCAATTAGGAGTGAAAATGTCTCAGGAGCCTTTTACACAGTTCATCAACTCAGTGAGCACAGTTTGTGCCTGACTACTTTCCCTCACCAAAACCAAGGCTGCTTGAGTGGGCCAAGTCTGGAGGTTATGTAAAAGTTGTGAAAAGTGTTTGCAGTGAAAGAGGCTCAGTGGGATTTTTTTCATTATTATTTTTCAAAGGTGGCAGTCACTTTGCCTTCTTTCACAGCAAACCAAATGTTAGAAGCCTCTGCACAGATGGTCAGTTTTGATGTATTTTTTCAGTCCTGGAAATGGGGTTTGTCCATCAAATTCTCATCTGCTCTCCCTGTTTCTGTGACTTTTGTCTCTGTTCCCTGCAGTTCCCCTCCAGCACAGGCATTCAGGTGCCATTTCAATTTATTTTTTTCTTACATGTCACTCTCCTGAAGAGAAAGAAATGGCACTGTACTGCCCAGCTCCATGCTTCCAAACAACACGGTTCTGGGTGATCCCAAGAAACAAACTACTGGCAATTCTGGTTTTTACATGATCCCAGAGCAGAGGAGGGATCACACATCCCCACTACTTCAAGGCCATGAGGGCTGAGAGCAACATGTAGAGCTGATCAGACCTTGTTCTGCTGTCACCAACTCCCTCCTGTCATTCTCCAGCACATCCTGACCTTGGGAAGGAGGAATTCTGCCTCCTGAACCTATTCACCATTCCCATGTACCTTCATGCTGTTTATCCCCGTGTTGCAGCGCTTGCCTCTTCCCTTTGCTTTCTGATGCTTTGCTGTGACTGAGCTCTTGCTGCTGAATTTGCAGGCAGTGTTTCCTTTGCAAAGTAAACTTATCCTCTGACCATGGAAGGTGAGGGTAGGTTGGCTTTTTACCACAACTACAGTGCTGCTCCTGTCCTTCCAACTACAACCAGGGTTCTTCAGAGCCTCCTTGCACACTGAGGGCTGCAATGCAGTCTTAAAATATTAATTTCCCCTATTTGATCCACCTACACATCCCAGCGGAGACCCAGAGGGGCGCTTCTGAGGTGGGTATGTCCATCTGGGTGTTGCTTTCCTTAGGCACTGGCTCCAAACGGCACAAAAAGGATCAGGGTGGGTCAGTAAAGTGCTTTGTTTTTGCTATAAGCAAGGCCAGATAAACCTCTGATGTTTTCGTGGGTGTCAGGTCTTGTCTTGCAACCTAAGGCAAGTCTAGTGCACCTCTGTTTTCTGTTGAAGTGCTGAAACAGAGAGTCTCCTGCTATGCTCTGCACTAGGGCTGAGGCTCAGCCCAGGGAAAGAGTGGTCAGTCTGGTGTGGCAGAATCAAGCAAGATTTGGGAAAAAAAATATATATGTATGATGGGAATTGCTACCTGACAAGCAGCATGGATACTGCACATGTTGACCAAAACACTGACCATGAAATAGGTCAGTTTGCCCTCTGGGTTTTGTTTAAATTAGGCTTTAGGATGTTTTCCACCTAAAGTGACTAAGCAGGTGCTTACCTCCTCAGCTGATGCTTTTTAATCAGGCTGTTGAAACAGTGGCCGGCAGGTAAGGAGTGTAAAGGAAAAACATCACAGACACTGCTCATCTGTGCCTGGGCAGAGATGCAGCTTGGCATTGTGTGCCTCCACCGGGGCAGTTTAGTGCCACAACACCGTCCCAGTAAGAATAAACTCTGGTGTACGCTGGTAGCAATCCCCTTTTGTTACTTGTGCTCGGACACATGACCTCCCTCTCTCAGCTGTGGGTGTGAGCAGTGATTTAAACAAAGCAGTAAAAGAAAGAGGGGGAAAAAGCAGCATGGAAAAGCCTGCAGCAAGCCTATGGAGGCAGTAGAGCACTGAGATGAATTTATTTGATGGGTTCTGTAGCAGGAGTGAGACAGCACCTGGAATTTATGAGATCATTAAACTTCCATGTGCAGTCGCACCGTGAATCCAGAGTAGTGACACAAAGCCACGACCCCAGAAGCATTACTGCTGTTTATCAAACTCAGTTTTTCCCCAAAAGTGAGTAATGGGGCAGGGAAAGAAGTTCACATTGATTCTTGTATGGAGTCCACAGCAATTGCAGGTGATAATTCCATTGTTCACCAAATGTTACGCTTCATAAAAAAAATAAAAATTTAAAATTGAAAGAAAACTGATCAGGCATGAAGGTGTTATTCAACCACTTTCAGAGTCCTCTACATCTTCCAGTATGAATCCACTTATTCCCAAGTACAGCCAGATATGACATGGCACCGGCTGAGATAAGGCAGGATAGAAACCACGTTATGCTTTGAGATTCTGCTGGCAAGTCAAACTGTGGTCAAGCCCAGTGCAACCAGGGAAATGCCTAACTTTGCCAGAGTGCCTTTGACAGTCAAGATTCCTTTTTATTCCAAATGTTCTATTTAAATGACTTGCCATTGTTGTTTTATTTTACCCTAACTACATTAGAGATTAAAGTGTTCGGGGATAGAAACTAGTTTTATCAAATTCATGAAAACAATGCATAGCATTTTCTGGAAAGGAGATGGACTGAAACACATTTTGGCTCCATCTCAGTGTCCCCTGTGTCCCTTTGGAAGTGAGGAGCTGAAAGCACAAGTCCTTTCTGGATCCTCAAAATTACTCTCACCGCTATCTGTAAAACAGCATGAACTATGAAAAAATGAAAGGAAGCTGGTGGAAGGGAGCAGCTGACTAGACAAAATCTTGGCAAAAATACAAATTGGGTCTAGAGAGTATTGTTGAGTAATCAGGTAGATCCCAAAAGAGCAATGGTTGCCAGGAAGAAACCTGAGAGGGTAACTGAAAATCTCTGATCTGCAGCTGTCATCTGTATTTTTCTAATATCCAACAAGTATGAAATACAAAATTAAGAGATCAAGCTTGACAGTAGCTGTGTTTGCTGAGGTCATACATTTGTCAAGATCCACTGATGTATGTGTGGGTGTAACAAAACACCTTTGTTAGCAGGTGAGGAGAGAGGACTTCCCATGGATGCATCCAGTGTTAACAGCTCTATCTGCCAGCATCTAAAGTTACATCACTAGAGTACATATTTAGGAAGTATCTCCAGGTGGTAGCTGGGAAAAGTCAAGGTTATAATTTAGGAACCAGCACTTCTACCTAGTTTTGTTACATACAAATGTGTCTGTACTTGACTGCCCTGCCTGATGGTGTGAAGGCAAAAGGCCAAAATTTATAGGGTTACTGCTCCATGCCTATTCCTCCAGCATGCCTCAAGCTCAGCTATTCCCAAGTGTTCTCACAGAATTGTGCTCCTGTGGGTGCTTTGACTGAGTTTTAGTTTCTGTTCCAGATGCAGCAGTGACAGGGATGGGAAGGCAGGAGATCAGTTTGCAACCTGAGCACTCCCCATCAGAAGGGGGTACCAGGAACACGTGTTCTCCCCAACAAAGCCTGATGAAAAGGCATCTACAGTTAGGCTGGTTTTCTGTCTTGGTATTCAAAGCTGATGGTGTTAGAATGGAGAGACATTAATTAAATCAGTTGCAAGGGCACAAGTGATCTGGTTTCAGTCATGATTTTAAATTAGGAGGTCCTCAAAAAGCAAAAAGTTCAACACTGTGTATTTGCAGCCTAACAATCTGGCTATAGCCTGTTAACTTGCCGTATAACTGCTGATGATTTGTTCATTATATTAGCTTAATTGCTGTAAGCCTAGTGTGTCTGAATCAATCAAAGTTGAAACAATGGAATTATGTTTTTACATAATCACTTTTGACTAGAAAGCAAGCTGTGCAGAAGGAGGGTCCACATGATGTTCTCAGATATCTTTTCAAAGGAATGATAATTAATTCTGCACTACAGCTTTTGAAGGGATAGAAGAAGATGGGAAAAGATAATGGGCGGCAGTGGTTGCATAATCCCTGCCCATTCGGTTTGCTGCAGTACACTGATAATGAACAGTTTGAAGGATAAAAGCTACTGTGAGCCAGAGCCCAAGAAAAGCTTAACACACGCATCAGGACAAAATGCACATCTCCATTTTCTGTGCAGGAGCTGGATCGTTTTTATCCTGATTCACAGTGACAACTCAGAGCCATTTATGATGGTTCTGTGAGGCTGAGTGCCAGCAAGCAGATTGCCTTGGAAAACATGTTTGAGTGCAGGGCGAGGACCATTTGCCATGCACAGCAGACCAGAGCTGAATAATCATCTCAGCATGTCCTAACCCAGGCTTTCAATTCAGGCTACCTGCCTTGACAAATTGGCATTTATTCCCAGTTCTAGCAATGGGTTAATCCAAACTAAAAGTCCTGATGAGGAAGTTTCTCTTTCTCATCCTTCCTCTCCCTGTGAAGTTTTCCTTGCAATGTACAGAGGTCTTATCACCTCTGCTGAGGTGAAAAATATGTTAGAGAGTATCTTGCTTTGCATTGAGAGGCACATGCCATGTTTGTTCTCTCTCCCTCTGAGCCCATTCTTAGAAGTGGAAGGAAATTTGTAAGTAGCAGCATATATGGAAGAGCAGGTCATATGTCACTCACCAAGTGCATGTCAAGTTTCAGTAGAAAATCAAAACGGTTTGGAAATCCTCTACTTTGCAAGATTTCTGAATTTTGGGGGTTTCTGAGCAAAGCAAGATACACCCTTATTCAGGGAAAATGGTAATTTGACAAGGCAAATGAAATAGCTTTGAACAGTAAAAATGAAAGTCCCAAAGTGAGTTGTCTCCTGCTTTATCCAAGCTACTGTACTTCTTTCCAGTGGTGTTACCATCCCTCCTGACTTACCACGTGATATTTTACCAACACAGCAACAGCCTGCCTTAGCTATACAGTGAGCAAACTCTAGAATGAACACACGTTACTCACCCAAATACCTAACATTAATACAATTATAGTCTTAGATAGCTGGTTCTTTAATCATGGGGACAAAGTGGTTGTTTCAAAATATATGGAAAAATCTTGTGAATCTACATTGTGTAATATTGAAGTACTTGCCTATTTTTATTAATTATAATTTGACCTTACTGAAGAATCTGGACAGTGAAATGCCTGTATTTCATCTTGTAGAAGGTTCCTCCACTTTAAAATAAATTTAAACAGAAAAATGAAACTATTTTTAAAAAATTAATGAATTGTGGAGGTGCTGGAAATACTCTGAGCATGTCTGAAGGCCCTTGATGAAAAGGACTCTCATCCTCTGACCTGCAGCAGATTCAAAGAAAAAGCTGTGATGATTTCACAGAACTTCAGAAAGTTGGAGCTAATGCCTTTAGTGACTGGGTAAGACAACCTAACCAGCACACTTTGATCTGAGAGCCATCTCAAAACTATGCATTACTCCGGCAGAAGAACAAACACAGAGGGTGCAGCAAGGGGCCTTGCTGTGGCCAGGAACAATGCACAGAGAAGCTGAGGCAAAATTAACATTGATGCTGCCAGATCCGTGTGTTCCTCACCGAGGTTGCATCGATAGCAAGCACCAGCACATCTCCAAGGATTCCACAAAAGGACTGTGTTATCTCAGCCTCCATTTTATGAAAGGAACACAAGGAAATTATTTGCTTGAACATAGTTAGGTGGTACCAAGAAGAGACAAAGTTGTTCCACATCTGTCCAATGCTGTCCCATAACATCCATAAATTCCTTGTAATGCTGAAGGCATGTTAATGCCCCAGAGAGAACCAGGATGGTGAAAACCCCAGATTAGCCCAGAACCAAGCTGGTTCTGTCCTCTGGGGGAGTGCAACACTTTCCAGATGTGCCAGGTCATATCCTTTTCAGGAGGGCTTTACCATTTCAGCTGGGGCACTGTGAGCAACATGCCTTGCATGGGGCACCAACAAAGGGACTTGGGGACCTTAAATGCTACAGGAATGCAAATAATACAGCATGGCAGCTGAAAGGAAGAGGGGGTCATGCAAAAGGAAGGGTGTTGCTAGTTCCTTTGTCAGAAGGAGATTTTATTGAACTCAGTAAAACTGACCAAGTTTTGAGAAAAAGGGCTTGCGACATCATTGCAGCCAATTTATACAGTTACACCAGTTCATGCCATTAAAATAGTAACAAATGACAGAACATCTTTCAACCAAAGCAATTAATTCATTCAACATCTGACACCACTGAAGTGCAGATAGAGCTCTGGTTACCCCTGCACAGATTTCTCCCATTGTTTTTGTTGTATGTCACTATCAACTTCATAAGCAGAACAACAGCCACACCAGAGAAAACATTGTTTCTGACTAAGGACTTCTGCTACTGGCTCCGTGTGGAAAGCACATGAAGAAATGAACTAGGGAAAGCCATGGTTATGGAAAACAAGCCACATCCCTCTTTTGGTTTCCATTTTCTCTTTCTCAAACTCTTAACAGGGGTCATCTCTTTCTGGACTTTCCCAAGAACGCGGGAACCACAAATGTAGAAATGTGTCACGTCCTTCAGTCAGTGGAAACAGAATTAAGATGTCTCTTAATGGCAAACCCCAATATCAATCTAAACAAAGTCATTCACGTCAGCTTTGAGGTATTTTAAAATGTATATATTCTTCGTGCCTGCAGAGTCACAAGAATTGAAAGAGGCTGGGGTGAAATGTCTCTTAAACACGCTGCAACAGGTCAGGAGAAAGGAATGGTGTAGCAGTCTCAAGCATGGCCTGGATTTGGCCTGGATTATGGTATTAGAAATTTACTTTGCTAACCTCTTAAAATGGAAAAACAACCTTTCAAGTCCTGAGGTGTCACAACACCTTCCAGACAAGAGTCAGCCTTGGGATGGTTTGGGAATTTTCCTATCAGATTGAAGGGAAGCAAAATTGACGTCTCAAGTTGGCAAACGATACAGAAAGTCTTAGTTTGCTCTGTCCTTTGACATTTTTCAGCTTTTGGAACATAAAACATTAACAGTGATTAACGTGCAGCTGGCACAGGCCAAGGCAACTTGTCATAATTCAGTACATCGCTATCAAGATATTCTCCAGGGATAAGTGAATTGAAGACAGCTGGCTTTGCAAATTTACACCAGAACTTGTTTCAGTACTATGAGGAAAATAAGATATTCATAAAAGGATTCTAGAATGCCCAGATCTATACGGAGTTGTGCCAAAAATTCATACAAAACAAAATCATTATTCAATACTTATTACTATTCTATTTATAAAGCTTCTGTCACTCCCTGACAAACAGAGGTAATGGCATTTGACTTGGAAGACAAATCACAAACCATGGAAAGTGGAAAGTGCATTGTAAATCATCAGCCTGAGTGTGTTGTAAGCTGAAAAGTGTTGGTCCAAACTATTCTGAGAATCCCTATGAATAACAAATACATTTGAAGAAACCCAGATCATTTCATGCACAGCTCAACCAGAGAAAAACAGGCTAAATTTGAGTATCACTCACAGTGGCCAAATTAATCAGCTCTGCAATATGCTGCAACTGCGACCAGAGAAAAGTATCTAGCATCAAGCATGAGTAAAATTTCAAGTAGCATTCCCCAGCAGCAAACTGCAACCCCTTTGATTCAGTTTCAGGCTCGTTTTCTTTCCCAGGGATGCATGATGGAGATGAGTTGTCCCAGGCTGTCAGTATAGACACTCAATACCTCTGGTGTTGGGTGGGCTCTCGAGAGTGTATACTTTGTGAACAAACAGCCAGCACTTGGGAATGTTGGCAGGACACAACACAAAGGGCAGACCACTCTCAGAGATGAAAGTGGCATTAGGATAGCCATGATTTATGGCAGTGACTTTGCCACTTCCATATCTCTTTTGGGTTTTTTCTTGACAGGAGCACACTGACTCAGAGCAGCTAAGATCTTTGAGATGGAAAAAATAATGGATGTTTGGGGGGTGGGCTTGGCAAACTTGTGACCTTGGCAATGAGAGTCAAGAAGAAGAGGTAAAACTGATGCATGGAGAGAGGGAAATATGAGTCCAACCAGAACCCTTGTAGCGCCATGAGTGGAACTTCGTGGAAACTGTTTCCAAGTCAAAACTTCACGGAAGTATTTGTGGAGAGGACATACATCAAATTAATTCATAATGAAGTGAGTAAGAGTCACCCCAGAAGAAAATGCCACCAAAAGCAAGGGTTCTGCAGCCTTACAGACCCTTGTAACAGCTTGGTGTTTTCTTTTCACTCCTGTCCATTATTGTCTTCACACACATGGTGTCTCAGACCTCTGCCTTCTCCTTACATAGCATCTTCCTGACCTGGATTTTTCTGCAGACTCTCTGGCTTTTGTATCACTGATTTCTGTCTTCCTCTGTCTTGAGGATCTTAGCATTTTCCTGCTTTATTTCTGTGCACAGTGTCTACTCAGGCTCCTCACAATGCTATTTTTTCTGTGACATGATCACCTGGAAGCTCTGGTCATGGCATTAGGTCAGCCAAAGTTCAAGAAACATTTGGACATCGCTCTCAGGAACAAGATATGGGTTTTGGAGTTTCCCTGTGCAGAGTCAACTTTGATCCTTGCAGGTCCCTTTCAACTCAGGTTACTCTATCATTCTACCTCTAAGAGACAGACTCAGGAATTCAGAGACCATGAGGAAAAAATGTCAGAGCCTGTGGTGTCTTCCCTCAAAGCAAACTGTAGCACACAATCCAACAGAGCTGCAGTCAAGGTTAACCTTGTTAAGACCATCTGGTTAGTTGTCTAAATGAAGATGTGGGTTTGGGTTTTTTTGTTTTAAATTACATCACTCAAAAATGATCCACCAAGATTCACAAAAATATGCACAGTCAAATAACCCTGGGAAATAGAAAAAGAGACAGATGGAGAATCTGCCTGGGTAATTTTCTCCCCTGTGGCTACTGTGCTGTTTCTGCTAGAAAGGATGTGGAAGGAGGCAAAGTGAATAAATATAAACTGACTTTGTGGGATGCATAGATAACTGTAATATTTCTCTAAGTCCACATGAAAAACACCAGTGAAAAGAAAATGGATTAGCAAAAGCCAGAAAAGAGACTTTATTACTCACACAAACAGCAAAGAGGAGTTTCTTTTTCTTTTTTTTTTTATCCTGGTAAAATTCCTTGTTCAGTTTAGCAAAAAGAAACACTTTCTGTCCATTATTTAATAACTTTAAAGGGATCTTCCTCTACATTTGAAGGAAAGGTCATGAGAAAGCATTTTACCAACAAGAAAGGAGTTCAGTTGTTGCTTCAAAGAGGACCAATGAGATCCTTTATATTTGCCAGATGCCTGCCTGTGAGTGAACCCAGGGGCTGCTCTGTCTCGCCCTGCAGATCTGGGAAGGTGCTGCTGAGGGCCTGAAGCACATTAGGATGCACATCAAATGACCTCTGAGCCACAGCGTTGCCTCCCAGTGCCACCCCGTGATGGACAGGAGCTCCATCAACACACCAGCACCACAGAATGGTAATGAAACATTAGTGGCCAGAACCAAGGCCCCACACAGCCACGGACAAGCCCCCTTTCCACCCTGTCCTCAGAGTCAGGCAGCAGAGGCCAGGGGATGTGGGCCAGGCAGGTGGCACAGACGGGAGGCAGGGGCACAGGGCACGAGTGGTGCCCAGAGCAGTCACTGAGCACAGATGGCTGTGCCAGTGCCTGGCTGCCCAGTGGGTGCAGCGTGCCCTGCTTTCCTTGCGGTGACATTCAGTGGGGGATGCAGCAGCTGCTCACTCATCTCCCCCAGGGATGTTTTGATCGATCCTTTCTCCCTGCATCTTCCCCTTCCTCCTCCTCAGGCACGGCTGCTGCCCACTGTCACCTCCAGTGATTCCCAAAGGGGTGGTTCTGCCATCTGAATAATTTACTGCCTTTCACCAGTTCCCCCCAGCCAAGCCTGTGTGTTTCCTTGTGCTTCTTTGGTCCTTTTGGACAGCTGCAGTGACTTCACCCGGATCAGTGTGTGAGCACAGAGGCCAGTAGTGTGCTGTGATAGTGTGTTCACAGAAGCATAGAAGTTTGGAGTATTTTCTCATTTTTTGTTTGTTTGCTGGCTTGCTCCATCACTTCTTCCTCACACACTGCATATGGAAAGGCTAGCCATAAAATCCTGAATGCATTTTTCTTAGCATCTCTGGGTGCTTAGTCAAATGGCAAAAATATAACTGTTTTTGGGAACTGGTTTCCTTTTATGTGCAGAAAGTAAAAGGCAGGGAAAGGGAATTCTGCCTATGTTAACTATTTTCTTTGCGTTTGTTCACAAAGGAATGGAATTAGGCACTAAAAATAATAAAACCTGTAACATTAATTTTGAATGTTGTTTACAGTAGGGGCTTATTTTTAGAGCTTCTGTTCTTCTTCCCCCCTTTCTTCCCATCACTGAATAGAAGGGAAATTGGCCAATTTAGTTGGGTTGCTCAGTTGGCCATATTAGTGCATCTCACTCAGAAGAGCATCCCCAAGAAAAATGGTATGTTTTGAATGCTCACTTATGTTAGCCTTTGCATTTCTGCTTTGTGTTGATTAATGAAGTCGCTCTGAAGACACAATTTGTAAGCCATTCTCCTGCTCTCCATAAGAATGTTAGATATTTCTCAGCTGGAGGATTGCTGTACTTGTAGCTTGACCTCCAGATGTAAACATCTGCTCTGTTTTCCCCTTGTAAGGGTAAAATCAGAACATTTTCTTATATGTTCGTTTTTGCTCTCCAGCTGTATCTGTCCCTAAAAGCTAGATATGCTGGTCTCTGAAATATTAAGAAGTCCCTTTGTGTGTTATGTGAATCTGTGCTAGATGCATTCTGTCTTTTGCAGCTACAGTCATAACTGAAGGAACAGTGAGTGATGGCAGTGGCCATTCCCATGCTGTCAGCAGTTGTCTTAGGAAAGCAGTGAGAAAAGTGACTTTGCAGAGCTCTGCAGCGTCAAGGACACACTACAGTTAAACAGTGGAAAGCAAGTTAAACACTTGGAAAGCAAAAATATCTGTATTCAAATGATCTCCATCCAGAAACATGATTATTGTCATAGGATGATTTTTTCCAAAATGGACTGTTAAAGGGACAAGGTTTTATCTTGGCAGGACTGAGGAGGACAACTTGTGGGTCACATAACAGAGCATGTGGTTACTGGCACAGTTCAAAGCATTCCTGATTTCATCCTCCAGCAAAGGTCCAGCGCAGACAGGCCCTTAGACTCTGTTTCAGTTCTGGACCCCAAAGGTACTCTGTGCAGATACAGTGACCTAGAGAGGATGATGTGCTGGCAATCAGAACGGATTTGACTATTTTCAGCAAATCATGTATTCAGCAGAAAGCCATCTTTTCACATGTTTCATCTCTCAGCAATTACAACACTTCCCAATTGCAGCTGTTTCTCACCAGCCTCAGATGTGCTGCCTCAAAGAATGAGACACTTTTTGAAAGCCTACCAAACCACTCTGGTGGAAAGCCTTGTCTGTCAGCTCTTGCAGAAGAGGAAGTGAATAAAGTGAGCAGCACATTAAATATCTCTCTTCAAACAAATTATTTTAAACCCATTCTCCCGCTCCTCTAGCAGAGTTCTCATGCTGATATGGACACTGCCAGTCATGTATTTCTGTTGTTGCACAGAACAGTTGGAGAGCAGTCTGGAACCTTCCTGAACACATAACCCTCCCCATCACTTACCTGACTTACCCTGGGGACAAAGTCAGCCCTGACATACATGGCTGTTGTTTCCATCATAGCTGTTCTGCAGATATGAGGGACACAGAAATGAAAGGAAGAGGGCCCCAGAGGTCTCTTTCATCCTTCTGTAATCTGTTATTCCTACTACATTTGTTGATTAGCCTGCAAGGCTCATGCCTTACAAGGGGAGGTTGTGCTAATTTGCCACTCACATCCATTTCATGACCAACACGTACCCAATATGCAACTTACTCCCCCAGTTATAATCACAGCTGGAATTAGCACAGAGCTTTCCTAGGTGTTTCTTCTTCAGTATTTTTGCAAGCTCCTGCTGGGCTGAGTTTGGCATATCCCAAGGAGGATCCTTCTGTGAGACAGAGGATGAACCCCATGCTACACTGGAGACACTCTGCAGCACTCTGAACAGCCCCAGCCTCTGCTGATGGTGGGGAGGTTCAGTGCCCAACACATGCTCATTGGGAAACAGGTTCCACTTGCCTAGAGAAAGCATATTAGCAGTAAGCAACAGCATTAATTCCTCCAGTCCTCTTTTCTAGTGTTCAGCAGGAAAACACTCTTGAAAACAAAAAGATTGCTCAGTCTCTAAGATAATGAATGATACTCCCTAAACATATCTATGTAGCTCTGAAGTTTATTTTACCAGCTGAGGAAGGGAGACATTCTGGTTTGGTCTGGCTAAAATCAAGCCAGCAGGTAGATTTGTGTATCAGTTGCTGATGGCTGGTACTTGCATGACCACTTATTCTGCTGCTCAAAAAGATTCCTTGCAGGCTATTAATAAATACAATGGGCTTGAAATGTCAGCTTTCCATATCTGCTGGGGTAGTCCAGAAAAAACAACCCAACCCAGAAAGCTTGCTCTGTGCTCCGGTCAGGGTGTCAGGTCAAACTAATTTCTCTCACTTCATGTATTTCAGTTAGAATTTTCAAGACTGATCTGGTATGAGTTTCTGATATTTCTTCTGGGCAGAACTATTGCAGCAATCAATAAACTTTGCACAAAACCAGTTTGTTTGTTCATCTTTCACTTCTCGGCTTCTCTGAGAAGCTGTGATCTCTTCCTCCAAGCTGCCTGAGATGGGAAATGCAGGGCTGAGCAGCAGCGGGGATCCACAAGCATTGTGCTGGGATAGTGAGACACTACCAGGGCAGGGCCAGGCAAGATGCACCTGCACATAACATGGAAAATCTGGCCTGTCTGGAAACCTCTTTTATGAGAAAAAACAAACAAACAAAGTTGTCCAGTGTGGGGCCACAGCGCTGAGATAGGGGCTTTCCAAAAACATGAAGATATAAGAAAAGAAGGAACTGTGTTTTGTCCCAAAATGAGACATGCCATGAAAACTTTCAAACAGGAATATTTTCCCTAGCCTTCCCTACTGCCTTTGAAGCTTTCTATTGGGAATGCTTCATTTTCCCACTCCAGTTACAGCTGCACAACCTCAACAAGCTGGTGAACTCCCACTGGCTCATAAATCTCGTAATTTTCCCCTTGATTGTCCCTGACAGCTCTGTGGTGAGTGCTGTGAGACTGATCTCCCCACTGAGATCCGGCGCGCGTGCAATCGGCGCTCTCTGTTACCTGCACATCTCCGGCTGCTGTCCCACGCGATAAGGATCAGCCGTAGGATGGATGGAATTGTCAGGACGAGGAGAACTGGGGCTCTCCAAGGCAAGGAAGAGGTGAGATGCCCCCTGGCAGGAGCAATACACTTTACACCTTGCCTCCAGATGAGTTTATTCCATAGGTCTTGGGTTACTGCTCTGCAGATTTCGCTGGTGGGGATTGTAGACAACAAGGAAACTTCTCTCCTTACCTACAGGAGCTGCCTGCAAGCACAGTTGTTCAGTGTTGGGTATATGGTAAGCTAAAGATCTGGGCCTAGCTACTAATAAAAACAATCCTGGAAAATTTCCATTTCCCTACAATTTTTCCTAAGTCAATCTAACAGAATCATAGAATTATTGAGGAGTGAAAAGACCTCTAAGATCATAAAATCCAGCTGCCAACCTATTACCACTACCATGTTCACCACTAAACCATGTCCTCAAGTGCCATATCCATGCATTTTTTGACCACTCCCAGGCATGGTGACTTCACCACTACCCCAGGCAGCTTGCTCCAATTCTTGATTCCATTTGGGAAAAAAAAAATTCCTAATGTCCAACCTTCACTGACACAACTTGTGGCCATTTCCTCTCATCCTGTCACTTGTTATCTGGGAGAGGCAAGTGATGCTCACTTTCAAAGGCAAATTCTCTAATGCTAGAAGATTCTGGCATTAAATGGCCCATTTAAAACTTCATTTTGCTCCTTTTTGCACATTCATTATTATAAAGTTTTTAATTACACCCTAGACTTTGCAAAGAACTTACATCTCTTTCCTTGAACATATTGGATGTAACAAATACGTTAATGTGACATGGAGTTAAAACACAGATTTTGTGGTTTTTGTGTTTCCTCCTGGCAGGGAAGCATTTATCCCAAACTGCTGAAGCCTGGTAGACTGTAAGTAACTGAATTTGGTTTTCTCACTGCAAAGTATCTGGTAAATTTGGCTGCAACAACAGCCCTAATGATAATAAGCGCATGACTCCCACGGGAAAAACAATTGGATTTAAATACACTTCACTCCCCTTTAAACACTCTGTTTACATGATAGAGACATCATAAACACGTGAAGTGACACCAGTGAGGTTTCTGGGGAGGGGGAGGTGGCTAGGCAGGGTGGGAAGACTGTAGATGCTTTTAAATCCCTGGGAAACAAACAAAATCTTCAGGAAGTTGGCCAGTTTGATTGTCCCACAATACTTCCTATAAGCTTTCTGGAGAAAATATATTTATGCAAAAGAGATACAAACTGTGAAACGGCAAATCTGACTTAAATTTTCAAAAACGTCTATTTGCTTGCAAATCTCTCATCAGCTGCAGAGAAGATACCAGAAAAGGATAGGACTGAAAGTCAGTTTGCTCGCAAATCCTACAGATAAAGGCAGCACTGGGATACAGTGGAAGAAATATGTGCATCATTTTCCTCATTTTGTCATTTGGAGCTTACGAAATTATTCTGGAGCATATCAGCAAGTGAGTTTAAAGAGGTAAAAAAATATGACAGTGTTTATTTGAACAAAGTTTAGATGGCAAGTTATCTACACTTTGCCCAAATCGTGATTCTGTGGAAGCAAAAATAAACTGTTTAATTTTGCTTCCAAGAAAAATAATGAAAGATAATAGACTCAAACTGCTGGAAACAGGAGTAGTCACTATTGTTACAGCTTTTGAAACAGTAAGCGTTGGCCTAAATTATGTCCAAATCCCAACAACAACCAGAAACGTAATATTCATAATAGCTATGCAATTTTCCCCAAATTTCTTTTTTTCTGCTCTTCTTCCTGTATTTGTTAATAAAAGCTCACAGAAGCAGAAAACCATTGCATTCACTTTGCAGATCATATGCCAAGCAGAAAATTGTGTATAAGAATTGTCTCTTCTCTACATGCAGATGAGTTACTTATTATAGAACACAAAGGATACAAATGTAAATTACGCAGAAACATTTTCATCAAGCATCTTAAAAAAAAAAAAAAAACAAAAAAACCTTCCAACAGCAAGATTAGCAGCTGGTGTAGATGCAGCTCCACATTTCCCTTTTCCTTCCATCAGACCAAAATCTGTCTTTGTTCTGGTCACAATCTGTAGGGGCTTCCCACCCCAAAACCCAGCAGCAGCTCCCCACTTTGTCACACAGTTCCCTCAGAAGATGGAGACATGGGGCGGCACCAGCACTGCCATCTCCCAGTCCCCTTCTCCAAGCCTTGTGTTTGCACTCACCGCTGCCAAGGCATGAGCAGGGACCTCTGGCAAGCATCCTGCCCCCTCACACACACCCATCCCACACAGGTTTTTTCTGCTGCTGGCTCCAGAACACCTTCCCTGCACAGCAAATGACATCCATTCTTATGATAAGACCAGAAGAGTGTTGTCATTTGGCTTAATAATCCATGAGAAGAGCTCTTGCCTTTGGGGTCAGTGTGCCCACGAGTCAGAGCCTGCTGCAGTGGCCATGGCTGGGAAAAGAGGAGGCATTTCTCACAAGGAGCAGACTCTCAGAAGGGCATGGGTGAATGGAGTCACAGCCCAGCTTGAAGAGCCTTTGCAGCACCTTCCTCTTTCCATGAGCTGTCCCCAGTCCAGGAACCTTGAAAGTCCTCTTGCCATTGCCTGCAAAAGAGAGAAACTAAATCTAATCCAACCTGTTCTTTTTTCCAGCCACAAAAGAAAAGTAACTAATCCTAACAGATCCTTGAACAAGGAAAAATAAAGAGAATGGCACCAATTCCATGCAACCCCTATGAGATGAAGCTGTTGCTTTTGGGTAAGAAGTGGGCAGATACTCAAGTGAATGGCCCTCAGCAAAACATCAGAGACAAGGAGGCACGGCCATCCTCTGCTCCCCTTCAGCTGACAGCCCTGTCCCATCCCTGCCAGCTCGGGCAGAGCCTGGCCCATGCCTGGCTGGAGCTGTCAGGCTTGTACGGGGACCAGCACAGACCCTGCACTTCACAGTGACTCATTTGCATCTCTGACTCTGTGTGTATGCTGCCACAACAGTTAAATTGTCTCAAATGTTGGGACTGCCTGAACTAAATTATTTTTTCTCCTCCCAGAGGCCTCCAGGACACTGGCAGCATCAGATCCTGAGAACGCTTGTGTCCAAGCTGCTAAACCAGCAAGGAATTCGACAACAAACCTAAGCAGTGGGGACAGCTATTTAGAGTGATAGTGCTTCATTAAGCCATTCCCATTGGTTGTAAAACTACTTCAGGATGAACTTTAGCAGTCATGGCTTAGTGTGAGGAAGTGTGAAAAATTACTGCAGAATGAAAGCCCAGGAAAAGAAAGGCTGATTTATTCTTTCTGTGTGAAAGCACACACTCCATTTGGGTATTTTAGAAGTATTCTATTTTTCACAGCTATCATGGTGGTCAGTGTGGCCTAAAGAGACACCTGACAATTTATTTGTCTCTGCTTCCTAACAGAAGAACAAGGTAGTGATGATCAATAACAAGGTACTGATGATCAATATGGCATCTTGCTTACTTTTCTGAATTTAACATCAGTAAAAACTTTACATTACAAGGGCAGGATAGGCAAATAACCCCAGAATGGTGTTGTCTTTCCCAGTGGAAATCTCACTCAGGTATGTGGGAGGGACAGGATTTTTTTCACTGGCTGCACAGAGTTTCTTCCATTATCTTTTTCTCAAAGTAGAACAGGCTATGCCCAGTTCACAGGACTTCACATACATGGCTGGAAAAAAACCATCATCTCTGTTCCAACAGTTAGCACAGGAGCTAGCAGGCACACAGCTTTGCATCCTGAAGAAATATCATCTACATGAAGAACAGAACAGATTTGTGGTTTAGGCACTGGCTGAAGATGCAAGAGGGTTGAATTTCATTCCTGACCATTGGCATTGCCTATGCCTTGAAGCAATTCCTTTACTCTTGGTGTGTTCCATCTCACTGTCTGTAGGAAGCTGCCCTGACACCAGTCACAGGGGTCCTGTAGAGACAAATTCATTGGGATTGAGTCCCAGAGAAAAATAGTGGCATGAAGAACTTCTGCAGCTTCCACTTGTTTTTGTGCTTACTCCCAAATGGAATGAGCATTACTCATCATAGAAGGTAGGTAGGCAGTAGATTGAAAAAATATATGTTTTCATTCCTGAAATATAAATCAGATATTGTTCAAGCAGCAGGATCTTAATTTAACTGCAAATTTGGCCAAATGAAGATTTTTGGATGAAAATTCCCAAATTTACCTCTGGGGTTATACACCTGGCAGATGTCATGCTTAATCCATTTTGTCAGACACACAGCTTTAATCAGGCAATGTTATAGGAAGGCTAAGCACAACCAGATCACAAAGGAATTACTGTCTCCAGAATGCTAATGAAAGATTAGCTCTTCAATTCAGCCTCTGAATTTTGAGGAACCTTTTGTTTTGTTTTCAGGTTAAACTAAGGGCAGAATAAGGAGTGAAGCATGCAAATGAGCCACTGTCATGAGAAAATAATAATTTGTTTCACTGCAATAAGAAATCTCATTTGCATAAAATGAGAAATAATTTAATTGGAGCTCAACTGTGTGCCCTATCAATTTAATTGAATCTCAGCTACATGTCTATGGCTGATTTACTGGGGCTGGTTCCTGGAAAGCATTTGTTATTAGTCATTTTTGCAGCAAAAAGATGAATCAACACTTCACAACTGTGCAAGAGAAATAACTCCTGAAATAAACTCCAGCTGAGCACCACAGATCAATACAAACAACAGTGATGTGCCTGCAGAGCTGTGCAGAGTTCAGTCAACGGGGAATTTAATACACTGGTGAAGAATATTGAGAAATATGGCTATAACTACCCACTCTGATTATTTTAGCAGGCCATATGACTTCACCACACAACTATCCTCCTTCCTAACTACATGAATGAACAACATTAAGCCCATTAAGGGCCATTTGTCTTTCAGGACTTGAGTTTCCGCTCCAAGAGTGTCCATCCAGCCGATCCAGCCGATTTCTCTTCAGAAAGTATTCCAGACCTTTCTGGCTTTAAAGGCTGAATTTCTTTTCTCGTTTGCTTTTGATTTCAATATTCCCTGACTGGATGGCCTCCTTTTTTTTTTTTTTTTTTTTTTTTTTTTTTTTTTTTTTTTTTTTCTTTCCCCTGTTAAATTATATAAGGTGTTGACTAGAAAAAAATAGAAAAAAAGACCAGTAAGAACTTGCCTTTCCCTCTCTTAGAGAAGTCTAGTAGAGTGGAAACTCTGCTTCCTTGCTATAAGGAACATCCCTAGAGCTTTACACTATTTTACAGGTCTTTCTGAAATCCCTCCAATTAAGAGCAGACACCTTGACTACACAGCGTTTCCAGCTGCGGCTTTATCTCACATCTTCTGATACATGTGTCTCTTTCAAAGTGCCTGAACTGTTCAGAAAGGTTTCCAGCATGTCCTCCTACACAGTAACAAGGTCCCTGGCCCTCCACAGCTGCTTGTGAACAAACATTTTTTTTTATTTACTGAGCTGTGGAGCTCTACTGATCGTTTCAATATCCCCATTTCCAACCAGCTACATCTAGAAAATCAAGTTTTCCCTGACTCTGCTTTACACGAGAATTCTTCTTTCATTAGTTGCAACATTTCATCAACAAATTCTGGTGGAAAATACTCAGACTATGAGTTGTGTATGACCCAGCCCTCTCAACAACATCTGATGTAAATCGGTTGTCTGGATCACATGGTCTAGTTTCAAAGCCACAATGAGGCTGTGAGTTCAGGACTCACACAACTGACTGGTTTAGGAGTGGCTGCAGAAAGTCTATACTAAAAAAGGATGAAGTCACTGATCTCATGCTGTACTTCAGCAAGCCTCAGCAGCTGCAAACACACTGTTTGTTCCCAATTTGTGCAGTGCTGCTTTCAACATATGTTTGGAACTTTGTGCCTCAACCTCCCTCTTGCAGACCACTGCTTCAGGTGTGGTCTCCTCTCCTGGCAGGGCAAAAGTTGGGACTGGAAGAGCAGAAGGAGCCACCTGCATCACTCACTCAGTATCGGTTTGAACGAGGAATTTGGAATCACCAATGTCTTGGGCTGCAATGCAAGACGTAACCAAAAGTATGTATTTTATTACTATCTGCTGAAACCAGGTGGGGCAGTGTTCTTTATGTCTTCCAGGACCCATCCTCCCTCCAGGGGGATATCTGCTGTTAATGGGTCATTGGGTCTCACTGCATGACTGATAAAATGACATCATCCCATTGGGAGATGCTCCACCCAGGGGGAGGAGTCAAGCATCCAAACCGGGATATCTTTGGAGACTGGGAACACCACAGCAGCCTTTCTCCACTGAATTCCCAGAGGAGAGAGACTGGACCCATCTAAACCACCAGACCTTCAGAGGAAAACTACACCCTTCTAGGGGATCAATGACCTTCAATGACCTTCTAGGATCATTGCTTCAACAGAACCACATCTGTCCCTACAGGAGGACTGCATTTTTATTTTAATTTTCCTAGTAAAGAACTGTTATTCCTATTCCTATATTTTTGCCTGAGACCCCCTTGAATTCAAGATTATAATAATTCAGAGAGGTGGGGTGGTTTACATTTTTCCATTTCAAGGGAGGTTTCTGCCTTCCTTAGTAGACACCTGTCTTTTCAAACCAAGACAACCAAACAAAAGCTCCTGTGCTACCAGTTTCTTGGCACAGCTCAAATACATCTGTGGAACTCAGACAACAGCATGGAAAAATTGGTGATGTGCTATCATCACCGTACAATAAATGGTTTAGTCCTCAAAAGACAATGCAAAAAAGTATATGTGATGTTCCTGAAGCACTCAAGGTTTGAGTACCCTGTTAAAACTAGAGAGAATGCCTGGGCAGAGTGGGAAATAGAGTGTATCCTCAGTCAGTACCAAAGCCCAAAATCTCATGACTGCAAGAACAATATTTCCAAAAGTTCACAGATGTTATTCAAAATTGGTTAAAACTGCAATCTAAGAGCACAAGTGTAAGTCCCACACCCATCAATGGACATCTTTATCCCAGTGATTAAATCTGAACAGATCCTCAGCAGGATTGTAACTTCATGCAAGTGGCCAGCCTTGCTCCCTACAAAGATTAAAGTCAGAAACAGACTTGTGAACTCTTCTCTGCTAGTTTTAGGATTAATTCACCATCCAGAAAACATGACACCATTAGGGAAATGACCATCAGGGTCATATGTGACCAAAGACATTTTTTGTAGCAAGAGCCTTGAGGAAATCTTTCCTTTCGTGAACTTGTGAGCAAGTTTAGCAATTCTGCATCAACTTGAACTCAATTTACTGAATCATTTACTGGAAAATATCTTCACATGTTTCCTGTGAAACATGTAGCTTTCCTTAGTGAAACATTCAGAATTTTTAATCTGAAATACTTTTCCTTCAAAAGTTCTCTTTCCTTTCAGTTAAAACAAGAAATAATATTTTTAAAGGTCTATAAAGGACATGTGACCTTTTCAAAATGCATTTAATGAGGATTCTCCAGTCGTTGCCCTCCTAACACTACCAAGGAAGAGCTTAGATCCAAAATTCCAAGAGAAAAGAGTGGACAGCTCAGTCAGGTTCCAGTTGCTTCTTCTTGAGTCATCACCTCCATTGCTACCAAAGTTTCTGGCAATCTTTCTGGTAAAAGAGGGCTCAAAGCATATTAAAACAACATTTTGAGAAGTCAAAGAGAACAAAAGAAAAAGAAGAATGGCTAGTGCAAAAGTCCAGTTCCCAACTGTTTGTCCTTTGTCATGTAGCTCTCACTGGGGGAAGAGAAAAATGGTATATATTCCTTATTCCTTAGTAAACAAACACAATACATCATGGCTTCAAAGAATATACATTTAAAATGTTGACTGGCCAGTTGTTCCCTGCAAACAAAGTGACAAAATGTCCAAGAGCTATTTTCTCTTCATTAGTACTTCCCCAGATTCCATTTCTCATAAAACTTAATTTATTTAGGGAATAAAATTTGTGACAGCTATCTCCTCTATTAAATGTAATTGATAATGAGCATAGCTTCAGAAGTGACAAGTGAAAAGGCAAGAGAAGGCAGCAGTCTCAAGCCTCATTCCATACACCAACACAGTATTTTAAAAACTCACAAAAGAGTAATGACAAGTGAATTTGAGGTTAAAAGGAGCAAAAGGGAAACCAGATCAAAAGAGAAATGTGGAATGAAGCCTGGTGGCTTTCTCTCTTCTCTGGGAGAAGAGTTTCTCTGGGAAAAGTTAGTTTATAGGTGATGGCTTTATACAAAGGAAGATACCTTTTCCAGGCTTTGCAAGGGAAGATGGCTAGAAAACAAGTTTTCCAGAAGATGATGTGTACAACAGATGAAATGCTCCTGCAGTATCTCTAACTGATCCAAATCCAAGCTGACTACAGCCTTGGGAGAATGAAAACTTATTTTGGTTATCCCGGACTTTCTGTTCACCCTCTCCTGAAACACACCTTTCAGAGAGAGGACCTGTTTGGGTTTTTTTCCTATGAGAATCATTTCCTGCTCCTATTGCACATTATGAGGCTAAGATGCTCCTGATCTTAATAGTAATTTTTTTGCTCAGCTTTTTATACACAATTATGAAGACCCATCCTAAAGGTCAAAGATCCTCTCTTCAGGGTAGATCTCCCCTCCTCCTGTGCTTGTATCTTACCAGAGTGCATTGACAGAGAAATGATTCTCTGCTTTTGGAGGTTGTACCTCCATGCAGTCCCTAAAAAAACACTGCAGGAGCATCAGTGTGGTACACAGGTAGAAGACATTTTCCTACGAAATTTATGAAAGTATCTGAAGAAGGCGGCACCATTTTCCTCTCTACTGAAAGCAGCAGCGATACCGTTTTAACTTTAAAAGTAAGTCTAGGATGAAATACTACCGCTTAAAGCAACCTCCTGAGAGCAAAATGCCTTGTAGGGCTGGGCTGTAGGTATTACCCACCCTCCTCCTGACAGATACTTGTTGATTGATTGATCAATGAGAAATCAGATTTGCTTTTCCGTGCTCAGCATTATCTCCTTCCAACTTTTTCTGAATAGCTAGTAGCTTGAGCCAGGTGAGAAGATCTGCCAGACAGGCCATTTGGATTACTGTGATATTTTACAGGACATTTCTTAGCAGTGAACAGGGACCTTCACAAAGAGGCATTTGGTCTTGGCTAGATCTTGTACAACCACGGGGAACAATAAGAGTTTGGGTGGATTCACAGAACAATTTGGGGCATAGAACCACACCATGACTCCCACTTCTCATTTCAGTGGTGCTATAGACCCTACAAGGCTCCTCATTCAGGTCCCCACCAAAACTGTCTCTTGCTAGTGGCACAGCCTGTCACCTCACAAAAGCTCTGTCATTGTTATCAGGGTGTTTTTATCTTTCTAGGTCACAGACACGTTGGAGGCTCGCTGACGGCAAATGATGATGGAGCCCCGGATGCCAGGCTCCCAGGTGGGAGGTGCACTGCCAGCAGTTTTGGGAACAGGTAACTCACTGTGGGCTAAAAATGCCTCAAAACCCAACCCCCTGGAGCAAAACACTTCTGTCTTTTCCTGCTCCATTATAATACTTGGGAAAAGAGTTGCAAAGGGTCACCTTCAAATATGGAATTGCAACAGGCAACTGAAAGAAAGACAGAGATTTTTGCTAATTTGTTGCAAACAGTGAATGCTTTGGTCATTTTGGCATTGTGATTTTTTCAAGGAGAAATTTGAATTACTTGGCTGGGAAATGCGCTATGCCAGCCATGTGCTTCTCAAAAAAAAAGTTTTAATTAAGCCCAAAGGTATTTGTTTTAAAGGAATTTTATTGCTCTGGGAACCTGACTTATTTAGAGTACAGGCTATTAGAAAATACTTGTTTTAAATGGGCAAGTAGCAAAATAAGTTTGAGCACATGTCCCTCCAATGCAAATATTGTTTCTGTAGGATGTGGAAGCCACCACCTTCAAAATATTAGCCTCCATTTTCCAATTAGTACATTTTTTAGTGTAATCAAGGCTCCAGAAATGCAGGACATTCTGCTCTAACCTGGAGGCAATCCTCTGCTCACTCCCACTCCTTAGCTGAATAACCTGTGTGTGGACAGAAAGGATTAACCTGTCAACCCACACTCATGGAAATGCTGGGGGAAAAGAGCCATAATCACACTGAAGTCTGCTTTGCAGTGAGGTCATAGTTCTGTAGGAAGGACAAAATGTTGACGGGGTTCTTCCTGTCATCTCTCCTGCTTCACCCAGTTTGGTCAGCCCAGCTCCAGCCAAGAGCCATAAATGAGTGAGTTAATGCAGCACAGGATGGGCAAGATACATCACAGCCATGCATCATTCACTCATTTTTGAATGTGAGTGAATGGAACAAGCTTATGTTCTCCTTCTGCCACTTGAATAAGCACTGTGTATTGCCTTAATGGAGAGAAAATACAATCTGCTTTTGAAACCCATCCTATGAAATATAAGCAACTGTTAAGCCAAACACACCAATCACATTGCACTCTTTTGAATAAAAGTGCAACTCAAATTTCCTTTGCTTATGCCTCTACCACAGACTTCCTAAGGCCCTGCCATGCTGCTGCAGGTGGGACCCAGGTGTCAGAAAGCCTCCCAGCAGGACACTGGTGACACCTCTCCAGCTGTGGCAGACAAACCTAGTTAAGGTTCTGTGTCCTTGGGGTATTCACAGTTCTGAGAAACTGTGGAAATCATGGGTCTGACATATCCTCCACTTGCTCAACAAAACTTGTATGAGTTATCCCATTTGAACTCCCCTTTCCAGCGCAATTGCTCCACTGCAGGGGTGTGGCAGCGGCCTCAGGGAGACAAAGAGGTACACTGTCCCACCCCAAACCCCTTGTGAAGGGCGGCCCAGGAGTTCTGATTGGGTTTGAGTCCCTGGGGGGTTTCTCCCGTGCTGTGTTTCTAATGGTCCCGACCCTGAACTCCACCCTCAAAGGTGTAAACCCTCGGTTCTGTCCCTCAAAAACCCCTGCTGTGCCTCTGTTCGGGGCTCTCTGTTCTGGACCTGACTTTGTTCCCATGCTGAATAAATGGTTTCATGAACGGGAGCCCGTCTCGTTGGTGTTCCATGCTGGTCCCCAGAATCCTGCTGCTTCCCTGGACGAGATCCTGAGGTTGCTGACTGCAACACAGGGGGACATGGCAGCTCAGTGACCACCACCACCATCCACAGACTAAGGGAAACCTGTCAGCATCTCTGTTCTTGTTTTGCATCTAAATGCTGTGTGTGGCAGCACCTCAGCACTCAAGAGCAGACCAGAATTTAGCCTATGTGTGCCTTTCTCCCAGAGCACTGGCATAAACCAAGATTAATTCAAATGGCCTCCATGAATTCACAGCGCTGAAGCTACAGTGAGTGAGCAAAGGGGCATAAGCCGCTCTGCCTGGGTACAGAATTTTTCCAGTGGGCTGGAATTACCATCCTGAGTGTGGCCTGAGCTTTATCCCATGCTTTCATGCCTGCTATAGAAACACAGGCCAGAACCCTAAAATTACAGTGGCAGGTCTTGCTTTCCTCACTCATACCATTTCACTTGCCAGGAGTGTAAGACACCATTCTCCTTGCAAACAGAGGTGAATACAAAGCTCCTTCTGTACACCCTGGAGAGCCAGGAACAGAGTACCAGAGGCTGGAACAGTGACTAACACCTTGCACAGAGGAACAAGGCAGTGGATGACTGTCATGCCTTCCTCAACCATGCTTTCATTCCTTCAGGAAGGCTGAGCTACACTCTGTCCCTACAACTTGCTTCCTGTATTCAGCCTTGTCTAACAGCTTGTTTTAGGACTAGCAACTTCATGCTTACTTTTCCCTCACTGGATTGTGACAAAAAAAGGGAAGCAAATTGAAAAAAACAATCCCGAAGAGGGAATTATGTATACAGTGCAGAAAGACTCAAGACTAATTTTTATTATAAACTGGGTTTGTCATCTAGTTACACACAAGATTATTCTGCTAGAGATATTTTCAAAAACAAACTGGTGTGAAAGCAAGATTGTTTTCCAGTAGTGTACAGTTCTGCAGAGACTTCCAGTGTGGACTTGGAACCTACAGCAGAAGGTGAATGGGACTTCAGTACCTACGGGCTTTTTTGACCTCTCTGGACCTCAAGTTCCCTCATAAAACAGAAATGTCAGAACTTATTTATGTTTTCAAAAGCCTGTAGGAAAAGTGCCCTTGCTTGGTCTGATGGTTTATTTAATTTAGTATGCTCTTTTCAACAGCAAAGCGATCATCTTTTATAGCTAGAGCTGTGAGAACTAATTAATAGCCTTGCTTTCAAATGTGTGAAGAGCTATGTATGTGTCAGGTCCAAGATTAGGCATGATCATTTTAACATATTGCCAAGAGCATTTGGTCCTTATGTCTGAAGTGATCAAGTGTTTATAAAACAGTCCAAAGGAATGCCCAAAGTCTGTGGAAGAAGCAGGGCAGGTAGCCAGGAGCCCCCACCACAGCCTGGCTCAGCTTTTGTACTCCCCTATCCACATCCACATCCACAGGGAAGGCCCTGCCAGTGCTTCCCTAAAGCTGCAGTGGGAAACAGCGAGGATGGAAACAGCAGGGAAAAAGGCAGAGCAGTGGTCACTGCAAAGGAACTGACCCTGCAGCTGGGTTAGGAGCAGGACAGGCACACGTGGCTGGTGGATATTGGGCAGCCAGGATTTCCCACTCCAGCCAGTTCAGGGGCAATGCTGAAGGGAATATGTTCACATTTGAAGTGCAATGTCACTTTAAAATTCCTTCACAAGAAGGTCAAATTAAATTATAGCTGTGGGGAAATCCCTGAGTTTTAATTTACAAGGATGCCCAGAGGAATGGAGGAAACAGAAACAGATAAATAGTAAAGCACTTATACCAAATTAAACACAATATTCTAATGTTTCCTTTTTGTTTGCTTATAGTAAGGGTACGGTTTAGATAAAATCTATGGCTCTGAACATCGTTTTATCTCCTTCACTCTGAGCAGAAAGACTGGAATCTTCCTACTGTAGACTTTCTATTGCAGCACAGCCAAGAGTTTCTCCAGGATGGATCCAAAGCTGTATTGCTTTTCTTCCTAAGCCAAAGCTGTTGTTCATCCTTTCCCCATCATAAATCTTGCCACTTTTGCAAAATACTTCAGTAAAAAGCAGCTACACTCTGCACAAAAACTCCCTTAATTCCAATATGCCTCTCTTAATACCACATATGTGGGAGTATTGACTCAACTGGGGAAAGCAAAAATGCCCCTCAAAACTCCACACTAACCCCTCTTCTGCCAAGAAAAAAGGGAGAATTCAGGATGAAAGCCATTTAAATGTAAAGAGTCACTGCAAAGGGGGAGAGGAGAGCTACTTCCCCAGACCAGGCCAGGCCAAGAACTGTCAGTCTAAAACTGCAGGGAAAGAGAAGAAGACCTCTAAGGCCAAGCCCATTGCAGCATTACAAGGATGGCAGCAGCTGGCTGCATCAGAATTCAAAAGCAGATAAGACAATTGTTTTTCAAAGATGGTCTTAAAAAGCCAGTTCCAGGTTGTGGCAGCATGTGACATTTTGAGGTTCCTTCCACCCCCTTTATTACACTTTCTGCAACAGCTGCACTGAAACCAGTCACACAGGCTAACGATCAGGCCTGGAAAGCTAAAATAACATTGCCCTAACTTCTCTCAATATAATGTGTAAAACCTCAGCCTCAGGCTTCACTTCAGGCTTTGTTTGTCTGTGTTCCATGTTCTCCACCTCACACCAAAACCACATTCTCACTCTAGCCTGAGGGCAGATCCCACTTCTCTTTTATATAAGCAAGAGAACAAGCCAGCTGCACCAGTGAGCCAGCAAAACCCTCTTAACACTTCCCATCACGACATCCACCTGCTAGCAGTTTCATGCCAGAGCTGATAGCCTGCTATGACATTTTCCTAAACTGGAGTTTTCCCGCAGAAAAAATACTCCAGTGATGGCTCAGCATCACTCCCCTGCAGATCAAAGTATCAGCTGCAGCACTACTACACCATCTGATATTTCAAAACTGTTTAAAGCAAGCAATCTCCAGAAAGCTGAGTACTAGAGAAATGTAGGGGCAATTGTCGCTTTAGACTGCAAAACCCTGCAGCAGAGGCACTCCCCGGTGTGTTTGCAGCTTGGTCTCTCTCTAACACCAACGACAGACAAGTTTTTGACCTCAAAAAAGAGGTGCAAATGTTGCAGCTCTCCAAGAGCCTGAAGGAGAATTCCTCATCTCAACTTCCTCTCCCAGTCCTCCCTCCTGTATCCCCTTAACTTAAAAGAGACAAAAAAAGTGAAGTCTGAAACAGAGGTCAGTGCTAAACTGTGCAGGTTTTTTGTTGTCCCTTCTCCTTCAAACTGAGAGATGATGGGCATTTATTGATGGTGAGCCTCAGGAGGACTCGGTCAGTCTACTGATGTGGGAATCTGATAGGTCACATGAAGAAGTACTTCCCCTTGTTCCACTGCACCTGAACTCTGTAGAAAGGAAAGTTTAGCTGTAGCTCTGCACCTACACAGAGCAGCCATGTGGCCCAGTGTTCCAACACCTGCTGAAGGGGAAACAAGAGGCCCTGGATTTGGCCAGTGCTATTCAAACTACAGGATGCTGCCTTCCATCACATGTGGCCCTCCTGCCCTCATTTGTCAAGCTAGCCACTGAAGAGTCATACAACAGACATCACTTCCTGTTTTGCTAGCTAAACACACAGCTGAGCAAGCTCAAGAAAACTCAGATTTCTCGTTTTACACCTTTGTTGCAAAATCACCATGGAACATTGAGTACCTGGGACAAAGAATTCTATCTGCAGCCTTTCATATCTCTCCAGAAGCTCCAGAGTAGTGCAACAGCACTATGAGATGGGTTTAAAGACCCACCTAGGGAAATGTTGGCCATGCTGTGTATGAAATACACCATTACCAGCAGCTGAATCACTAAGCAACACTTCATTTTTTCAAGACTTACAACAGTAGTGGTTAAAGTGACTATGAATGAATGTGATGTCTCACAACTGCAAACAGAAAAACCCTTCCCCTGGCAGGATCTTCCCTAACACTATTCTAAACAAGTTAGTGAAAAACAGCACAAAATCTTCTCCTCAGTTCAGCTGTTACTTGCACTTCCTTGTATTATTTTTTTCTCAGTAACCCCAAGAGTGCATTGCTGCCAAGGCAGCCAGCTCATGCCCTGCAACATTATTTAAGCCTGAAGAATACTGCAAAAGGGTGTTGTAGAGAAGACAATACTTGTTTTACAGCAGCTTGGCTGTTCTGTGGAGAAACATCAAAATACTCCCATTTTACATGAATAATTTATGCAGACAGGCAGACATCTACACAAATGTACTCAGCACAGCCATATTCTCTTATATACTCTCATATACCTCAGAGGAGAAGGAGAACCTCAGAGCCAGGCAGGATTTATCATTGGAAAAATGAATACTCCCAAGCTCATCACCTTTGTAAGCACAAGCACAGTGACTGCAGAGTCATTGAGCCTCTGCAGAGGGACCCACATGCTCTGCCCTGGCAGACTGAGATGTGGAGGACTGGGAGCAAACACCTGACAGCCTGTGATCTCAGCCAGCACACAATCATCACGTGTCAGCCCAGAAATTCCTTGCTCCATTACAATCATTTACTTTGAGCTAATGTGTAGCAGAAGGGTGCTGAAAGAGTTAATCAAAGTGCTGCTGTGCCCTAAAAAAAGCAATCCAATGTCTATTCTTACTCAGCCCTCAGTCGCTGTAGGCCTGTTAATCAGTGTTTTAAAACAAATTTTCAGTGTTTTAAATCAAATTTTGATTACAAAAATAAAACTTATTTGTCTATCTGCCAAGCAACACTATTTGATCTAGAAATTCCCAAAAGACCACAAAAGAAACAATAAACAGTTTAGCCCCTTCCTGCTGAGGGAAATGATGCAGCTCTTTCTCAGTGAAACCACCAATATGAGCAGGTAGAAAATTATTTGTTTGGAGTTTCTCATGGATTGAAGATCTCACTGGAGGTGTGAGAGGGAATGGAAGAATTCTTACACTGCCTACAGATGTCTCAATACAAGAGCAAAGTAAAATGGGCAGTTTGCACAAAAAAGAATGTGTAAAAATCTAATTTCTTATAGTTGAAATAACAGGGGACAGCACTGGAATATGCTCACTCATTCTAGTGACAGGTCTGTGTGTTACACATCAATTCAGTAAGTGCCACAGAGGAGTGCAAGCTGCAGAACATGATCATCTCTATTTTCCAAGTATTCATTATGGGAAGATCACTGGGGAGCATGAAGGGGTTATTGGGGTTCATTTTGAAGGCTGGACTCCTTCCTCTCAAACTTTCCACTGTAAGGTAAAATTACATATCAAATACTGTCGGGCTCGGTTCAGTTCTTAGTCTGCTTCAGCTTCTATTTTCACTCTGTGCAGATTTTAGCTGAGAGGTTTGCACAAGCCCAGGTCCCTCAGACTCTCAGGCTACTCCAGGCACACTCATGCATCTCTGGTGTGCCGTCACCCTATCAGGACCTCTGCAGTGAGGGCAGAGCTGGCACAGACACAGCACTCCCTGACACAGGGTCTCACCATTTCTGCTGAGCCTGTACTCTGTACAGGCACCAAAACCCGCGGGATTGCCCTGGATGTAGCTGCAAAGACTGGGATTTAGCTGTAAAGAGCAGGCATACACCACCGAGACTAACAGCTTGTCATATCTTCCCCCAGAGTAATCACTGGGCACACACATCTACAGCACTCCCCAGAGCAGGAACAAACCAGTAGCAAATGAAGAACTGTCTCAAAAGAGAAGAGTAGGAAAGAAAGTGGGAAATCTTGGGGAAACTCTTTTATATGGAATTAAAGGGCGAAAAACATGACTCCATTAAATGGACAACCGATGTGCACCTCAGATGTCAACCCAATTTGGCTTTCCATCCCATATCTTGCCTTTGCAGAAAGATCTATCACACACAGGTGCCACTTCATCCCCAGCTGATCCCAAGTGTCCAGGTGCCCTGAAATGTTGGACTTGCACAATGGATGTTGCTATTTTACTCTTTTGGTCATCTGTGACCTATTTTTAAGCCTCTCCAATAGCCAGCATTTCCAACACCTTGTCCATGCAGGCTATTTTTAGAAAGGATACTTCATACTTACATCTGTCATCAGGAGATCTACGGCCAACATCTTATTTATGTTACTGTACTTTCACATATTGTCAGACCTGCATTTCAGCTGAAGTTTGATGCAGTGTTGGAGGTCATGTCTTTGGTAGCACTTGGACAGGCAGGCTCTATTGCAGGCTCTGAACAGCCAGCTCCAAGTGTGCTGGCCAGGGAAGGAGTCACTGCTGCTTTGCCTCACTCCCAGCACCAGGACAGGAAGGAAAGGATCAAGTGCTCTCTTTGAAACAGCGAAATGTGGTGGGAAGGGCTAGAGCAGGATGGTCAGGAGAACTAGAACTTACCTTGGATTGCCTTTGAGAAGCTAATGGGGAATAACTGGACATAAAGTTTTTTGTTTGTAACTAAGAGCATATTTTCACAAGCCCAGAACACAAAGAGCAAGCCTATGGGAAGGTTACACAAAATTTGTCAGTTCTAAGTAGAACATTTTCCATTCTATAGAAAGTGCAGTCCTTTACAAAAGTCTCACAAGAGGGGGTCACTCATCACAGATGAGAGAGACAAATCTGACTTTTCTTCAGGTAAGGTTGGTGCAATGTGGCTATCCATTGTCATTTTTGTAATTCAGAGAGGGTCTGTACTACTCCCTCCTTTATATTTTGCTTTGAGATTGGTCTATAAGGCTAGAAATAGGCCACCAAGTCATATAGGAGAACAAGAAGGTCCTGGGACAAGCCTGGACCTGGGACAAGGAGTGCAGGAGTGGGTTACCCAGTCCCAGATGCTTCCTGTGGGATGGCTCAAGCCACATCCTCAGCTGCAGAACAGACTGCCATTAACCCCATTTCCCCAGGGAGGAGACAAAGAATGATAGTAAAAGCAACCATTCTGGGTGAGACCAAACACCTATCTAGTTTTATTTGGTACCCCCTAGATTTCTGCCTTTGGAAGTTATAGGGCAGCAGTAAACCCATAGGATCTTTAAGCATGCTGGTAATTTCAATTCCAATTAGCAGGCTTAGGTATCAGTATGGAAAGGACACCAGGAACTGCCTGAGAAAACCCAGTTTTGTTGCATTGCCCAGGATTTCAGAATAAATTCTGTAAAAACATGCAGGCTTAATGCCTGTTCATTTTATGCAGTTCTTTAATTTTGCTCTGTCCTGTGTATGGAAACAAGAAGAGAGCATAGTTCTAACCCACAGCATATCCCTGTACCATGAGCCTGGTGCTGCTGCTGGCTGCTGAGCAGTGGATCTGGCTCAGCAGGAAGGCAGCAAGACCTCCCTGTAAGCCCTTAGCCCTTTTCCTGGTTGTTGTTGAACTCTAACTTCCTTTCTGGATGATGGGTTATGGAAACACTCACACGTAGGACCCTGTAGCCTGAGACTCCGTGTGGGTTGCCGCTGTCCTGGTAGGGAATTTAACAGCTGCAGGATTGCATGACGACCTTGATGTAAATCATCTTGTGTAAAAATAAGGGTGTTTTAGCCAGTTTTTGGAAACAACGCAGCCCATTTCAGGCATGGCAATTGCTTGGATGGCTGGGAAGGTTTCTTGTGCCAGGATTGTGGTTGGAAGTGTGGGCAGAGGTGGGATTACAGGGCACTGTTTCCACTGTTCCTGCCTGCCACATAACCTCACCGTGGACATCCCCCCATTTGTGAAAGCCTGGCTGAGCAGCATCCCTTGGGGATCTTGGTTCAATCTCTCTGTAATGCTGATTAAATACAGCAGGCACATGTGCTGGATCAAACCACTTCTCCTGTGTTCCAGTCCGCCACTTCTTCATCAAAATTCATTCCCCCAAAATTTGCAGGCAAGACCCTGCACACAGCAATCCATGTCCTGCCTGCACCCTCATCCCTCAGTGTTCAACCCCAGGAACAGCTTTTGACCATTTTCTAAAGGACAAAATGTTCAGGTGCCAGCAGACCAGGAAAAACAGTAAGAATGACAGAGCTGAGCATAAGGACAATATTAAAGCTCAAAAAAATTTTTGCCTGTGCTCCCTTTCCATAGCATCCAGCCTGCAACAGCTTCATCATCCCCAGACACATTTTGCAGGCAAGAGGAGTCCCCATCATTGTAGCAGCAGGCAGGGCCCCATGAATTACTGCCCTTTTATGACATGTTATGACACAGTGTGAATGACATCACACCCCCGAGCAGCATTACATTTTAAGTGGTTCCTTTGTCTAATTTGAAAGGCCAAACACTAATATTCACCTGGAAAAGACATCATGGTAGAGAAAGGCAAAATCTGTCGGCCTGGTTCAAAGCCTGGGTGTCCCTTTTTGCAATGGAATTACATCATACTAGAAAATAATCACCAGGGGATTCAAATGCCAAGACTAATTAGAGACTCTTTTGTGAATCCCATGAACACTTTACAATGTGGGAAAAAGTTGTCTCTTCTGTTGCATGGAATTCCATAGCTGCATTACATCACCAGATATCCGCCAAAAGGCATTGAGACTTAAAAGTCAAGCACTCAAAAAGTTGGTCGGAGGAAGAAATTAAGGTGATCTTGTCTATTACAAGAATCTTTAATTACATGATGCCATACTACTTTTTTCTCCCAAGCCTCCATTTTATTCAATAAGGAGATTTTGAGGCAAATCTTCCTTTTCTCCCACACACTGGGTGTCCCAGGTCCTAAATGCTGTGACTGTTTTCCTGTGGGGCCCTGCACCAGGTCCCTTCAGTGAGATTTTGGCAGGAGGCAGGGACCCAAAAAGGAGATCTCTGCCCTTCAGCTGCAGAGGGGCTCAGTGGGCTGTCCTGTGCCATTCAGCAAGCAGAGGATGCTGAGGCCCAGGTCCTCACTCCAGGCCCTGCAGCTGCTTTCTGACAGTGTAGGACAAATGCTCAGCTCTATTTTAGACCCTGCACAGGACATGCTTTTGTGCTCAGGTCCTGCCTGTTCTTTTCTAGACCCATCCTAGAGCAGGTTTCTTTACTCTCTGTCCCTCACTTGCATACTCTTTGCTTATGTTGGCTCTTTTTCCAGTCTCAGTTTTCCCCCAATGCACTTGGCTCCCTCCCAAGCTCCTCCCTTTTCTCTAAGTTCACCATTCCTGTGCCATTGTCCTCCTCCTCCTAAAGCATCTCTGTCTCAGTGCTTTCCCCACTAGGTCCTTGTCCCAGACTACCTCAACCATTCTTCTTAGAAGAAGCCTTCGCCTTCTCTTGAACTGACACTTATCCTAAAGTTTTGGCTTATGAAAAGATAAACCGAGAAGTGTTGGTTTGGGGTGCTTTTTTTGAGAAGCTTTTCTTAGGTAATGTAGCAAGCACAGGCAGCTGCAGCTGTCCCTCAGCCAGCACTGCATGAAATAGCCTTTCCTTTATCCTCAGAGGTTCACATGTGGGATAGCCTGGCTTCCCTTCAAGTCACTGCCAATAATAGGTGTAATGTATTCCCTTTCCCAGGGCTGTACCCACAACAGGAGAGGTGGATCCAAGTTCAGCTGTTCCCAGACCAGAGGGGCTCCCAGAGCACAACCACCAACACCCAGAGCACATGCCCTGCACCCCATGTGCCAGCCCACACGAGGTATGTGCTGCTGGGAAAATGCTGAGCCTTTGGGAAACCTGTGCCCACACACAAAACCTGAGTGTTTTCTAATTTGTGTGTACGGCATATTTCACCCAAGAAACATATGAAATATTGAATTTCCAACTGAACATTTTTAAGCATTTCAGGAGTGGCTAAGCAGCTGTGAAGGCATCTGGCTGAAGCAAGCCCACACATCACGTGTTTGTTCAGACCCACAGACACAATATGAAAGAAGCAGCTGAGGAGTAGAAGTGTTATGAACAGGGCCAGGACACCAGCTCCTTCCTTAAAGGCCTTGATTGAAGAACAGCTCTGGGGTAGGAGCCCGAGGGGTCACTCACAGCTCCGCTGCTCCCACTGGAGCCGCGAAGGAGGAGGATCAGTGCAGCTTTGTCACTTGGGCAGAGCTGGGGCTTCCTTCCTCACAGCAGTCCCTAGGAAGTCCCCAATGGCTTGAAGTCTAGGGGAATTATTTTGTCTGAGTGCTGTTGAGAGTATGGTGACAAGACAGAGACTAGCTCTGGTTGATGATCTGTTGTTATTTGCTTTGCCAGCCCAGGACTATTATTTCCAGTCCCTAGTTTTTACAGTGGCTCATTGTCTTTAGGATCTTTTGTTCCCAGTGTTTCTGGATATCTCTTAATTTGTATATGGGCCTGGGTGCAAAGGCTTTTGGAGCAGCGAAAGTGGTAAGTGGTACCCGATGGAAAAAAAGATACAGTGACATAATGAAGGAGAACAAACACACTAAACAAGGACATGACAAAATCTTTGCTTAACAATACTAAATGGAATTCAAATACGTTGGCAACAGGTAAGTAGTTAACATTATTGATAATTATGACAATTATTCCAACTGTATTATGTAACTTGTTTAAATTCGTAATTTAGGATTTATTTCCTACAGAAGCAGCATATCACTACAGGCAACAGAGAATTTCACTTAAATGGCCAGAACATATCCTTTCCTCTCTCCCTCCACGTGGTTTCCCTGTGCAGGTAGAGATAAAAGACCTCAGTTCTCCAAGCTCCAGTTTCACCAGCTCCTGGATAAAACACACAAGCAAGAACATCCATAAGCAAACCATCCATGTTGGTTTGGTTTATTTTCCCAAGACTGATTTTATTTGGGGATTTAATTCCCAAAGCCCCTAGTGTAGTCCCTGCAGGCTAGAGTGTCTTGAGAAAAACTTTTTTCTTTTTGAGGAACTCCTATAAGCATCCACCAAGTGTCTCCACTGCAGTGCTCTCTTGTCAGTTTACCCACAGACAACCTGATGGCTTGGAGGTTGCTAGCTGCCCTACACCCTCTGTCTGTGATGCTGACTGTCATTTTGCCATTTCTTTGTTGTCTCCTGCATATCTTGAACCATTTTGTTTCACTCCGTGGAGTTTCTTGGAGGTGGGTGTTCATCTACACAGCACGCAGCACTGCCATGCTCTGGGTAGGACACAGACAGTGACGCTGCATCTTCCCCCCAGGTTTTCCATGGAAAAACTCTCAGGGAACATTGCAGCTGCTCACTGCTGCAAAAGCGACACCTCTCCATCAATATATTTCATCTTTTGTAGTCTGTTCTAGCTGGGAGCTCACTGACAGAGAGGAGCAGGAAACAAGCCACTGTCTAAACATCAGATGGTGCAGCAGAGACAGGAGGGAGCGTTCCACAAAGCAGCTCCCACCTTACCTGCACTCTATTACCAGAGCAGTCTGCTGACACTGCACCTGCTGCTTCTAAAAAGTGGTAGAGGAAATCTTATAATATACACAGCTATTACATTACCACCCACGTGGCACGGAGCAAAGAACTGCACAAAGCCCCCAGAGACAGATTGCTAGGTTATAAATAGGTGCAGGACCTACATAGCTGGAGTGACTTGTAGCTGCAGAGCAGGACTCCAAATTAATGACATTTATGAAGTTTCTGGCTGCAGCTGGTTTGATGGCTGGAAATAACTGGCTCTGCAGAGTGGGCAGCAGCAGCTTCCCTCTGAGTGCCGGCAGAGTAAGCGAGACAGCAACAGGCACATCCAGTCAAGGAAGCTTGGTGGAACACATGCAAACCAAATCGAAGGCATGTGGAGAGGGGAAAGTTATTTTATCTAAAATGGTCCACTTTCAGGGGGTGTTTCATTCCCAGCACACACCTGTGTGCAATGCCAAAGCCTGAACTCTTCATCCACAGAAAGCAGTGCAGTGAAATAGATCCAAGAGCAACATGGACAGAAAACGAAGGTGTTTGATCTATTTGCTCAATCCAATCCTCATCTCTTCTGCCTGTGCAAATGGTTCTGACGCCTCCTCACAAGTAATTTAATTAAAAAAACAGGGGTGGGGGGAGTGATTTCCCCATAGTTTTAACCACGTTTTCACCATAAAAACCCACACCTCATGCCCAGGGCGCATGTTCCCTAAATCACTGCTCTGAGCCACAGCTCAGTACCCCACTTCAGACATTCCTGGGAGAAGCACGTTTATCACCCACTGTGTGATGGCTGTGCTGGCAGAGCAAGCCCATCCTCTGTGCCTGGAGGGGTGTGTTGGACAAGAAGCCACCTACTCTCATCGGTTGGTTTGTTTGCTCACAGAGTCATCAGATGGGCAACAACTGCATCCATTGCATTAGTTGGGTTTTTGGGGTTTTTTTGACAGAAAGATAAGAACAGAAAGTTATTTTAAATACCATTATTTTCACATTTCAGAGTTTATTATCTGCCAAAATAAAGATTATTTTTTACCTGGTAAGCTGTTCCTAGCAGCCTGTGGGCTCCAACACAGTGCAGTGTGTCACACTAACTTTCCTTAGGCCTGTTCTCACCTGAAACAGTACACAGTGACCGAACTAGTTCAAAAAACCCCAACCACAACCCCAAACCCCACTAAACCAACTTAAACCAGCTTGTATTTGCTGTGAGACAAACAGCAAGCCAGCAGATGGCTATGACAGATTAGCCAAAGAGAGGCAATCTGGACTTTTCCAAACCTTATGTAATACAGCCTCATATTTTGGCTGAGGTTTTAACACCTTCCTAGCTCCAAGAGTTTGCAGTAGCATTTTCCCTTCATGGGATACATCCCTTGAAGCCAACTCTGACTGAGGGAAGCAGACATTTGTACTGACATAGCGCTGGGAACTCTCAGATGGGATTCAGTCACATTGTGCTGCTGCCATATATATATATATATATATATATATATATATATATATATATATATATATATATATATTTATCCTCCTGGCTGTAGTCCATATCTCCATATTCTTACCCTGAAATACTGGTTGTCTAAATAGTATGGCAAGTATACTCTGGTTTCTAAGGAAGTCTTCCTTAGGCATTTAAATTTTACATATTACGTAGGAACTATAGATAGCTGGGTTGCAGAGATTTCCCATAAGCCTTGGATAACAGCACTGGAAATGGAGGATAAGGGTACTTGAGCTTCTCTAAGATTATGGGCCTTACTGACTCACAAACAACACATTTCAGAACCTTCCTATCTGCTAAATATTTGTATTGCATTTTATGGAATCATGGGTCTCCTACCCTGCATATGCAGCCTCATCCCTTTATTATCCCAAATTCTTGTGTGAAAGTCCCTCCTTTAGCAGGAAGTGGCCTACAATGGACAGTATCTTAAAAAAACAATAAAACAAATTCTTGGTTTCACATCTAGTCAAATATTAAAGAGGTTAAGAAACCAGCCAGTCTCACATTCCCAGGCTAAGAGAGACATCATGGTTTTTTTTTCCATTCCATGGAAAGTATGCTCCCTCCCCAGACCCCAGCTTTTCTGGGGGCTTTTGTTTGGTTTGTTGGGTTTTTTGTTGGCACAGAGTTTTTTTCTGCCTTTTTGCTCTATTTCAGTGTAAAATCCCTTCTTTTCCATAACCCTCCTTGCTCACAGTTAATCCTTTTACCATTCTCTGGATCATCCCAGCACTATCCTATCCTATTTCTCTTTCTACTTCAAATTCAGGAGCAAACACACGATCCTCACTCTTTATCTTTCTTTTCCTACTCCCTCTTGGCACTCTCTGAAATGTTTTTTTCTCTCAATGAATCTACTGCTTTCAGCTTCCAGAAACCCTGCCACACATGGAAATCTCAAATCTCAAAGAGGTCTGGATTGAAAGGGACTGTAAAGATCATCCATTTCCAGCCCACTGCCATGGGCTAGGACACCTTCCACCAGACCAGGCTGCTCAAAGCTGAACAATTCCAGGGATGGGGCATCCACAGCTTCTCTGGGAAACTTTTTCCAGTGCCTCACCACCCTCACAGTTCAGAATTTCTTCCTAATATCCAATCCAAACCTACTCTCTTTCAGTTTAAATCCATTCCCCCTTGTCATATCAGTATTTTCCGTGTAAAAGGTCCCTCTCCAGCTCCCTTGCAGGTCCTTTCAGGTACTGGAAGGTGCTGTAAGGTCTCCCCAGAGACTTCTCTTCTCCTGTCCACTCCAACCCACCTGCCCCTGCTTACTGAAGGCCACCACACTTTTATTGAGCATTTTGAGTCACCTACCAGCCTGGGCAGCATGTCGCAGGCTGTGTTGGAGGAGATGGAGCACAGCTTGGCATTGGATGCAGTGAGGGTGCCCAAAGGAGCCGTGCAGTGGGAATTCTTGGCCGGCCAGCCTGGGAGCTGGGCACACCAAGCCGAGTGCATCACTGTGCTCGTGGAGCCAACACACAACTGGCTTCCAGAAAAGCTTAAATGCCTGCTGGAGAGCTGACAGGCTAGAGCTGGTGGTGCTAATGGCAGGCCTAAAAATACCTCCCCCTGGGAATCCAGAGTGCACGGCACAATCGTTAGGACTTCTCATTTCCAATGGAGTCATAAGGTGTTTTATCTATAAAAAACACCTGATCTCATGAAAGTTTTCAAAGAAATCTTCTGGCAGTTCCAGCTGTCACTAAAGTGCTTCAGATCAGGTTTCATACAGAAGGTAAGTATAGAAATACACAAACAAGCCCCAGCCCTTCCCATGGAAATAGCACCTGCAGCGTCTTGTGATAAATGCTGCCCTTCAGTAGCCTGAGCTACTCATTCAGTTCCTGCACAGACAGTACAAACTGGGACTGGGAACTGTGGAACTATAACACAAAGCAAATTTTGGAAAGGTTAGAATGGAGCAGGCAGTGTTTTTTACCCTAGCTTTTCCTTCTGGAAGCAGCCAAGCAGATCTCCCAGTGGATCTTTCCCTCCCTCCTGTAGCTCACTGGAAAGCAAAATGAGGAGCTGAAGATACTGAAATCATGGGGCACATGACAGGTTAAAAAATACCTCTTAGCCTGCTCAATCAAGCAGTATTTCAGACCCTGGGATTCGAAAACTTGGCCCTGTTTCCAGTTCTGCCACTCATCTGCTGTCTAAAGTTGTGACTTGCTTTCCCCACTGGTGACATTTCTCTTGTCTCTGGAAAGCCCTTGAGTGCTGATAAGAGCATGCAATGAGAGCCAGTGTGGTGCTAACACACTGGAACAAGTACCAGAAAGAAAGAAAGAAAGAAAGAAAAAAGAAAGAATTTTTTTCATTATTATTTTGCCCTGTTGCTTTCAAGGCAACCTCATCTCACACCTTGAAAAAGACACAAAAAGGCTGAACCAAAATCATTGCCTTAATCTGCAGCTAAAATATTTAGTGGGAAAAACCCCCAGCTGTTTCAGGAGTGATTGTTGCTAACATCTCAGTGAAATCTAAAACAGTCCACCTCAAAAATACAAATTTATAATCATTTGGGCCTCAGGCAATGCAGTCTAGAAAATTTGTAGCAGGAGCTGACAGAAAATGTCATGCTGCTCTGTGTAGGGAGAACAACTAAAAATAAAGTAATATCAAAGCTGAGACTACTGCGTCATGCTCTTTGGACCTTGTTTTGATCTTTCAGTGCACCAAAAGTAAGGCTCATAAATTATAGATGTTATTGGGAGCAGCATGTAAATACCACAAGACAAAAACAGGATATTAGAGAGAAAGCAAGGAATAAAGAAAGATGGAACAAAAAATTGAGACAGCAGGGGGAAACCAGTAAAATCTGTTCTTGGCTACAACTGTGTATACAGAGAGGTTTTAATTAGAAGAAGTAGCTTTTTCTGTCAAATATAGTGCTGTGTTGTCATTGACATCCCACCAACAAATACAAATGCATGAGTCAATGCTCTGAAAAAATGCAGGGCAGATTAATGTGTCATTATCTTCTAGAGACCTCCAAAATCATGCAAGTGACCAGAGAAGATGAGCTCTTGAGGCTTGCTCTCTAACACAGCTTTCTCCTTCAGCACCATGACCATCATTTCAGCACCAGGATCTTGTCTCAGAGGCATCAAACTGCTACAACTAAAATATGCCCATATTTTTTTACATTATCCGCAACAGTTTCAACCATTTCCTGACTCAAGGAGGCTGTATCTTGGCTCGATGTAGCAGACAGCAAGGAGAAAGAAAATCAAAACAGAAACCAAGTGGTGACACTTTGGTCATGTTTGACTCTTCATTTTGAACACCACAAATGGACAGCCCAAGCTGCTGATCTAAATCTACTTCCTGCGATTTCACACAGCTAAAAATATTTGACAGTGACACAAAAAAAGGCACATAAAATTATGAGCTATCGTTATTTAATAGCATTTTACTAAGTAACTAGTAATGAAGAGTCCACATAAAAAAAAATAAAAAAAAATTAAAAATTCTAAAAGCCCTTGGCTTTAAGAGGAGAGGTGAGCAACTCTACACTTGAAGCAACATCAAAACCCCGAGCTGTAACACATGGCCAACTGCAGAAGTTGTTAGCTAATAATACAAATTTAAATCTGAAATAAGAGATGATTAAAAAAAAATAAAAATTAACACTAAATAAAGGAGATTTGGTTTTTCTGAGGGTGCTAAGAAAGGAAAACAATGCAGAAACAGCAGACCTATCTGTGAAAATAAGAAAATATAGTAGTAGTTGACAGATATTTCTCTGCTACAGAAATAGGTAAGAGAGCACCAGCTCCTATCATATGGTGATGAAATATGGTATCATATGGTGATGAAATACCCTGTGTTATAAAAATAACAGGCGAAGGTTAACGAAAGCTAATGTGGATTCAAGTTTTAAAAATAGTTGTCCAAAGAGTTGTTTAGATCACTGAAGCTGAATCTTGAGACCTCTGAAGCTGCAGGAGAGGGCAAGAACTCATATATTGTACCAGAAAAGCACAATTTTGACCAGGACAAGAGGATGGCTGGTGAGGGACAGGAACAGAGGTCACAGTTTTAACCCTTCTGTGATAAATTCCCTCCTGGACCAAAGAATGACGACAGTACTGACCCATGTGGCACTCACCAAGTGTTTCTGGACCTGGGCAGACAGCAGATCTCCAGCAGGCAGCAAAAGATCTCTTCCAAACGCAGGGGGGGTTTTTGTGGCATTCTGAACAAATGGTCCTCACCCACTGTTATTAATCACTGTTATTTGTCAGCTGCAGGACAAATGAAATCACTCTCATTCCAGGGTTAAAAAATGACAGAGAGATCTGAGGATCAGATCAGGAAGGAGGAGTAATGGCTGATGGCCTGAATTGCTGGTGAGCCAGGAAAAATCTCCTGCTCTGAGAGAGGTGACTGAGTGGCTCTGTACCCCTGAGGGAGGGACCCAGGCCACGCTCACAGAGAACCAGCAACTACTGAAAAAGGCTTTTGCTGATGGCATTTATCAATCCTCTGTGATTTACTGTCATCAGCATAATCAAAGCATGAAAACAGGGGAATACCAAGAAGACAAATAACCTCTCATTTCGCTCTGTTACAGCTACTGCTGCGCTGCATTCTGGTATCCACATGCCTAGAAAGCGTTTGGGAAACTGTGATGGGTCCGGTGGATAATGAAAACAGTTAAAGATGGAAGGATGCACACAATTTGGTCTGGAGCATTAATGGGAAAAAAAAAAAAATTACAAAATGTTTTCTTTACAGTTTAATCACCAGTTTCTGCAACTGTCATAACTAATGGCTTTTACATTCACCAAAAAAAAAATAAAAAAAAAAAAAAATAGTGGGAATTGACTGATGGAAGATGAATCTAGGCCAATTCATCCTAGAAATAAAACACATAGCAAGGGTAGAATGACTGGCATTAGGATCATGTAACCCATACCTTGTGATAGAGCTTCAGTTGAGGAAAAAAAACCTTATCATCTGAAAGCTATGTTCTAGACCAGTTCTGAAGTAGACTTTGTCTTATAGTTAAATACGGGGAATGCTTCTGAGCTTTGCAACACCAGAGCTAATCACTTCTTATATTCCTATTTTTCTCCAAACAATTCTGCTTGTAAACCTAAACTCTTAAAATGGAAATTGGTATTGTTACCCCAAATGCATAGTTTTCATTCATTTTAAGGCTTCTGTGTCATCCTATGACCTCACAGTAGCTCCATAAGGATATTTGTTAGTACATCTGTTATGTTGATAGCTGAAAGAGTTGGTTTTTGGAAGTAGAAGACATACACCTGAAAGCCAGGCTATATATTAACCTGTCTCTAACCTATGATCTTCCTCAGTGTGATGATGAAAAGAGCAATTTGGTTTTAGAGCTTGAGAAAATGCTGCAGAAGTTTATCAAACCTTATCCGTAATCTCCACTGTCCTTAAGTGCAATGATCCTAAGGAATGGGTGGATAAACTACCTTTCAGGAGGAAAAGGGCTCACCACCAGCCTGCTGCAGGTGGACTGGCTCTGAGAAAGGTACAGGGAAATGAGGATCATTTTGCAATTCCAGACAGGCAGAGATTCAGGTTAGATTCAAGAGCCAGAAAAAGCACCAAAAGAAACCAAGTTGGTGAGCATCTATCTCCAAAAGTGTCACAAGGACATTGGACAAGACAGTATTGTTTCACAGTTATGGATTTTTCCATGGCAAATTTGTCCATACCTCTGTCCATGGCAGACCAAGTCCCAACCAGTTTACCTCTTTGGGCCTGATTCTATGCTGAAAGAACTCAGCTGAGCATTTGTCTTTGGGTTGCTGCAGAAAATAGGAGGTTAAAGCTACCATATAATTGTAATCAGTAAAAAGAATAAAAAAATCCAGGATTTTTACTTGCTTCTAAAGGGATAATTGTAGATCTTAAAAATCAACACTTGGCTGGCAGGAGGAATAGTCTAGAAAAGAAGACTCTAGATGCTTAAATTCCACGTGTGGACGGAAGAGCAGTGTCTTGAAAGGCTGCCAGTTTAACAGGGGGGTGTTCACTGACAAGTACAAGTCACTGCTACCATGGCTCAGGTATGGGCAGAAATTTCATGTACACACTTGGCCCACTGCACGAAGGTCTCCTTGGACACTGCAAACAAAGGGAAAGGGACAGTGGATAAGTAATCACTGATCTCTTCTTGCACTACTAATTCAAGAGCACACATTATGTTGGTTTTTCTTAATGAAGCGCCTCTATCTATTTTCTGTGCCCACATATGTTGTTTCTTCTTTTAGTAGGTTGAATGCCTGCCATTTAGTCACTGGGAGGGATTTGCCAGGATAGATCCAGCAGACATTTCTGTAGTCTGAAGAGGCAGAAGATCAGGATTCCAATCCCCATTTTATAGTGGTGCTTCTGCTATTTTCGGAGATGAGAAAGAGCTATATGATTTTCTAAGATCACCACAAACAGAACTCTGCTCCAAATTTTTGTGGAGTCCTTCTCCCCGTTCTGGCTGCAAAATATGCATTGTATATCCTCTGATAGTTCAAGCAAATTAAGTCCCGTTTTACAAATGGAAAATAGGGCAGTCAGCAAAAAGGATGAAGCATGCATTTTTATATAAAGCTTCATTTAATGTCCTTTGGAACCAATGCAAAGCCCTGCATTGACGTCACTGAGCTTTCAGTCAGACTCATACCACTGTAAATGTAAATTCAAGCTTTCCAGTAGTAGAACTCATGTAATAAACCCCATTTCTGATGTACTGAACAGTGCAATCAGGCTCCCCTTTGATCATCCACAGCAATCTCCTTCTGTGGATTTTAAAGTACATTATGAAGGGAGGAAAGCATCATCAGACTCAATTTACAAGTAAGAAAGAAGAGGCAGGAGGAGACAAAATGATTAGCAAGGCTGGCTACTACGTCAGTAAAGAAATGAGAACATAGCACACACTTCCTGACACCAAACTGGGCTCTTATTAAATAAGTCACACTGATAAGAAGATCTAATTTATTACTGATATATCAAACAATCCTTCCTCTTTATCTTCCTGCATTTCTGCAGGAATGAGCTCCAAAAGCTTCCAACCCAAATTCTAGTTGGTATGGAGGTTAAAAACCCCACAACCAAGTAAGATGAACCAAGAAAAAGGGACCCTCCCCAAGTCATAAACAAAAATGAAATGCTGCACAATCCTTGTAAAATAAAAATGAAAAATTCAGTTTTGCAGTTGAAAATTTCCATGTTGCTTCGGCCAGGTTTAACACTTTGTGCTGGCCTTACACAGAGCACAGGTGTAAAGAGGACTAAAGTTTGATCCATTTGTGCTTGATGAGGCAAACACATAATTATCCAGTCCTTTAAAAAATCAGATTCATTCAAATAAAGCCCTTATCTAATACTTTATGCATGATTTCCCCTGCTCAAAACCTACAGCACTGTCTTGTGCCACTGACAGTGATTTGCAAGTAGTTTTCTTTCCCTAGATTTCAATGGACAGCATGAAGAAGGCAGTATGACATTGCTTGCCAGAGATCCTCATCATTTATGCAGAGAAAAGCCTGATTAATTAATCAGTCTTTATTTAAGCACAGAAGAGGGAAGGAAAGTGGAGATACACAGGCAGTCCAAAAGAGACTCTGTAAGGGAGTGTTATTTTTAATATAAAAGACTGTCTCACAGTGCAGTGTTCAAAGTCAGAAGGAGTCAAAAAACACCTTCTATTTCTGTGAGCAGAGCAGTCACAGTCAGGAGAGCTGGAGCCCGCTGCTGCTCGTGCATCAGCAGCAAGCCTGTTTATGTAAGCTGCCAAGCATTAGTGTACACAAAATCACAGAGCACGCAGTTTGTAAACAGGCAGGGAATGCTGTGGTGCCAGGGACGCGCACAAGCACATCCTCCAGCTCCTCTCCGGGACGCGTGGGAAATGCCGCGCGCTGAACTACCTGAACTTGGCGTTCAGAGGCGCCTCCACAAGCCGAATCCAAGGCTGCCAGATAAATGTTCTCTCGGATGTGTCCCTGCACATCAGTGTGACGTCCCCTGGCAGGTTCAGTTAGGCTCAAGTGCTGGGTATTACCTATGTGCTCCACAGCTCCTGTCCTTCCCTCTCCTGGGGGAGAGCGGCTGCCTCATCGCAGAGAGCTGCGCTCGAGGCCAGGATGGGTGAGGGGCTTTTCATATCCTCATGAAATTAACCTCCTGGGTTAATTAATATCTCTCTTGTCTTGTTTGGTGGGAAGTTGAGACTTGTTTGTCCTTGCTGGGGGATGGAGGCAGCACCCCAAGCCTTCCTGCTATTTCCTCCTGCTGCTGTGCCAGAGCCCAGGTTCTGCCTGGAAACATGGGGCACTGACATCCAGGTACCAAAACAGCAGTGCATTTTTCCATGTTACTGGACATATGGCACATGGCCAAGCTAACCTTAGCTTGGCCTTAGCTATTTCCTATTCATCTAGGTGACCACAAGCAATAGCTTCCCTCTATGTCAGAGGAAATCTTTCCTTTAGATTTTTTGTGCCCTGCCCTAGAGGGGGTCTCAGATGGCTCAGAGACCTGGCTGACAGCTTCACTGGCATGAAACACACAGGGTTCCTTTATGCAAATCTGAGATAACACTGTCTGTTTGGACCTAAGGAGGTCAAAATCTTTAACTATTTTAAAAGAGTTCTGTTCAGATGCAGCTGGTGGACTAACAAAGTCTGGGGAGCAGGCCTATGTCCCTTTCTTACTGGGTGGTGGGGCTTGTTCACACAGATGAACAGTTCTCACACTATGACAAAAAAACATTAAGGGCATCTGTATTTAGTTGCAGCAGCACTTTCATAAGAACTGCCTGGAGCAATATTAGGATTGTGTCTCCACAGAATCTACTTATCATCCATAAAATACATACACTTCCCCCCTGGAACTCATTATGAGGGCTGGGGGTAAATGGGGCTGACCCTGCCCTTCTTGGTGGTAGGTAGGAAAGGGAGCTTTTGCCTACTGGAAAGGCTTGGGAATCACTGCCAGAGCAGGCTGTGATTTAATGCTAGGAAAAACTGTATCCCCTCAGTAAATGTAATTGGACTAGATTTTATGTAAGCAAACTCAGAAAAACCTTACTCATTCTTATGTCACTAATCCAGGCACCTCATAATTTGCAGAGGGTGAGGGGAGGAGAGGAAAATCGACACACTGCTGCTTGCCAGCCAAAACACAACATTGATTTCCCACTGCTCAGATTTCATTAATTTTCTGTAAGACAACAGCAGAGTATTTACTAATACACAGGAAGCCACACACATCCCCCTGCAGGCATTTATTGCCTTTGCTCATCAATAACTGCTGTGTCTAACTGGATGTCTGCGCACAGGCAGATGGAGAGGCACGGCTTCCTTGACGTGCCACGTTTTAATGGTCATAATGAAATGAAAGCATGCCAGTGGCTGCTATTAGGGACATCATCCCCCTAATTTCTGTGTTGTTGAAGCTCAAACATTCTACAGATCAGGATGTAGTGTCTTAATGTATCCTAGAGACAAGTCAATCTTCCTCTGCATCCTTGTGCCTTCCCTGCTCTTCCCAAGACAGCACAGTCATTATCTCCTCCGCTTTTCCATCCTTCCCTCTACCCACAAGCACTTCAGAGGCATTGAGTAATTCAGTCACCAGTTCTCAGAGCTGCCTCCTTACCCGCTGTGAGAGCACCCTTCTGAAGAAGGGCAAACAGAGTGTCTTTGAGGAAGTAAGACAGCCTGAGTGTACAAAATGTAGGGTCTCTTGATCAGCAGAAACACACGTGGACCAAGCCCCACATGTCCCAACACACTGTCAGTCCCACTCAGGGACTTGGCAAGCTTTGGTTTCATGAAGCAATGGATGTATTTTTATCAACCAGTGGCAGGACCCAAAAACAGTCTCTGTATAAGCAGAAAAGTAATCAGTTGTTAAAACCTTTCCCAGGAATGGCATTACCCTCAGACACAATGAGCTCGTCATGCTGGTTACTGGCTTTGTGGATCTCCTTTACAACTCCTGGTTCTCTCACTCCTCTTTTCCTAGGAATGCTGCAATTTTCACACACAGGCACATAATTTCCAAGGCCAAATGCTGACATCTGCTCTGTCCAAAGTTATTACTCCACAAGTATACCAGCGTGTCATGAAAAAGTCCCAGCAACCAAAAATCTGTCTCGTTCCTCCTTAGTCAGGCCCTACAAGACTTTAGGACCACAGACAGCAGGAAGGAACTGAACAACACATCCATCAAAGCAAGCCAAAACAGAAATATTCACCAAAAAGTATCTAAATGTTCTCAACTTTGGAAACCTTGGTACCAAGCTGGACGCTTTGCTACCAATTATCAAAATTAAAAGATAATGTCCTGACCTTTCTGCCCCATGACTTGGTGTTGGTCAGAAGGTCTCCCTGCCTCTTCATCAGGGAGCAGTCACCACCCAAATTTTGCTTTAGTGACTTCCACACAGACCAGCATCTGCCTCACCCGTCCAGGGGTGGGAAATGCCTGTACCATCAGTCCTGACATGTCCTGTTCACAGCAGCACCCTCAGCATTCCAGCTGGAAACAGCAGAATCTCCTCCCTCCTAGGAAAGGGGAAGAGGAAGGTTAGGACTCCTCATCCTGCTCATACCCTCCTGTAACCCTCCAGGAAAATCCAGTACAAGCTCAGGGGAGCTTCACCTTGCATATTTACCTCTTTGGTCTCCACCAAGCAGGGGAAGATGTGGACTTGGGATCATGAGAACCTGAAGGATGGTGACAATGCTCTCAGCTCTGCCCAGCTACAGCCAGAAAAAGAGCAAATGGAAGAGAAAAAGTCAGTTTGGTGATCCTCCTGAGGTAGCCAGCTTCTTGTTTTCTGGTGTATAATCAAAACCCAAACCCAGCGCCACATAAGTCACCCACCCCTCACACCCCTCACACCCCTCAGGAGTGTTTCACCACAGCTGCTGCTTTAGCCACTTCCAGCAATGAATGCATGAAAAATGACATCAGGTTTCATGAGCTTTAGCTGTGCTATGATTCACACTTTCCTGCAATTATTGTAATTTAATAATATTGTTGTATTTTGATCCTGTTACATCTAATTAGATAAGACAGGGGCTTATGATGAGACTGTAACTCACACCACTCGATGACTATTTAGTTTTACGTGCATCCAGCATTTTAAGCATTTTAATTCCCGCTTAATTTCAGCTTTACTCCAAGTTCGTATCACATTTCTAATGAAAGGCTGGGTTCCTGTCTGCCTTTGGGGCTGCCAGTCTGTAGGCCTGGGGAACACAGTCCCCTGAGAGCTGAGGCAGTGCAGCAGCCACATCTCACCACTCTGTCACCAAGGTTCAAGTCAGGAGTGTCTGCTAACTTGGCAGGGGACAACAGGATGATGACATGGTGACACAGACTCCAGTAACTCCATAGTGGTACTTCATATGTGTGTGAAGCAGTGTCTCATCCTCACTGAGCACCCCCCTTTGAGCGGGAAAGCATCAGGAATGTCAGGATCTCTTGGGAAAACCCACCATTACATTACAATGAGCTGGAACTTTTATCACAGTATCTGGTGCAGACATTTTTGGGCAAGGTACAGGTGTCCCAGACCCAAGGTTGTTTCCGAGTCACTTTTTAAGCTCTGAGCAACATTCTATCAACCTATCATTTCCTCTGGTGGAAATTTTCATTCACAACTGCCCACTTCCACTCGTTCCTATCAGTTAGAAAATGCTATTTCTTGAGCAATCTCAGCCATAACCTATGTCCTCGTAACCAAGTCCTCCCTTCGTTATCAACAGGGGACAGATGTGGAGAGAGGATCGTGGTTCTCCTTATTATCCAGAATGCTACTTACTCTTCAAATGTCTTAAATTTTCTTCTTTCAAGGTATTTAATTCAACTTTTCTTACCCCAAATTTTATGCTACAAAGAAACACTATTCAGCCCTGCCTGGCAGCAATTACTATGGCCCCAGTTTGCTCCAGGATTTATGAAAAGGCTTCTATAGATTCTGGCAGCATATTTGTTTGTTATTTTTATGGAACACTCATAGACTGCAAGTGATCACTGCAAGAGTGTTACTGCTAAAGAACTTCCTTCAGGCTGGCAGTAGCTCAGTTTCCCTGCTCATTCACACAGACCAAGAACAGCAATGCCTTTAAATCAAAACTGAGAAGACTGAGGTGCCAATCATTAAATTCCTTACATGTTAAAAAAAAAGAAAAAAAGAAAAAAAGAAAAGTCATATTTGAATAGAGGACTGCAAGGATTAGTCCTCTAATAATAGAGGACTAGCTGGGAATTAGTGATGCTGAAATCCATTCACTGCTGGAACATTTTTCATATGACACAGGTACCTCTCAGCTTTTGGGAAACTACCTGGCTGGACTGGATCTGAGAAGTGACCTGACAATACAACTGGACTTACCTTGTCACCCTTCTGCTGGGCCACATGCTCGACAGGAGATCCAGAGTTAACACTCAAACTCAACATCAAATTAGTTTCTTGAGGAGGAATTTTAAGCAGTGATGTCCACTAGGGAGGAAGGAGATCACAGGAACAAGGTGCCTCAGAAATTGAATTTGTCAGGTCAGTGTAGCTTAGAATTCAGGCATAAGGTTTACTTCTTTCTGATTAGAAGTTAATTTAAGTTATTAGTTGGAATTTCAAAACCCATTGTTGCCATCAGGACTGTAATGTAGTAAGTATATAAAAACCTTAACATAATTAAGGTAAAAAATGCTGTAAAGTATGTTAATAAAATAATGTTTTCTGTCCTCCTAATCCCCTTATTTGCATTAAAAAAGAAATCCTTTAAAGGCTTACTGAATAAAACTAAATAATATAAATAAAATTAGCCAGCTAGTCTGTGATTAGGAGGACAGAAAACAGGCTGGCTAAGTGTTTCTGGAGGATTATTTCTGTGGCATTCAACCTCAGGGTCAGCTAAGGAGAAGATAATGGAGGAAGAAAGCTAGGCAAGTACAAAATAAATAGGATGAACTTCCAATAGTGGGGAAAATACATTGTCAGTGGATTGAAGTGGGTCAATGAGCATGACTGATGCTCACCACCATCCATGGAGTCAGGGACTACAAGATAAAAAGCTGGTACTAAACATGGTAAGGCTTAAATCTGGATTTATTAATAGCCACTTTCAAATAGACACACAGATTTTTTTCTCAAACTGCCAACATTAGTGAGTAATTTTGAAAGCATGGGTACAGAGATGAAGATATATTTTGTAATAACTCCAACACTGTGATTTTGATAACTGGATTGGAATTTGAACTTTCACTGATTTATTTTCTGGGTTATAGTGGAGCTGATAAGGAAGAAGAAAGGACCACCTTTTCTGAGAAATATTGCATCCTGCCTGGAACAAGATAATCGAGTGGTCAAAACATAATAAGGAGAGGAAAGGGGAAAGATTCTTCTCTCAGAATTTCCATTTATAGAACACAGAACCTGGGGAGAGGAGCAAGAGGAACCAGGTGTGTGGAAAGAGAATCAAAGCTTCCAGGTCCTTGACAACTTCAGCTTCAGGCAGCACTCACAGGGCTTTTGAGATCAGACATTGAAGAGGGTTTCACTTTGCAGAAGCTTTAAAGCTTTGGGGACTTCAGCCCCAAGGCAGTAAAAAGAAAAAGAAGACATTTTAAAATAGATTTATTCTTAAAAAATTACTCAAGCTGCTAATTGCAAGGATGCTTTCGAGTAAAATGGATTGCATTGCTTAAATGCTGTGATCACAGGTCTGTAAATTTTTGCTAGCAGTTTTCAAAATATGCTACAAACCTCTACAAAATGATTTTGAGGAGCCAACCCTCGTATTGTCCGTGCAGAGCTAAAACTGCATGTACAAGGCACAAAATTCTGAAATTCTCATTTCAATAAAGAAAAGTTACTAAAATGTTATTTAAAATAATACCTTTTACCTCATCAGTGGAATCATCTGCATGAAATGCAACCAATGTCCTTGATACCTGTCCTGCAAAAAAGCTGATGCTTTTATAAGATAAAAGAGGTAAATTACCAACTAAATAATATAGATCTCTAAATTACCGAAATATTAAAATCCCTTTGGGGCAAAATTTGCTTGCCTCTAACTTGACCTTAGACAGCAGGTTATTACAGGAGAATGGTCTTATCGTGATTATGAACCATTTTGCTCTTTCCAGCACATTTTGGGCTGATTTTCTGACAGTGTATTATGCGTGTTTCTACCAGCTTTTACTGCTTGTTCTCCTTTATCACAGAGAAACCAAATTCTTCATGTTGCTTCCTTTCCCTCTGGGCTATGTTAAACACCAAGTTTCCCTTAATTCAAATCATCCCTAGTGAGTACTTAAACCCCTTTGCTGCATCTTTGAATGCTCCTGCTCTAACAACAAGCACTCCCACCCTGATACCACATGCAGCACATCATGAAGTGCTTTCAGGGTGAATCCAGAGAGGCACATCGAGGCAGGAGTGGAAATAGATGATCTCTAATGCCCCTTCCAACCCAAAACCGTTCTGTGGTTCCATGATTTGCTCTTTAGGCCACAGCTTCCCTTGAAGTGCTTCCAACCTATCTTCTTCCATCCACGTTTTCTGCAAGCAGAACTGAGCCCTGAGATATAATTCCCTGCCCTCGTTGTACAGATGGAATGCTGAGGGGGAGAATTAAGACCACACTTCAGCACATACGTGCCTGCCTGCCCAGAAAGAGGAGCAGAAACAAGAAAACCTTGCATGACATGGGTGCAAGGTGAGATCCCCAGGTCAGGGAGATCAGCCCCCACTGTACCACTGCCCCAGATGGTGGCAGGACGTGTTTCAGGAGCTCACATCCCTCAGAGCATGGGTACAGCATTGCTACAACCACACCAGCACCACTGGCTCCATGGTTTACTCTTGATATTGGCTTGGAGTTGACAGTTTCCAAAGGATCCAGCTGGGCTGGATCCTCACAGGGATACCCAACAGGGAATGTCCAGCTCAAACTCTAATCTCAGCTCAACAGCAAGTGAACTTGTCAGGACTACAAACACAAAACCCCCCCTAAGTCCTTCTCATATCCTTTCAGGGTATCAAGTGAAGGATTTTCCCAGTAAACATGGTTGAGTGCTTCTAGTTTGAGTGCTCCCCCAGAGGGGAACAGACAAGCATTAGGAAGGAAGAAAATAAATACCTGCATAGAGTTTGTTGTTAGAAACTGTCATCTAGAAGGGAAGCTTCACTTCCCTCAAAGTCTGGCAGGCTGAAGAGACTGAAATTTTGTTTGGGAAAGCCTGGAACTCTGCAGAGCCTCTGTAAGTCAGTAATTTTTTTTAAGATCTCTCATGAGCATGAGAATACACGGTTTTTTTCTGTAAAGAGAATTTTGCCTTCACGTTAAGACCTGATTCAGAGATAGGTGTCTATTTGTACCCCCCTATGCTGCCAGATAGTCTTGGCAGAACAAATACACTGCCAGCATCCTCCAGGCACGGCACAGCAGCCTTCCAAGTGCTGTTCACCACTGACACAGACATTTTCCCATTTTCCTTTCCCACCCGTAGCCCCATGAAATCTGGTTTAGCAGCAGCACAACTGCAGACCCCATGCTGTGGAATGAATTGCCTGAAGACAATACAAACCCAACACAGAAGCCCCTTTCTGTGTTCTCCCTCCGACCATGGCCAGGCTGGACATTGCTATCTGGTTCCAACCACAAGGGAAACCATGGATTCCTCTGGCAGAGCAGCAGCCACATTTCAGGGTGTCAGCACACCACTTTGACATCATTTACAGACCTGCGTCACACTCATGACATGGGCAGGGGAGGCAGGGGCTACACACCACTGTTCCTGCTGGTGACCCCCACCAGCCCCTGCAAGGCACCTCCACACCCTCAGGGGACTTCAAAGACTGTGAAACAACCAGGCAGGCAGACAAAGCTCCCCTCTCCCTCACATTTACTATTTGGGATTATTATCCACTGGGAAACATTAACATTCCTTATTGGAAAGAACAGCATCATTTCAAAAACTACCTAGACCGATCCATTTAAAAAACAGTTCCTTCCCAGATGACCAAAAAGTTTTGAGGAAAGCCAAAGCACTTTTTTTGACCAGCAACTTTATTTCATTTTAGACGTGCATTCAGAAGATGAAGCCCTTTTAGGGGGTGAGCAATTGAACAGTTTAATCACTAAAAAGGTTAAAGTGATACACTCTGACCTTATCAAAAGCTTTCTTTCCAATTATTTTCTAAACAAAACCCTTAGGAGAATTATGCATTCTATGCAATGTCTTCCTGTTAATGAAATTAATAGTTTTCCTAATGAAATTTAAATTATTTTAATCTTCTTCATGAATAAAATCAAAGCATCTTATTCCAAGCACTCTCATCAGTTCAAGCTAAAAGTGAATCACCTAAGAATACAATGGAAATAGATTAAATCAGTCTTAAATGTTCATAAAGGGGTGCTCAGCCTTGGCATCTAGCCAGCGTGGAAAATTTTAGCTTCAAATAACTCAGATTCAGTCAAATTATGAGGAACTGAAACCTGAGCCTTCTCATATGTGCAAGGAAACCACAGTGAGACAGAGCCAGCAAAGACTGGGTGATGACAAAGGGTCCAAGTCCCCTCCACGAGGACACAGAATTTAACCTTTATGGCAAAAGGGCTGCAGGGAAAACAAGATGGCCCTCAGGTGGGAAAAGCTGCCCATGGCTGGGATCCACAGCCTTGTCTCCCAGCGTTAGGATGCCAGTTGGGCCCAATCAGCTTTAAGCCAGCTGGCCCCAGGCCCATCCCGGGAAGAAAGTGGGGATCCGCTGGGTTCTCAAACCATTGGATGGGCACACAATTACTCCACTGCCTTCTGCAGGTGCCTGCAGCTGTCCCCACAGCCCAGAGCAAGGACTAAGGTGGGCTTTTGGCCACACAGAAACTCCCTGCCTATCTGGTCACTGCTTCCATCTCTCTGAACCAGGCCAATATCATCAACAAATGAGTGAAGCAAAAGTAGTGGGGTTTTCTCCAGCCCAGCTCCCAGGACTCATTTCTATCCCTGGTCAGCAGTTCACTTCAAGATGTCCTGCTATCAACTGCCAGAGGTGGTACTCCCAAATGCCCACCACTTGGAAGAAACCTGTCATTGTCCTTAAATCTGGGTGAGGGAGGACTCTCACCTCTGTGCCCAGTTTTCTCTGTCTGTGCCATCCTTTTTTTCTTCACATCTCCCTTACTTTTCAGCAAGGTGGTTATATCTTTTCCACACTTCAATCATTAAAAGCCTGATTCTTTTTTTTTTTTTTTTCACCTTAAGAGTGAAAAAGGGAGAAAAGAGAACCACCATTTCCTGAATGGAAACTGAAGCTGAAACAGAAAGGAAGATTTCAATAGGCAAATCATTATTATTCTGTGGTGTGTACCACATGTGCCTGGAATGCTACTGGAAGCACCTCAGAGACAAAAACATAGAATAGGAGAGGCTGAAGAAGCAAAAATACTACAGTAAACTTCCTTGAGATGTTAGGATGATCCAGAAATCCTTTTTCCCAGTTTCCCCATATGTGACCCTTACTCTGACAGATTGCACCAAGCCATGGTTCCTCTGCTTCCTCATGTACAACATGCAGTCACCCCAGCAAAAGCAGGGAAAAGGTAGCAAGAGTTTATTTACTTAATTCCCCAGTGGTTTATCCAGCCACATCTAGCCCAGCCACCTCAGGAATTCAGCTGGGAGTGCCATTAGGCGGCTCATACCCTGGACTGGACAGCTTGCAAGATGCTCTTTGTTAGGTGGTGAGTGGAGAAGGTCTCAGCTCTGCAGCTGCCCATCTTGAGATGGGCTGGCACTGACCAAATGGCCCCAGTCAGCTGCCAGCACTCAGCTGACACGTCCCCACCTCAGCAGTGGGCCATAGGATGCTCCTAACTCTGCAGCCTTCAAAGCCAGTACAAGAAGCACAATTAAAATGAAGGGGAAAAGGTGAAACTCTCTTTCAACAGGCATTATTAGCCTGTCCCCAAAGCACACCTCCTGCCTGCACAACATTTAGTGACCTGCACACCACACTCTCAGCCATGGGAGATGCTGGGGCAATGGTTCAGCCCCTGCCAGAGGTGTTTAATGGTCAGATTCTATCTTAGAGCACTTTTCCCACGTAACAATTGTGTGAATATCTGAGTGCCTGCACTGCAGCACCTGCCAAAGCAGCTCTCTTGCTCAGCCTAAGGACAGGGCTGCACAGATGTGTGCACACCCTGGCAGCCTCCTGAAACGCCACAGAACCCCTCACACCCTGGGTCGTCTCTGCCATGGATGGTCAGCCCAGCCAAGTGGAAGTCCCTTTGGGGCTGTGCTGGAAGCTCGTCTTTCCCAAATACGTCGAAAACAGAAGGCCAGGGCTGGATGCAGGTTTGCTGAGATCAGGGCTATTCTGGTGCAGACAGGCTATGTGCTGCTGATAGGGAGGATTAATGAGCCAGGCTGCTCATCTGTTGCAATTAGAAACAACACTACAACTATTTTGGTGCCATTTCTCTGCTGAGCACTCAAACAGCTTATCAGCCCCTTCTGTATCTGCATGTGATCACGGCTTTGTTAAATATAGGAGGGTAACAGCCGTAGGTACACATAGCCTCTGGAGCTAAGGTGTGGAGGACCACTTGCTAATGCTCATTATGCAGCAGAAAAAGGGGTTTGGTGAATGGCACTAATAAGCCTTCAGTGTCACTTTTGGCTAAAATTCCTCTGGCATTTTCAGTGCTCATTTTTGTGCGGACACAATGAGCACCCAATTTGCTTCAGCTGCAAAGAGAAGGCCCTCAGTGTCTGGAGCTGTAGCTAATCACCACATTTATCAGCAAAATAAATGGTTTTGTGACATTAGTAAAGAAGGAGGAATTCTAGCTCCTGGGCTCCATTCCTCACTCTGACCTGTGACCACAGAGATCCCGCTCATCTGCCCCAGTCACAAAAATGGGAGACACAATACCTGTCTAAAGGATGAGGTCTTGCCTCCTGCTTCTATGTTGTTATTTACAAGTGTGGGTGATACTTTGAGGCAGAGAGGACTTCCAAATAAACCAAATCTTTTCTTATGTCCAACAGACTGTTTCATACATCTCCTATGGAGCAGTAAACATTTTATCTGCCTAGATTCCCTGATTCCAAAGGTATTTGTGACCCTGCATCAAACTGTTGATATGCTTCAAAATTCAGAACAGGAACTGGACTCTTCAAACTTTCTGAGACTGTTAGTCTTGCTACACACATAAGAGTTCAGCTAAGTCAGCTGGAGTAGTTTCCCTTCCAGGTACTGTGACAGACCCCAGCCCAGAACAGCTTCCCCAACAGGCTGCACTCCAGCAGGTCAACAGCTGGATTCCAGGCCATGTCCTGATGGTCACCACAGCCCTCATCACTCAAGGGCACAGCTGAAAACTGAGGAGGGAAATGAACCATTACAGTGCCCCTGCTTGCCTCACACTGGAAACCAGTCCCTACAAGGTACTGCAAAAGTTCAGTCCCAGGTGTTGAAGAGCTACAAGACAGAGCAAAGCATTGAGGCACATGTACAACACTGCACTAAAGCTGGATGACTTGAAAAGATCTTCAAAATGGATGCTAGCAGGGCAAAGCTCGGTTCAGGACTGCCAGACCTTGTTCAGATCTCTGAAAATATGAACAGCTCCTTAGCCACCTGCTAGCATCTCAGTTTTTCACGTCAGCATCCTGTTCCATTACCCCAGTGGATTTTAACAAGCAACATGCTCTCATTGAAGCTACTGCCAACACCTCTGACTAGACATTTTGTACCTGCATGTGTCCTGGACCAGAGAGAGATTCTACAACCCAGCAGCCCTCTATCCAGAGGCCCTGCATCACAGACAAACCTCTGGCCATCCTTATAGCAACTTACTATGCTGCTCTACAATGTGATCTTCTTTAAATGCTCCACTGGCGTCTGCCAGAAGCGCAACTTGATATGAAACTCACAAGTGCCAGACAGTGCCTTCATCTCTCCATGAAAAATAATTCTTCAGGACAAATCCATGCTCTCCAATGTCACTTCTTATATATAGACAATCAAAGAAGCTAAGGTGCAGAAGTGTGAAGAAAAGGCATACGAGTCAAATTATATTTAACCTCTCACTTAGTGATCTAACAGAAATAGTTTGTTACATTTTTAATTTTACTTCCTGGTTCACATGAAGGTTTTTCAAGTGTTTCTGTACTGTGCTGAACTTTTCCCCTCCAAGATACAGCCATTCTTATCCTCAGGAATAAACCTTTAGGTTATTTTTTCTTGCCACTGAAATGAACCCAGCCCTGAAGCAGGAGCTCACAGGCTCTTGGCTCAGTCTGACAAACTCCCGTCACGTCCCAGGAAGACGCTGAACAGATGGGCATCTCACAGGGCAGGATTTAAGCCAGACTGGATCCAGCCAAATTCAACAGGACCTCAGACAGCTTCCAAGGCCAGGCATCTCTACATACTGTAGGATACAGGATACTGACTCCATAAAGGCACAAAGAGCAGGGCAGCTCAGTCACCAAGCCAGCAGTAGGATTTCTGGCTGTACCTTGGGTAAGTTCTGCTACAGTTCCTCACTCTGGCTCACAGCTCACCTGAGAGGCCTCTCCACCCAGGCAGCGCCAACTGGAGATGCTCAGCAGGTGATTGAAATGTGCAATTTTGCCATCCCTAGTGTGCCCCTTATTTCTAGCAAGGAGGCAGTTGCAAGCTGGAATTGCTGCAGGATGTCTTGGGCTCTGGGCTCTCACAGAGAGTTTCTGCCTGAAGTAACCACATCACACCAGAAGTCCATCAAGATCATTGCAAACATTCATCTTGCTGCAATATGCCTTAAAACTTACTGACTTTCAGTTGCTTTCCTCCAGTCTGAGGAATGACAAGACTGGAAAAGATGCAGAAGACAGCTAAAGCAAGACAAGGAGCCTACTCTTCCTGCTCACGCTCCACTGAGGCAAGTGCTTAACAGAAGGAATGGGGGCAGGAGAGGCAAGAAACCCCTCAGCAAAAGGAGCACTGGACTGAGCAAAGAGATTAATACTGCAGCAAGCAGTGGGAGGAAGATGGGGGCTGGCAGCACCCTGTATCACTCCTGGGAACGCAGTAGGACCTGAACTTCGTTTCCAGCAGCTGCACACTCACTGGGAAAACAAATGGCTCTGATTATAGGCTACTGATCTCAGGCTGGCTCAAACCATTTGAAACCTGCTCATCAGTAAGTCCTCTGTGGTGCCTACAGGAACAGCAGACAAACAGGCCACAGGAAAGCAGATACCTGCTAATGAGCCAATCCTCAACTACTTCTTATCTCTGATTCCCTCCTTAGCTCAGTCAAGAGATAGACTTTATTTTTGTCCTCCTCACTGAGTCAGCATCTTCAGTCCCCAGAGGCTTTTTTGTCCTCCCTACTGCATCAGCATCTTCAGCTCCCAGAGGCCTTCCTGTGGCTGGTAGTATGCATGGCGGGAGCCAGCTTCACCACAGCTAAGCAGGACTGGAGGCCAAAACACATCCCCCCATCTGCCTTTTCCCACACCCCTTGTGGCTCCTCAGTCTCGTCAGCTCCTGCCTGTGCTTTTGAACACACCTCCCTGCAAGGAGTCCTTGGCAGAGCTTGTGACTATAAGGCACCAATGCGCTTCCCACACAATTGCAGCTGAAAACAGTCCGCGTCCGTATCTGTCAAGAGGGTAGGGGAGGGACCTTCCATCTGCCTTTTTCCAAAGGATGCTGGCACATCTGTGAAAGGTAAAGCCAGAGGAAGTCTCAGGAAATCATCTGCCAAGACAAGAAGGGGGATTCAGTTATCCCCAGTGTGACCAAGAAGAATAAAGCATATGAGCTGCTTAGCATGGAAAGTTGAACTATCTCTTGGCTCTGGAAGTCCAATCCTGAAGTCAGGATAGCTTGCAAGATGGATGGATTGAACAATTCCAGCTTTAACAGAGCTTTACAGGTCTCACACATGGCTAGGTCACCATTTGTAAAGAGAAAGTAAATTGCCAACCAGAAGTGGCACTAGCTCACAATGCCTTGCTTTGCAAGGTGGATCTCAGGGAGCCACTCACAGGACCTGGGCAATATTCTCAGAAACAAGAACTCGGGGGAGAAATGGAAAATGAGTTATGAGGGAATCAATTTTCCAAGATTGTGCCTATTTTAGCACACCTCGCACAAGAGCACAATGCTGACATTGAGCAGGGAAAAGCAGGTCTTGGTCTTACTGACACCCACGTGTGAATAAAAGGCTACTAAGTGATTTTCCCATTTTTTTAACTGTGCCTCATCTTGGAGTGGCTGACAGGGGTGTCACAGCCAGCAGCAAGAACAGGGAATGGGTGATCAAGCCTCAATTCTGTCTTTAAAGACATAAATAACCTTTTTGGTGTGCCTGTGCCACAGCAGTAACAGTACCTGTTTAAATCCCATCACAATTCTGGCCCCTATCTCTTCAGCCTTGCTCCCTCCTAGAAATGAGGGCAGATCTATTATTTTTTTCTGGCTAGGAGCACGTAGAGTGCTCAGGCAGGGGCTTTATACTGACATACATGCACATATTTCCAGTGCATCATACTGGGTAGCAGAAAAGAATGCAAAAAGTGCACACAGGCAGGACTCCTCAAACCCTCACTGAATTTCTCCTGCCCTTAGCATAAAGATGCTAAGTGATCATTTACTGGATTCAGTAAATTCTGCCTTTAAAAAAATCAGCATTACCCTCCAACTTGTTCCCTGGTGATGCAATTCCCAGGCTGCCACCTCCCAGCACTGTCCTCAGTGGGACACAACCCTGCAGAGGTCCCCTCCAAGGAATGGTCTGCACGAAGGAGGGGTTTGATCAGCCCATCTCCACTATCAACAAACCCACAGCAAACTCCACTCACTCACAGTCTTGCACTGCCCTGCCCCATCATTTCCAAGACCATTACACTGGAGAATAAAATCAAGCATTGCTCCTCACAGTGACAAGCACAGGCTGACATGGTTCCTGTAGCAGAAACTCCAGCTCCACACCCATGCACGGAGCAGCAGCAGCCAAACTGCTGAGCCTGACTGAGGTAAACATATCGAATCCTCTGCAGCCAGTAACTCACTCAAGGCTGCAAGAACTACTCATTGGCTCACATAAGAATTAAACACCAGTACTTACTTGGCTGCAAACTTCATCCTAATGCACTCAGTGTGCGGCGGCCAAGGCTGAACCAGAGAGAGGATGCTGTGAGTCGTGTTGGTGCAGCAAAACCTTCCCTCTCAAGGTGTTTGAACAGGAACAAGCAAAGCCGTAAAATGGAAGATCAACTTTGAATCAAGTCCTCCTTCCCTTCATGCTGGGCCCCAGGTATGCAGCCTGCATGCTCCCTTTGGTGAATAACCCATTTCCCTGGCAGAGCATCAGCACTATTACACAGCATTTATGGCCACAAATAGGCTGCAAAAACCATCTTTTCAGCCAGCCCTCAGCCCCACTGCTGCTTTTGGTTCTCTGATAAGAAAGGTTTTCTAACCTCCTCCCTCCTACCTAATGAGGGGCACCTACGGTTCACAGAGAACAGCTGGAACAGGTTGGGCCCAAACACGAGGAAAGGGACAAGGGTGGGAAGCAGAGCAGCTTTCCTTCCTTCCCTAAGCACAAAGACTCCCAACGAGCAAACGCCACCTTCTCTGCCCAGCCACTCTCTCCTTAGCTCCAGGAGCAATCACAGTCCAAGAGATTTTGCTTCCTGGGCAGTAATCACTGCCAAGGGTGTTTTCAACGAAAGGTCCAATAATAATCATAGAAAAGAAAAGAAAATTTAAAAAAATCAACTCCAGTAGAAAAATAATTTAATAAAGGGATAAGTTTCAAGAAAATATCTGTATAGTAACAACATTTTAAGTAAAATGTCCACAAAAATATACATGTCTAATGTGATTATACATTAAGTTTTCCAACAGGTCCTGTTTTACACTTGGTTCAGTCCATGTAGGTTTTCATCTAGGAAAAGCCTTCACTGCTATCAGCCTTCCTGGGACAGATCAATTTCCACAACGGAATCATACGAGAAATGTTTTCTAATTAATTTTAGGCTCACACAAATAAATTTTAGAGGTGTTAACAGTCCAGAACAGATCAGGTTATATCATATCATTGAAAAAAAAAGTGAACACAAACAAGGAAAGCAAAAGTCAGCCACCCAAGGGACACTGTCAGGCAAAGACATCAGCCCTACAATACACACCACACAACACTGACACAGCTGGAAAAGGAGGGGGAAGAAGGGGAAGAGGGAAGGGAAAAATCCCAGGAGGATGATTCCCAGGAATTGTGGAACTACAAAACAAGGGGGCTATAGAGAGGCCAGGGAAAAGCACACATGACCAACATATGTCTAAAAACAGGACAATTTTGTAACATAGCAGATAAGTTAACTACAGGAATATGGAAAGGAATCAGTGGAGATTGTTTATTTCTTATTTTTCCAAACAGCTACTGAGCTGTAAAAATAACAGGTCTGTTCCAAAAAGCCCTCACCAGTAAGTGCTAGTTCAGTCAAACCAGAGAGAAAAATCTGGTTACAGAGAGATGCAAGAGTACAGCAGAAAGCAAAGAAAACATGTTCCACCAGCAGAGGACAGGAACGCAACACTGAAGGGAAGATGCCAAACGAGAGATCAATTTTGTCAATGTGAAAGGTACAATGCCACAAAAAAAACAAACCAAAGGGAACAAAACAAAAACCCCATCCCATAGAAAGAAAATGGAAAATGGCTAAAGAAATAAAAGGACACACACTTTCCAAAAGATTTGTTTTATAATCAAATTTCTTTTACACAGACAACTGAAACACACCAATATTTTGTGCGAAAAATATTTTTAAATAAACTTTGCTTGTTCTAGATTTTTGTACATTCTGATATACATATGTAACAAGGTTTATGGCACTGTAACCAGGATTCAAAATCATACAAAGGAACGAAATAACTGCTCTCATTTATCCTTTCTGAACCAAGCTGGCTGCTGTTGCACTATTAGACTTTAAAAATTATTATCTTATTATTAGTGGGCAGCCAACTCTGAATTGGTTTGAACACTCAAAACAAACCCCAAATTATTATTGCACAAGAAGCCAGTGAAGGCATATGGCATAGAATGATCGAAGTCCCTTACTGTTAAAACCTTACACCCCAAAATAGAAAAATAGAACTGGAACATGAAACACGCCAAATGAACTTTGTTTTCTTCTTTAGTTTGAGTCAGGAGTGTGAAAAGTGCCTTGCAGACTTTTAAGCTGCTCTGATTTCCTTTGCATCGGTGAGCATTTTGCTAGGTTATCTTTAGCAAAGCCTTTGCAGAACGAAGGCCCTTCTGTTTCAGGGAAGTTTTTTTCTGCTTTGTTTTGGCTATTTGTGTTTTGTCTTCAACTTACGTTTCTTCAGTCTATGAACCTGCACAGACTACTTAGCCATAAACTCTACAAGTAGCCAGAGAGGAGGGGAAAAATAAAAATTAAAAGAAAAAAAGTCCAACATTTCTTCTTCTTGTTGTTTTTATTTTAAAAAGTACTCCTTTTGCTCTGAAGCCTCCCTGCTCTGCTGGTGTCTGAGAAGGAAATCATAACAGCATCCCAAACCCAGCAAAGTTCTTGGATCTTTTAAAAACCTTTCCTTACAAAAAAAAGGTTTTTATTCACAAAAAGTTTGCCACAAAACTCCCCTTTGAAAGCTAAAAAGAAAACCCCACAACCCACCCATCACTGCCCCAAATCAGGTGAAGAACAGGTTCAGCCCCCTCGCAGCTCGGCTGTCACACGACAGTCTCTACGCCAATCAGCTTCGGTGTGAGGATTCGTGGGGTGACTCCATTGTTCAGATCTTCTTCGAACTCCAGTAACTGCCCCATAAAGTTAAGGTTGGGGGAAATGATTGGTCGTTTGCCTTTGACAAATTTATAGGCATCTGTCATGGTCATGCGTGTGTGCTTCATTAAGTACGCGATAACGATGGTGGCAGATCGAGAGACACCGGCCTGGCAGTGGATGAGGAGACCTTTTCCACACTGATGAGCTTCCTCTGCAAACGAGACAGACAGAAGAAAATAAGATTTTTGCCAGTTTGCAAATTAGAAGAAGCTCAGTGCAATTAAGAGCAACCTTAATGTGACAAGTCCCTTGATTTGATTGCAAGCACAGCACTGTCTCTTCCCCTTCCCCTCCAGCACATCTTCCCCCGAGGTTTCAGAGCTACTAAATGTGAAATCCTCAGTCCAGTCTGACACTGAAAATCCCCACATCCACTCTCTACTCTTAATTAGTGGATGGAACCATACATTGGAGAGATGCTGCTTCACTGCCAGGGAGCATTTCTTAAGGAGGGCAAGGCCCACGATGAGGAATCTCGAGCTCCATTTCCACTTCAGTTGCAATGCCATTGCGTTATGTCAGCATCTCAACCTCCCTGTTTTTTCAAAACAGGGAACCACTCTTCCAAAAAACAGGTATTTTCAGATTCAGTCCATAACAATACCATTTCAAAGCCCTGTCCTCTGAAGTTTTACAAAGCTACTCTTGAAATGAGCTTCAGTGGGGCTTTCTGCTGTGGTGCCTCTGTGCAAAAGGAGAAGCTGGATACACACACTCCGCTCCAGCAAGATTCATCACTCAGAGGGAGGCACCCTGAGCAGCATTTAGGGGAGACAGTCCTTCTAACAACATACTAACAGGACATGAGAGAGGAGAGTCACTACCATACCATACTCATCTGCCACAGCTTGCTTTTAAAACAGGAGATGGAACTTTCACAAAGTGACACTTCAAACGACCTCTTTTGTTTCATTCCACAGGAGGAATGTGAATTTAGTTTGCAGGTTTTGGCATTAATCCAATCCCACCATGAGTACAGTTCAACCCACCCCACATGTTCAACCTGTACTGTAAAAGCACAACTGAAGCCAACTTCCCTCTAGACATTTTTGCCAGTTAGTATTTCAGAAAGCTGAAACTCTCTAACACATTTTGACACACATTCCCAGAGAGTTTCTGATGATTTCACTTCCTATGGCTTTAGTCTTAGCTAAACCTGGGGTTGGTTGTGGTTTTTTGACGACATATTTAAAGAAACATAGGCCAACAATATGCTGTTTAAACATTTCCAAATCTTCTCAAATGAAATTTAAAGTCTACCCGGAGGAAGGGAAAGCTTTGACAAGTTACTTCCCCAGCTGGTTAATTTGATACAGAAAAAAAACTCTCAATGGAGAAATATTTGTTTATTAAAAACAAAGACAGACCCTCAAGTTGTAATTATTAAAAAGGAAAGTAAAATGGGTTTCAAAACGTTTTCTAACCTTTCCAGAGCAAAGCTGCTCTCTCTGCTCTTGGTAAGATCACAATCGAAACACAATCTTTCAGTGTTTTTGAGAACTCTAATCCTGCAATTCATGGGGATGAGGGGAGCAAAAGTCTCTCTCTTCTACCGCAGAAGGACCTCAGTGAAGCTCCACAGTCTCTTTACCTAAGCTTAGCCTATTGCATCTCCCCCCATCTTGCTGAACTCAAAGTTTGAGGTTTTACTGGATTTCTTGACACAGCTGTTTTCCCAGAGGATCAAAGCAAGGCTCCCTTTTACCTGCCCTTCACCCAAACAAGAGTTTACCTTCCTAGGCACACAGTAGCCAGCACCTTAGGGAGCTGACAGCACTACTTCTACCGCTGGGGCTGAGTTAGGAACACAAGGGAAAATTTGAGTTAAGAGATCCTTTCGTTCTTCACACTGTAGAAGACAAGCCCAAAGGCTCAGAGTGGCGAAACTCACCTGAACTGCACCGCATAAGCAGTGATTTCTCTGTTCACTTCACTAAAGAGGTGAAGCACAGGCATCAGCACACCAGGACTCCCTGCCAAGACACAGCCAGGCCAGGCTGAGGAGCCGTCTGCTTCCGAGCTGCCAGCCCTGGCCGGCACGCAGCAGGGGCAGATGGGCTCACAGCAACATGCTGAGCCTGGCCCTCCTGCCCTGGCACCCAGTCTCACAGCTGGGGCCAAATCCTTGCCGAGCCTGAGTGCACCTGAGTGCAGAGCCAGCACAAAGGAGGGCAGGGAGGAACACCCACTCCAGTACAGGGTCAGTCAAGGACCTATGCTGCAGTGCTGCATACAAGCACACTTCCTCCTTTGTCTAGTACTCCTCCATCAAGCCTGAAGTATTGGTATTAGCTCAGTCTCAGCACAAGAAAATGGAATTTTATGTCAATAAAATATCCCCAGCATATTGCAGAAAACCTCTCAGGACACATACTTGTGCTAGGGAATCACTTTTACTATGCTACAAAAGCAGCATCCACAAAGACATCTAGAAGGACAAGGAAAGGTCCTCAAAAGCTTTAAGTAGCACATGCTGAAGTCCTCTCTGACCAGCCCTGCTTGAAGTGGCCATCTGGCTTTAGCCTAGCTGAGCATGGCCCTAAACTTGGCTGAGGGCTGTGCTGTGTTGATCATAATGAGGTCCAGAACAATGCTGCTGGGTCACTTCTTCAGCAATCTCCACAATAAGCTGCATGTCTGTGGTGAGCTCTCTCACACAGCCTACAGGGTTTAGAGGCTTATTAATGCAAGTTTTCATCACTATCCACTCAACCACACATACACGCTGAAGCTACAAATCTAATGGTGGAACAAGCCAAGTGTGAAAGTTTGTCAGTTTTCTCATTAAGTTAGCAAAGACTGAGACACCATTAAGAATATTCACTATGAAAAACTGGCTGGAAGCCACTGTGTGGAAACTAGGAATGCAAAGCAATCAAAAAGACGGGATGACGAAAGTCTCAATTTTGTGGGGTTTCCTGAATTTAGAAGCCTGGAGGTAGGCGTTACTATCACTGGATAAAAACTGTAACCTCGGGCTACTTAACCGGATGTGCCAGAGATGAGAAAGGACAGAAATATGATGTGTTCAGCATTTCTAACAACTCAAACTAAAGGAAATATGGCCTTAACCAGCCTTCAGAGTTGTTGGCAAAGCATAAAGTTCACTCTAAATTGTTATAATGGGTAAAAAAAATAACAATAAAAAAACAAACAGGAGTATTTCCAGGAAAGGGTAATTACCAATGAACTCAAAAGCCTCTTCAAAATACTGCCTGAGATTCTGCTTGTTGCTGTCAGTGGCCGGGAGCCGCTTGTAGTTGAACATGCCTTTCTCGTAATGGTACAGGGGCAGGTGGGTGGTCACGTTGATGACGTAGCCAATGTTCATCCTCTGCATTTTCTCCAAGTCCTGAGCATCGTGCTCATTTCCGAGGAAGAGGAAGGGCAGGATGGGGGTGAGCTCAGCGTTCTCGATGTCTGGCGTGGTGGGGATGGACTGAGGTAGCACGGGGGGCACAGCGGAGGCGCCGCCCCCTCCTCCCCCCTCGGGGCACTCTTGCAGCTGGAGGGAATTGTCGCAGAGGTTTTCGTGGTTCTGCTTGAAACCGCTGAGTCCTCCTGGGAAGGGAGACCAAGCAGATACTTTGGTTAGATACCCCAAGATTTCCTCAGAGCACACAGTGGGGCCATGAGGGCTGGAGCTGGCTCTCCTGTCCCCACCACCACTGTAACAGTATCACTGGGCTGTCAACAGCAAGGGTGGCATGAATCAGCAGCAGGCATTGTCCTCCCTCTGCGCGGTGGATGGTGCCAAGAAACGGGCTCACAGACAAACACGCCTCTGTGCAACATCGGCCTGCTGGGGCTGCCTCACCAACCGGCCTGAGCCACAAGGAAGGTGTTTTTCCAACAAGGAAAACATCACCAAAACTAAGGGCCAAGGGGCTATCAGCACACTAAAGCAGAGCAGCAAGCCAGCTGGGACAGTCTTAGCTTTACCTGCCCTGCAGGGCATCCCCCCACCCAAGAGCTCTGAGGAAGATGGAGCAGCTCACCCCGGCATCGCTCCAGGGAACAGCATGTACCCGTCTGCGCACCCGAACAAAGGAAAACCACTCCTTATAACCTAACAGTGACCGAGGTGCTTGCTTAACATGTGGCAAACAGCTCTCCTTTTGCTTCCCTGGCCACCTGAAAATATCTAGCAAGAGTTATTTTTAGGACATTAAAATAGATTGGGAAATGGATCTGAGGGGGGAGGAGAAGTCATTTTCTCAGTAAAGGAAGCTCGTGCCTTCCCTTTTTCAAGCACCATTTCTCTCCCTGTCCATTTTTTATTTCCCGAGGAGGGCGGCTTCGCAGAGCTGGGGCAAGCAAAGCGGACCTTCTTTCTACACCTCATTCGGCACTGACATCAGCGGCAGGCTCCCCACCTGCCCGGTTTCCATGGCAATCCCACAAAGCACACAATGACATCAGCTGGCACTACATCAGCTCTTTGAGTGCAAACAATACAAGAACTACTACTTTGTTCGAGGCCTTGGTAAGAGGCTGCGTTCCTGGGAGCCGCTGATGTAATGTAACAGGTGGCTCCTCCGAAAGAAAAAGGCGGAAAGAGGAGAAATGCAAGGATGCATTTCCCCCCCGCCACCTCACACACGTTGCTGTTGTACTGGGATACTTGAAGTCATGCTCGCCATCGAAATGAGCCAAGTGCTCAGGCTCAATTGCACTTTGTTAACTGCAAGCCAAAAAAACCCCATGAGGGGGGAGAACGACTCTGAAGTTACTAGAAAGAGCCACACTAGCCAAAATAAATGCGGAATGTCACCCTCTCAAAAACGCTATTTAGAAAGAAAAATAAAACAAATAAAAGAGAGGCTATTTGTCTTTTCTATGCTCTTTCACAGTGATCCAGTTAAGGTTTTAAAGTGAAGCAAAACACACTGCCACTCGGGCTCTGAATTAGACACAGCAAAACAGACACAGAAAATGCCTGCTGTTGAGTGCTGCAATTCGAATGTCCAATTCAAGTGCCTGTGACGTGCCTGCCAATAGGGTGGCACCTACCTACACCCATTTCCATGCCCTGTGCTGTATTCCAAGGGCACGAGGCACCCCAACTAGGTTACAACCATCTGAGCCCCTCTAGTGCAAGTGCCCTTTTTCACATCCAAACTCGTGTCCTTCGCATACTGCTATTAACATAATTTCTCAGAAAACCTTGAAATGCCTACAAAATGCAGAATATTTCCCCTGCCTCACAAATGTGCTTGTCTTCAGCTAGTCCTGCAGTTTACAGAACACAGAGCAAACAGATTTGCTTTAAAGATCTCTATTCTTAAAGTTGTAACAGCAGGCATCAGGATAGAAAGAAGAGCAAGGACAAAAATCTGAGCTCAACTGCACCACCTGGCCTCAACAGGGCCTGAAAAGTCTTCTCAGTCTACTCAAGAAAACAAACAAGATGACGGTCCCCAAGTTGGAGATGTCTGAAGTCTCATCTAAATCAATAGGCCCAGCCTATAGGTTAGGCTACAGGCTAAACCCTAACCCGTATTTCCATCTTTCTGAATGGGCAAGCAATCCATTCAGCTTGAATATGGCTCTTTAAACAATAGCCACAGCATACTAGGATTCCCAAGAAAACCCCTGAAAAAGTTGTTTTAGTGACCCCAGAGCCAAGGCTCATTTTCCACCTCTCCTGCTGACTTCTGGGAATAAGCAGTCCCAGGTGGAGGTCGGACCCCACTGGTTCATCAGGTGGGGACATCAGGGGGGGACACTGACGGTGTGGCAGACACCAGCTTGCTTCACCAGCTGTCTTGTAAGACACAGCACAGCATCAGGGCAAAGGATGGGAAGGGACCCCAAATACCACATGTGGAATATGCCCCCCAAATACAACATGTGGAAGATGCCCTAACAAGTGGAGTAGCCAGTCATATAATACCTTCATCCACAATTTTTTTTATAGACATTTGCCAGTGTCACCATTCCTAATGTCAGTTCACATCCCCCATTCTCCTTGTTCACCTCTTCATGTGAGAGTTAAAAAGTCAATTCAAGCAATATTTAAAGCAACTCTCAGAGCAAATGCTCCTGAAAGAACACATTACTGGGGAGAGGATTACTAACCTGAACTGGCTCAGACACGTCAGCAAGGGATGACTGGACAACAACACTGGTACTCAGAAAAGATGCAGCACAACGCAGTCATGGAGGGAAGCTGAACCCTAATCCAACAGCAGGAGCTTAGCTTGGATCTGTGCTGCCATATGAGTCATGCAGGTCCCAAAACAGGACCCAGACACCTCCTGTGTGCTGTTGTTCTGTTCTCAACACACATGATCCTTGCACAAATTGATTTATGAAGCACTAGGGTAATTTAAGTGGAGCTCATGCATGCATAATGCTCAGGCTTTTCTTAAGTTCGAGACTACCTCCCAAAACAGGTCCAAGCAAAGTTAATAATGATCAGTCAGAAAGGGATGGGTTTTCCACATGAAGGTAAATACAACATACAAAGTATTCAAACACATCTGTAGTCCCTTGTCAAGCACCTGCTATTTCAGCATTTAAAGTCTTCGTGTAGCAAGGGTAGAAGAGGAGGGAGAGAAGAGGCTGTACGCACAGCAGAGACCAGCACAAAGCTCTTGCAAGCCTGGTCTAAGAGTTGATTCATTAAACTCAGTAAAATGCAAGACATCACTGCTACTGACTACAACTCCAGATCACAAAGAAGCTCAAGCATGGATGCAGAGACTCCACTTCGGGCTGTAACAAAAGCTGTTTTGTGGCTGACCCTGCCCAAGCCTACCCAAACCAGGGGAATGAAAGAAACATTACAGAGGGCAGTAACAGCACCTGTGGCCAAGAAGCATAACTCAGCAGAAGCCTCTCACTAGCACAGAAGCTGTATTTTAAAAGCAGCTTTTCAGATGCTATTTTCAATATGGGAAAAGCCTTCATCATATAGAGACAACCAAAGCAGAGAGGCAATACAATAAATCCACCAAGGAAGCCCATGGGAATGCATGGTAGTGCTGTTGGAACCACCACCATGGAGCCTGGACTCATGAGTGTAGCCACCTCCAGTGACAAACTAAAATGCCAGCAAGGCAGATAAGCCACCAACAGATGTGCACTGCAACAGACTGTCCTGCCTGTATCCCACCTCTCCTGGCTTTAAACACTCCACAGAGCTTGTAATGACCAAAGCATGGGCAAGTATGCCCAGCCAGTGTGATGCAGCCTGTGCATGGACACAGAGAACATCCCAAGAGCTTTTGCTCTGCCCCAGAACAGCTGCTGGGAGGGTATTCAGAAGGCTGAATCTACCCAAACCCAAAGATGGACATACAAGGATGTTCAGCACTTTGGGGAACCTGAGGTGTTTCTTCCATGAAGAAATCAATGAATGAAGTAGAGCCTTTGCTGGCACACGGCCTTGCGTGATTTCTAGCAGAATACAACAGAACACCAAGGGCTCTTTGCTCACCACTGATGCAAGACCCAGGCTGCAGAACCATTTTTGCAGTTGCAACTGCATGACATTTGTCAACATCCTGCCCTGCCAGAACAGTTAATAAGTGACAACAGACTTTGAAGTGTCTGAGACGGCAAAACTTTTGGGAAGTCTTAAGTCAGCATTGTACATGCTCCAGCTATTCCCACTCATTTGTTCAAGTTCTCTGCAGCCATCTGCCTGTAAATATCTCACTTAATGCTCTTCAAAATCCCTCACCTGAGCAGCAGCTGCACACAGATTTCCCAGCTCCAATGCCACCCAGGAGCCCGGGGCTCACACCAGCACTGCAAGACCAGGTGAGCAGCTGGACAGCAGCCAAAGCAGCTCTGAACAAATAAAAAAAGACAAAAGCATCTTGGTGCTGGCATAAAAGTCATGCTTAAAAGTGTCTGTCATTTGCCATTAGAAGAGGGCAAATTTGATGCAAAACAGGCACAAAAGGTACAGCAGAAATGATGCACCCAGATTTTTATGAGACTATGGCCTTGCAATACCATCACTTTCAAAGAAATACAGAAAAACAAACCTTACCTACACAAATTTATAAAAGTGGATTGGGGATTGGTTGGGGATTTATTTGTTTGTTTTGTTTGGGGGTGTTGTTTGTTTGTTTGTGCCATTGCAGCTTTTTAGTTTAGGGGTTTCACTGTTTGTTATTCAAGAATATTGAACAATTTAAGAACATTGAAGAATTCAAGACTAGAGAATTTAAGTACAGACTTGCAGTAACAGCTGCCCTCCTCCCTCTGTCTCTCCGTTGGCATCTCCTTTAGCCACCAGTGCTGCTCTCTGGCTGTGTGACTATATGCAAACTAGGATTTGGGTTTACAATATGCTTTGGCACATTTGCAATATGTTTCCTATCTGGAAACAGGCTCTTACCCCCACAGTTAAGAGAGTAAATGACCTTGTTACCTCTCCAGTGGGAGAGCTTAGAGAGAGGCAGCTACAACGAAATACCCTCACGACAAAGCAGCACCTTTGCATTACCTCATTGGGGTGGATATACTTTGTTCTGAGTGTGGCAGGTACTGGGTGTTCCTGCTCCCACTGCAAACAGGAACATACCTTTATACATGACAGACTGCAGATGTGGCAGCCACATTTAGACTAAGCACGTGGTCTCGGGAGACAACCAGAGCTTTTATACAGCTTTCAAAGCTGTCCAGGCAGATTTCTGGATCTGCTCATCCTCGATTACAATACCACAAAGCCATCTCGGATAAAAAAAGAAAGAAAAAAAAAAAAAAAGGAAAGCAATGCACACACAAGCACAAGAACAAGAGAAATCCTAGGACACTGGGAAGTATCAGCAGAAGAAATATTCAATCTGTAAATTCCCCTCCTCTTATGTTGCTGGGCTCTTGTAGGGCATGCAGCAGAGAATCTGGCGATACCACAGTTCTGGCCACCACAGGCTTTACTCACTCAGGAATTAAGCCAAGCTTTAAAGTGTGTGCCCTGTCAGTACCACCACAGCAAACCCTGTGGCTGTGTTTGAGTGAGTTTAGGGCTGAAATGTCACAGGCAACATTTGGGGTGCAGGACAGAGACACTCAGACAATTGGTGCGTATCTGTTTAAGACGACGCTTTGAATTTGTGCAAGTACAGCCTGTTCCTTTAAACCTGTGACCTCATTTATTTACATTACTGCAGAAAAGCACTGCCAGAAGCAACAGCTGATGACAGTCTCATGTATTTTTCCACTAACACAACAATTAAACTGCTCCTGTGTTATTAATGAACAGATGACTTTGTGTCAAGTTGATTCAAAGCACAGGATGCCTCAAGGTTAAGCAAACGTGACTCCAGCATGTAAAAATAGAAGTTAGGTATTGTCCAGATGCTTCACCCACCCAGTGTTCTCCCCCTTCCTCAGCCTCCTGAGCAGGAGGGTCCAGGTCTCATGGGCACCCCCTACCATGCTGCCACCAGTGTCTAGAGGTCCTGCTGCAGGCCGGCACACTCGTGTTGAGCCACCACCACTGCAATGCCACCATGTGGGCTGCTCCCATACCACGGGCCTTCTACCAAGGAAGATGCTGCTGTACAGCAGAATTCTGCCATTATAGGCCCAATCCACTCCCAGGATATGGACAACCACCTAGACCATCTCTTCATACCACCAACACAGCTATGGCTGCAGGTGTAGGTCTGCTGAGCACCAAGGAAACTGTCAGGGAGGGCATGGAGGCACTCAGGTTGCATCCATAGGGCACAGGAGCTAAGGCTGACCACAGTCAGCCACGTGACATTAGTGAACTCCTCACCTGTCTGTGAGATGCTCCAAGGAAACCCTGCCATGGGGCTTTCCCTGTCACCCACACAGCATTCAGCACCAGCTGTGCTGCAAAAGATTAAGCTTTGAGCAAATATAAAAAAGTAAAAGTAAACAGCACACACAAAGAACAGTTTCCACCTCGATACACTCAATCTAATCTAGTCTCTCCCTTGAACTGAGCTGCCAACAGCACCTCAAAAAAAAGGCAAAACTTTGCATTCCGAAGAACTTGCAAGGTCAGGTTTTTTCCATGTGGGAACTATCCTGAGAGGTCAGTTTGTACACAAACTCTAGCCTAGAGGAGTCACAAGCACATCCTTGACACAATGGCTTTGAGGTCCCTTTAGAAGTCAAGAGTGAGACGCCAGATGAAGAGGAAAGGTTTCCCCTCAGCATCGAGGGGCATGCACACATGTTTGCATGTTATTTCTAATTTTATCTCACTACAGTTCATACCCCTCACACATCCTCTCCCACTGGCTCTTGAGGTCCTTGGCCTCATCTACTTTTATAATTTTTTCCCTCTGACACCAGGCACAGCAAAGCTGGCTCTCCTAGGGACACATCCTAGGGAGGCAGGCGAGAGGTCATCCAAAGCCCCTTTCCCCACCAGGCCGTGCCAGAGTTGCTGGCTCTGCCCATCTCCATTTGTGGCTCCTCCCATCCCACCACCACCCATTTTCAACCACACCATCACCCCCAGGAGCTTCCCACACCTCAACACATGACTTGCTTTTTTCCACCATCAACTTTCACCCCTTCACTTTTCCTCTTCTCATGACTACTAGATCATCAAAATTCATTCCATTTAGAAAGAAACAATTTTTTTTCCTTGACCTGTAACTAGAAAACCTTCCTTGGATTTCAGTTTAATTCTTTTTTTTTTTTTTTCCTTTATACTTTTTTGTCTTAAATTTCATTTTTTTTCTCAGACCCTGGACACCCATGCAAACCCACACATCTCATCCATACTGTCCCTTTACTTGTCAGCCTTTCCAAGAAGTACTACTAACCTTTGAACTACTCACCAGCCTGACCAGAAGCTACCCTGAATACTTTTGGGACCACCTCTCTGCATTGGAGACAACGGTTCCAGCTTGTACCTGGAAATCTGCCCTATGCTATAGGAGTGCTGAGTCTGCTTATTTCAAACTAAAAACTCAAGTATTCATGGGAAAATAAGCCAGCATCCTCCAAAACACTGTGCTATCCTTGGGGAGCAGTCAGGAAGCTGAAAGAGGAGAAGGCCTGAATTTTGGTACAAGGACTAAACTATACAAGAATGTAAATAGGAGTAAGGCAAGAAACCCCACATCCCAAACACGCTGTGGTGACGACTCTGCAGCCACCAAGGAGGACTGGACTTACCCTCCCTGGAGGGCAAGCGTTTATAGCAGAAACTCAAAATTAGTCACATTACAACTTCTCATGGCAAAAGTATGTGTTCCCATGGGGATGAAGGCTAACATGAAGTCCAATTAAATAATCACTGGAAATGTCAGCATAAACCCTGAAGGAATACATACTTCTACTGTGAAATGCTCCCACTGGAAATCATATTAACAAAAAGGTCATCATGAAAAGCTAAAGCTATGTACAGAGGAGGCAGGGGAAGTGAGGGGGGAGGAAATAGAAACTATTTTAATGCAATAAAATACCACAAATGGTTTTATATTGACAAAGAGCTATGGGTCTGTTTTCCCAGACAGAGGTAGAGCTGAGCAGACTTGCCCAGAACACCATGTTTCATTTGTTTTTTAATCTATTACCAGTTCCCTCCCTGGCCATCACCATATGCATCTCTCAAGCAAGTGGCCTGGAAAGAGCCAGCACAGGAGCAGGATGCGGGCAGCTGTGGCTTAGCACGTCTGAGGAGGGAGAAGGGTCCCAGCACTGTGTCAGACATCCGTAATCCTGGATGCGTAGGAGTGGACCTTTCTGTTTCATCTGCGTGTTTTAGAGAACGCTGACTTTTTCATGCTTCAGCCATCCATTTATTCTCTTTCCCCTTTTAAGGGCAACCTCTCCAGGACAGCTGCTTTCTAAAGAGAGAATAGGCTGCTTTGTTTCTCCTGAGGATGACACAGGCTCTTTTCCAGTCCAAACCACTGCTCCTCTACATCAGAAACACCAGCACCGTGCACAATATGAAAGGAAATCAGGGTGCTGATATACCACACCCCCATTTCAGAGTACCATCCATTCCTGATGAAATTAAACTCTTTTTAGACTGAAAAGTTTCTACCCTCTTATCTAGAAATAACAATATCTGGCTCTGATTTGACATTTTCCAGCAACGTATTCCTAAGCATATGAAGGAATAACAGAGAAAGCAAAGGATGCTGTCTTGACATATCCCAGTGTCACACAGTCTAAAATAAAAGCATCAGACTACTGGAACCAGCAGGGTGCATGCCAGCCCCTACTTTGACAAAAGCTTCAGGGCCAGCTCTGCTGGCACATTTATCCCAGTCCAAATGGTCAAGGAACTAGCCCTCAAAAACCCGACAGGGCAAGAGGAAGTTGACCCAGATTGCATCCACATTCTCCAAAATCAAGGCCAGAAAGAAGCACGGAGAGGAGGAAGAGAAAAAGACATATTTATGGAATCCAGAGCTAAACAACAATAAACAAGGACTATCCCCAGCCACATGAAAATCAACCTTTGTGTCCAAATAAAATAACCCCTTGTCTTCACAGGTGAGTTAACACTAATATTTCCCAGGAAACATAAAAACTGTGTTATCCCTAAACAGAGATGTTCCTTTGCCTTGCTGGACTAACACCTATGAATTTAAGATTAATTTAATTTTAAACAATCAGAGTGGTTTTGTACCTAAAATACACCAGCAAATTTTAAGCAGCAGCAAAAGTCTTATTCTTAGCTCTCACCAACTGGATATATCCATTACCTTAACAGAGAACAAGAGAATTAAGAGCCCAGCACCAAGAGAGTACGAGTCAACTGCTCCACCAATAGCTTTTGCTTTAAAACATTGTGTTCAACTGCTTAAATAAGGCTTAATATCACACTTTGGCATAATGAACTGGAGACAACCAATTCAACTGATGTGACAGAAGCTTGCAAGTTATCTTCTATTTTCCAAGTCTCTTTAAGCCATTGTAAAAAAAAGAAAATAAAATATATGATAATTCATGTGTGGACAAGGAATAACATTTGTTCTTCTTTTCATTACCTTTAATTAGAAGCAGCTCTCCTCTGTTGCAGTGAATCAAGTGGGAATTTATCCAGGCATGCTGCAGACTTTTTAAAGCTAGGGCATAGTAAAAGAGTTGGAGCCAATGTGTTCACATTTCTATTACTATTTTCTTAATTTATTTTTTCCAACTTACTCCTTCAAAGCCCTGATCTTGGAAGCAGGGTGTTGCAAGCACACAAAGCAGCACTTAACCCTGGCAGTGGCTCCCAAGCCCCTCCCACCCAGTGGGACCATTCCTGTCCCTCCAGCAGCAGGTAATGAATGACAGATTTACAGTTCCCTCCGAACCCCACCATCCCCTCCAGTGGGGACAGCCCAGTGCAGAAGCTCCCACTGCAGGAGGTATTGGAGTAGCTGAGCTAGACAAGGGTGGCAATGCCCTGGGCAGCAGCAATCAGTAATTCATCCCTTCAAGTCAAAGGGACTAGGCAGCACCTACACCTGCAAGGTCCCAGTTGCTCCCTGCAGACTTGCCAGTTTGGGTCTCTCTGCACACACTCACCTGGGACAGGCTCGCTGAAACCAAGTGCCAGAAGATCAGAAGCTTGTGCCCCTTCTGGATCTTCCTCTCTTCACTGGGAGCAGAGCATTCTTTTGAAAAGGAGGCAACTCCCTCTCCCAAGCAGAGAAATGCATGAATACGAACCTCAACTTTTTTAAAGCACAAAAAAACACCTGGAGGCAAATCAGAGCCTAAAATTTAGCAAAAATGCACTGTCAAGGGAAGAGGGTGCTCCTAAATCCATCTCCCACTTTCTGCAGCAGGCAGATGTGTTGTCCCAAGGCACCTCTGTGACTGTGGATGAACTTGGGCCAACCACACTTCACACCAAGGGCAGCAAGAGAAATAAGCTCAGTGTTATAAAGGGTGCAAGGGACATCAAAACAAGGAAAAAAAATAATCAGATGAAAATAACTTCACTATGCCTCATGGCAAGTCTATCATGTGGGCTTAGTCAGAGCTCCCCTGGCCACGAGACCACCCCGCACTCTAGGCCCAGATTTATCCCTCTAGTCCAGTTACTCCCTTTTTGCACCACATGGTGGACTGACTTCTCCATCTCTTCCCCTGTCCTTCCAGCCCCAAAATGCTGCTCCAGAACTAGGTCAGAGACCACCTCCTGGTAGGACACAGGCACCTGGGGAATCAACATCTTTCTAAGCAGTGGAGGACACACCAAAAACAACCTTCAGAGTGCTCCCTTATGCAAGGCTGCCTTCACCAGAGATACTAACTGAAGCACAGAGTTTCCTGTACTAAAAAGTCACAAGGCGTTTAAACAAGATGAAACAACAAAACCCCCAAGCTTCACTACTGAACCACAGAGCATTCACTGTGCAGAGACCACAGAGCACCCCTAGACTTTCCAGCTGCAGAAACATGTCCCCTGAACCCCTCTGTGCCTCCTGCCCACAGCAGTCCCCACTTTGCCTCCTCACAGGGTGTCCTGACGGGCACAGGCAGGACTGCTGGCTGAAGCCAAGGGCACTAGCGCACATTTCAGCTTTCCCACAACCCCCAACATTCAATGGATCAAGAACAGGTGAAAGGCCTGCCGGGGGAAGCTGAAGTAAATGCAATGTTCAAGACAGCATCTTGATCCAGTCTCCTCTCAAGGGGACTCTTTGCAGCCTTAACTTTCAGGTAAGGAAGGGAAGGGTGACATCCATGATATATATACACTGCTCTTCCTTAAGCCTCATCTCACCAAACACTTTTGTAATAGCAACAAATTAACTTTTACAGTACAGAAGTGTTGAAAAAACTGCCAAAGACAGATTCAGGTGAGAACGTAGAATCGAAGCTTCGGAAAAACAATTGCTCACAGTAATTCAGGTCAGCTTTGTGATTTCTGTAGCCAGCACTCTCCCAGGCCCACCAGGGACTTCCCAACAAGGCCAAAGCACCACACATAATCTTATCTCACACACAGAGGGACAATGTGTTAGGTTATCTTCATATTACCATAATCTACTTTAAACAGCATGACTTCTATAGCCCTGCAAACTGATACTGAATATTTGAGAGGTGTTTCCCACCTGGCTGGCTGGTGAAATTGCAAAACAGGGAAACACTGAGATGTGTGCACACTGCTCATATTTATGGCATTTCTTCACTCTTGAGTTGTTTACATAAATAACAACCCCTAACAATAATGGGCTTTTCAAAGAGTAAAGAGTCATAGCCTAAAGACACAGGATGAACCTCCCCTTCAAATGCATCATAAAGCCAAGGCAATCTCACTGAAAACTTCTGTACTCGTAAGTGTAGTAAAAACTTTGGCTGCTGCTTTAGAAGGAAACCACTCATGTATAGGTCTAAATTTATTTTTTTTTTTAAATAGTCCATCTGTATTAGTTAAGATGCAGACACCACCTAAAACTCGAACAAAGCTACCCTTCTACCCTGAGCCTCTCCAAAAGGTTGTGCTCACCTCAAGAATAAAACGTCAGAAGACAGATGAGCACACTGTCCTAGAAAGATTTCAGTAGCGGAATTTCTCACCTCTGGCAGGGCAAGGGTAAGGGCAGCACATGAGGCATTCAGCTAATTATAACCCAACATCTACCTACCAGGAACATCACAGAGAATGTTACCCCAGTTTACACAGAACTGGAACAAGATTTTTCTTTACAAGCACCAGAGAGGTTTGCCTAATGTAAGTTTGCTTCTTAACTCTTAGCTCTTAATTCCAAGTTTAGAGGTACCTCTCATCTGCAGAAGTATGCCCTCAAAATATGGTAAAGACTGTGGTCTCCAGCCACACTATTGTCCCAATTTATCTATATGCAAAAGGTAACAACACATACAATCAATTTTCTATTGTGATGGCCAAGAAGATTATTTATTCCAGTAGAAAGATACTTTAAGCACCAGCAGTCAGAGTCTGAACACTGAAGGTGAAATCTCAGCCCTGACAGAGCCAGTCCCCCAGTGACTGATGGGGCCAGCTCTCCTCTGCAGCACAAAGGGAACACACTTTATTTTTAAATGTTAAGTAACACATGTGAAACATCCAATGTTTTTAAAACTACACATTTCCCTATTACAGCCATGACCTAATACTTATTCACTGGAGATCTCTGGTGGAAATAAGTGCCAGGCACATGTTTTGTTGGTCAGCTGGATTTGTTGACCATTACATCAAGTTTTACTTTCAAATACACTTGTGCAGTGTAATCCAATTAGGGTTTAAAGCAACACCAACACTGTTAAATTATGTAATTAATGACAGTAATAATTCATGTATTTGTATAGATTATGACCAGGTCAGGTATTTCAAAGGCAGCTGATCACAGTATTTACATGAATATAGGACAACATAAAGCAAGTAATTATTCATATTGTAAGCATCTCAGTCCCTCTGTAGTTGTTTCAACTTTGCTGATATGTGACTCTAATGTGGTAAGAGATCTGAAACTATTCTTAGACCATGGCAGAAAGCATTAAGTGGTTTGTTGGCAGGTCTTACACTCTCCACTATAATGAGAGCAAGTCACTTCGTTTATTTCCCTGTCAGATGAGCAGAGAGAAGACTGAAAGCCAGAGCATAAACAAGCTCCACAGACTGTGAAAAAGAACAGAGAAGGAACCAGTTTTTGTGGAGGAATCAGCTGGTTCCTCCCCATCTCCTTTGCAGTAGTCCAGCCATGAGTTTACAGCATAAACTGGGAATTAAAAAAAAAAAAAAAAAGCCAAATCATATTTTTCACCTCTGCTTTTGAATACCTTTGCTTCCTCAAACTTAAACACAGAAACCTTTACAAACTAAACACAAGACTTAAGCAGGTTCACAAGGATCCCACTGCTGGATCTTGAAGGAAGAGGAAGAAAGCAGGATTGAGATAATGCCATAGGTAGACCCTGGTACAGGAGAAAAAGGCAACTCCTCTCGTGTTAAAAGCTGTCAAGATGTGCTAGCACAGATGCTTCAATTTTTAATTTTTGTTACCTTTATAAAGTTAATTTAACTCATTAAAAAAAAAAAAAAAGCTGAACTTCAAGCCTTAATGTCTCAGTCAGGGAAAAAGAGCACTTTTCATCTGAATGCAAATGAAGCTCCCATTTTTGACTTTTAGGTTCCAGTAGCCAACTCAAGCACACATGTCCCCAAGACTCCAGGGCACTGGGCTATGAGCTGAGGCGCTCAGGGAAGGCAGAGAAGCCTCAGTGTTGGGTTTGCAGGAGGGAAAGGGGTACATCCCTACAAAGGAGCGCCAGGGCTGCTGACCCAGCCCAGGGTCACAGCACCACACTCTCCCCCTCTCCAAATTCAGCTTTGACACTAGCCTCAAGCAGAAGGGACACTGGGCTCATATCACCAGTTTTGCTCCCTCCCCCTTCCAACGCTAAGAAAAACAATATAAATTTAAAAAAAAATAAAGCATCCACAAAGAGTGAGGCCTTTAGATTTCAGCAAACATGGAATATCATGGCCTAGGGGCATTGGGGGAAATGTGACATCTTCCTATTTTTTTATAAACAGACTGAGCAGCAGCTTCAGCTCTGACAGCTCAGGCTGCTACAGCCCGTGTAGCAGGACTGTGAAATACAGGATTCTTAATGGTTTATTTTTTGTAAAAACAGAGGATTTATGCCTGTCTCAAGTGTTGCCGTGCCTTGTGGCAAAAGAAACGAGCAGATCTTTCTTCTTAAGAGCTTAAATCAAAATTATGCATATGTTATGTTTTTGACAAAGAAAATGTTAAAGGAACCAGCAAGGAGAGACACAGATAGAAAGGGAGGAACAGAGGTCTTAAAATCCTCCATGCCACAGTGCACACGAAACCGTCTCTTGTCACAGTGCTAGTTTATATATTGGTCTGCTACATTAAAAATAAACCAGACCACCTCTTTTTTAACTCGCGCCTAATAAGGTGCACCATACCTACATTTATCTATAGATCACGGCCCGGCCTTGTAAAACAGCACAGGGTTTCTGTGCCGCTTCAAAAGCCCGGGACACCTCAGACCCGCGGGGCCAGGCGCTGTCAGGCAGGGCCGTAACCCAAGCCCGGCCCCAGCCATGGGGCTGAGCCCCTGTGCCAGCGAGCCCGGCAGCGGGACCAGGCGCTGTCAGGCAGGGCTGTAACCCAAGCCCGGCCCCAGCCATGGGGCTGAGCCCCTGTGCCAGCGAGCCCGGGAGCGGCAGCGGGACCAGGCGCTGTCAGGCAGGGCTGTAACCCAAGCCCGGCCCCGGCCATGGGGCTGAGCCCCTGTGCCAGCGAGCCCGGGAGCGGCAGCGGCCGACAGGCAGCACCAAACATGGAGAAGGTGGCACCGGATCAGGGGGACGGCAGCTTGGACGGCCCGGCTAGCAACCAGTGTTTGCAAACACAACACGGGGGAATCAGATGGGCCGGCAATAAATTAGGGCCGGGCAGCGGAGTGCGAGAGGAATCACTCGAAGTAACAAACGCAGGCAAAGAGGGCTCCCCGGCCACCCCCCAGTTTCGTTTTAGCGCCTGAACCCGGGGATGGGGATGCGCCAGCTCCGGGGCTGCTGAAGCACGATGGAAAAAACGCTATCTGTCAAGTGAAACTAAATAATGAGTGCCTCCAGCGCCACTCCCCCCGCTTGGAAACTTAGCCACAGCCTTCCTAAACGCTGCTTTATCCCATGCTCAACTCCATCCCAGCTGGAGCCCCGCTTCAAAGAACAGGAGGTGAGTTACGGTGGTGGGGGGAAGCTCCTCACTACAAGCTCCCCAGAGCTTGTGAGGTCTGCTCCAGCCCAGCTCATCACTATATCCAAAAAGCAAAGGATTTGGGATTTCTGTCTTCTGGTACACTTCCAGATCTGCTGACAGGCCAGTTTGGGGAGGGGATTTCTCCTAAGCAGGGCTTTCAGGTAACATTTCTCAGTGCCTGAAAAATGGCCAAGGACTCCCAGGAGCACCTGGTTAAACCCAGGGCAGCACACAGAGCTGGAAGGTGGGAGAAGGGGCTGCCACAACCTGCCCATGGGGCCCAACAGCTCAGCGCTGCCCAGTTACTGCTCTGCAGCTTCATCCCAACCAGGACCTCACTCCAGGTACAGAAAAAGTACCAGTGTGAGGTACATAGAAGCTAAGGTGTTTTCAGAGGAACACAGAGAACACTTTCAGCATACCACTTTTCTACAGATAGGAAGGCTTGCAGACTACAACTACTACTATATCCAGCTGCAAAGGCTGTACTACAGCAGGATTATCACCAGAAAGGCAGGACTCCAGCGGCAGCCTTGCTCTGCCAAGCACCCCATCTCCCTCTTCCACAGATGAAGGGCATCTGAGACCATCATGACCCCAGAGACTCAATGAAAGCATACTGGGATCCTGTAGCAAGTATCAGAACAAGTCCAGCATGACCACACTCTCGCCGGGAGCAAGGAGACAGTTCAGCAATTTTAAGCTTCCACAAGATACACCCACAGAGAAATATCTCACAGGACCCTTAGGTCCTACAAAGACAGGAAACTCAGCTGAGGAAAATGGATAAAGTATTAGCCCATTCCATTCTCCTACGACACCGTGCAGATTGGAAGTAGCAAGCTGCACAGAAAAAATAAGCTAATTAAATACATACAGTATGAGCTAAGCAGCAAATCCTTCCATGGTTTCCCACTGCCATAGCCAGACTCTGCCAACCATGCCTCTGAATGGCATAAACACCCAGGGGAGAGGAAATTTAATCTAGAGGGCAGCATTGTTATAAATAGGATCTTGAGAATAAAGTGAAGAAAGGGAAGTGTCCTTGGATGATGCCTTAATTGGTGGGGCTCACCTCCACCAAAGCATTAAGAGATAAAGCAAATTCCATATTAAAACAGGGGCCTTTACAGGAAAGCCATATACATACATAAGCACTTATACACAGAAACACAACACTTTCAGATCACTTTTTAAACAAATAATCTCCCTTTGTCCATTATTCTGACCCTGTATCACCAAAACAAGACTTGATTGCTCATCAAGTTTTGCTGACTGGTCCATGACACAGTGCCTCAGACCAAACGACCTCCCTCATCTTTCCTCCCCCCTCCTTCTACTCTCCCACTGTCCATCTCTAGCACCTATGAGTCCAGTTTTACATGGACTAAAATAAGGCTGCTAAGTAAAGGTCAGTCTGACAAGCTAAAAGAGAAGTATCCCCTCCTAGACCTCTGCTCCTTGGGCTATAAATACTCAGAATACGGGCTGGGGGAAATTCTTTGTCTGCACAGACAGACACCAGGAAGCACATTTCCTCCTCCTTCCACTTCTCACCCCTCCTGCTACTCAAGGACAACATTCAGAGGAAAGCAAGCATCTCCCCTGCCACCAGCTCCATGACTTGTCCATGGAAGGCATTTGCTTTGCCACTGGTGACTTGAGGCACACAGGCCTTCCCAGAGATAAGCAGATGCTTTCAAGGTCCAGCCATCAGTGAGGCTGATGGCAGAGAGCACACACTGCAAAGGAAACCAACACACTTTGCCTGGGCAACGAGGAGGATTACCTTTTAGGACTAGGGGCTCCTTGCCTTCTCGCTTGAGTGACTCCAGCACTATGTGGAGTGGCTGGGAAGGCATCACTCTGCTTGGCTCATTGGTATTCTCATCATAAACTACAATTTCTTTGGAAAAGATTCTCTTGAAGGAGTCCTTGCCTTCCCGGCACGAGATCAAGTCCAAGACAGTGATCTTGCCCTGCTGGAGCCTTCTCCGGCTGATCTTGTCAGAACAGTTAATGTGGACAGCCCCTTGAATGTGGCTCTTATTATACTCCATGAAGGGCCTGCAGTCAATGATGACAGGCCCTTGGTTCTGTTGGTGGCTCTTGCTACATTTGGTCATCTTCTTGGCCAGATCATTGGGGTAGATGATTTTGATGCTGGCGAGTTGCTTGGCGCTGCCCGAGACGGGGCTCCCCACTCCGCCCAGCGGGCTCAGGCTGCCGGCGCTCTCATTGCTGTTGACCATTTGGTTGGCAGGGCAGGCGGGGGAGGCTCCGGCGTGGGTGCTGCTGGTGCTCGCTTGAGTTTGGGCCTGAGTGTCCTTGTCGTACGTTGCCACAGTGCAGCAACTGGCACTGCTGCATCCACAACTCAGGGAGCGTGCAGAGCCGTTGGATGAGGGCATATACGTGAGATTAGCAGTCTTTAGGGACACGACAGCTGCACCAAGCAGACTGGAGTGGCTCTCAGCAGCAGAAGAGGCAGATTCAAGGAAGCTAGAGTCTAAACACAGGTTGAGATCCTGAGGTCTCACTGGCCTCGAAAGTGCCACTACTACCCTGTCGTCTAAAGGAGATGGAGGCATGAGGAGGCTGAGCACTAGCAAGTTAAGAAGAACTCAAGATCACCCTGAAAAAGAAAAAGCAGGAGGGAAAGAAGAAAAACGGTGATGAAAACAGATCACGAAATCACATAAACCTACAGATTGAAAAACTTATTTTGCCAATACCCGTTATCCCTAAGCTAACAACCCCTTCTAACAGTTACCAGCTCACAGTAGCTGCTAAAAAGCCTTTCCAGTACTGCAGAGAACACTTCAGCTATCTGCATGTGCGCCCATGGCACACAGAATCCACACGAGCAGCCTGGACTGTGCAGTGACACTCAGGAAGAGGCATTTAGATACATGCAGATGGTGCTGAGCTATTCCAAAACCCCAGGCTGCAAGGCTCACCACTGATAATGACAGAGGCACATTCCCGCATCCCGTTGCTCACTGAAAAGGAAGCAACTACTGGGCTGAGTCTGCTACAGGGAGGAACACATAAGAGCTGAATGTGTCAGGGGTGATATGCAACTTTTCCAGCACGCTGGAATAAAATTAGCCTGCGAATAAATTTTCTGAGACAGTTACAAACTTGAACACATACGGCTAAACAAAAAATACCCAGAAGAAAACAGAAAAATTAGCTTCTGGAGATCCTTATAAGCGTGCACCTTGCACTTCCCTCCCTCTGGTTAGAGGTGAATCCAGTCCCAGTTAAGCCCCTAACTCCAGGCTCGGGAAGGCTGCCTATCTCCAGCAGTCCGTGAGGCAAATTCCCCGGTCCCCACCACATTACACAGCTTCTACAAAGAGGGTCCCCTCCGCCCCAGCCAAGGTCACACTGCCTGCCCAACTTTTGCCTTCCCATTTGCGAAGACGCAGGACGCAGGATTTGAACCCCCCCGTTTCTACTCGGCAGACAAGACAAGAACAAAATACCCAAAGCCAGCCCTGACAGTGGTTGCCCTTCACCAGCAACTTTGGGAGCCGCCACAGCTCTCTCTGAAAATCCCATCCCAGCACCAACTTCACCAACTCCACCAAGTCCCCGGAGCGGGGCGAGCACTCGCAGCTCCCGTTTGCCGCCCAGCTGGCTCTGCACCGGCCGGCTAGGAAGTGGCACGGAGATGTCCATCCCGAAAAGGGGGGTGGCCGGGGGGCACTGCCACCCGCCGCCGCTGGACGGAGCGAACCCCCGGGCACCTCCGGAGCGCCGAAAGGTGCCGCGACCCACTCGCCCGGGACACGGCGGAGGTGCCGCGGCCGGGAAGAGCGGGGACAGCGGCGGCTCGCTCGGGAGGCTTTCTCAGCCCTTTCTTTTCCCAACCTTCCCCTCGCCCTATTTTAGGATAAGAACTAGGATAAGGGCGCCCTGAGCGCCTTCGCCTGACGCAGTTAAATTTTTTTAAATAAACGAGGGAGACGACTCAGCTCCCCCAGCGAGGGGAAACAACGAAAGAGCCCACGAAAAGCGGGAAGCTGAAGTTTTGCCCCCGATCGCAAGGAGCCGGGGCTGCCGCCGATCGCGCGGCGGCGCGGGCCAGCGCTCCCCGCCGCGGCAGCCCCTGCGCGGGCTCCCGCAGCCGCGGGCCCCCGCTCCGCGCCGTGCCCGCACGGCTCGGCTCCGCTGCCCCGCACTCACCGGCGCGTCGCGCTCCGGCCCGGTGCGCGGAGGTGGCGGCGGCCGCCGCGGGAGGTGCCGCTGGTGCCGGTGCGTGTCGCGCCCGCTGCCCCGCGCGCCGCCCGCCCCGCGCCCCGCGCGCCGCCCGCACCATCCTCGTTACTTTCTCTTTTGCTACCGCGTAAATGTACGGCCCGGCGGGGGCGGGGCCCGCGCCGACGGGCGGCCGGCCCGGCCAATCGGAGCGCGGGGGCCGGCCCGGAGGCGGGGCGGTGACGTCATCTGCAGCCAATGGGGAGGGCGCGGCGCCGGCCCCGCGCCCCGGGGCAGCCGCTGCTCCCCGCGGACGGGCGGGGGCGGCCCGCGCGCGCGGCCCCGCGGCAGCGCCCCCCGCAGGACGGGGAGCGCCCGGGAGCGTCCCGCGTCCGGCCACGGGAACGGGGCAGCGGCACCGGCCACCGGGGCCAGGAGAGCGTCAGCCCCGCTCCCGGAGCGCGGCCGCAGCGGGCACTGCCCGTCCGCCCCAGCCCCGCCGCAAGCGGCTCGGCAGGGAACGAGCGGCGCCAACCCGAGAGGATGCTGTTCAGGTGCTTTTCCAAACAGCCCGTCCCTGTCACAAACAAGCCCGCCCGAGGTACTCGGGAGGAAGAAAACCCGGCAACCACATCTCCTCGTGGGTCAGCCCGTCACGCATCAACCCACCAAGGCAGAGACAGGGAAAGGGGCATCTCCAGAATGATTCTTCCTACCAGTCCACCCTGACCGTGGGAACACTGGAGAGTTTCACCTACAGCCCAGCATGCAAACGCTTTGAGCTGCAGGAGGAAGGGTGAAGTTGGAGCAAATAAGAGTAAGTCCACTCTAAATACTTGGGAGCGGAAGAACAGTAATTTCCTCACACAAAAGCAGTAAATGACAGGGAAGGCGGGAGATGCACCCCACACTGCCCAGAGACAGCCGGGACTGGAGGCCCCTGCCTGCCTTACCCCCTGATTAAAGATAGATCCAGATGCTCCATGTTATGGAAACTCAGATAGAATCCAGCTTTGGCACATTGTCCAGTAAAGATCCTGAATGTTCAGATTAGACTGGACTCTCCCAGTGTAAAAAGGAAGGCAGCACAGGCTGGAGGACAAGATTTTAAGGATTTGTTACAAGGATAAGTATGAATCCCTTTCATTCTTTCTGTCAGAGGCTGACATGGGCGAAATAATGAGCTCTCACCCTTGCTACGTGAGCACTACAAGGTGAGAATTGATTTTCAAGCCACACGGATCAGCTCATCACACACACTAGGAGGGTACCTGGCAGCAGCACAGCATTTCTGCACCCCTTCCTTCCTCACTGTGCAATCTATTTACACATTTCCTGGTTCAGTAACCACATCTCATCATGTACCAGTCCATCACGTATCAATCCACCAAGTTAGAGACAGGGAAAGTGGCACCTCCAAAGCAATGCATCCTTCCATGTCCTTCCTAACCATGGGAGTGACAAAGCGTTTCACCTATGACCATGAATGCCAACCCTTTGTGCTGAGTTAGATGAAGTTAGAGCTGGTAAGAAGTTCTCAGCATGATAACATTGAATCTAAATTAGTCCCCAAAGATTTTGGTTCTGGGATGTATGCGGATAATTAATTTTTCAACTGGGATTTTCAAGCTGTAACTTCCAATCCAACTGGGTCTATTGCAAAACAAAACAAAACAAACAAACAAACAAAAAAAGAAGTATAAATGCAGTAATATCATCAGCAGCAGCTCAGATTAAAAATAAAAAAAAGAAAAAAAAACCAGAGAGCAATATTTTAGAAGCACTGAATACTTGATTTTTTTCTATTAATAGTTCTAATGTAAACAGCAAGTCAAATCCTTTTCCTCACAGCCATTCTTTAAACAATCAGTTGCTTCTCCTAAATTTTCCTTGTAGGACAGCAACTCATCCAGCACAGACTCAGGCTTTTGGTTTCCAGTGTTGTGATACCACAACAGGGCACCAGTTCCCAGCTCGCTGGGAAGGAAGGGGACGTGTGGGAAGGCTCTCACTTTTAAGTAACAGCTTCACCTCCAGCAATCTGCTCCCTCTGAGAGCAAATGTGGGGAAAGGCTTTGAGCAATTAAGTCACAGAGTGACTTCACCCAGCAAAGACCACTGTCTGGAGGTATTATAAAATATAAGTTCCCATGCTACCCAGCATCAATGCAAACCAGGCTTTAACAGTGCTGTGCAATTGCTGCATGAACATGGAGAAATGCACTGGTCTCAGACTCCACAAACACTGGTCAGCTCCCCAGAGGTGCCACTGTGAGACACCACTGGAGCATTTCCATGCTCTCTATTCCTCTTTGTAAGAGGCTCGCTGAGGTTGGCACTGGGCTCACAGCAGAGGGGGGCAGCTTGTACTTCCCTCAAAACTTCCCTTTCAGGGCACACTTGGGCTTGGGGAAGGAGATCCCCATGGGCTTGTGTTCAATTCACTGCCTGAAACGGTCCCTCCAACCAGGGCAGCTAGAAACCACGTCTGTGCATCTCCCAAAGACATCTCCTAAGGAAAATATTTGCCAGAAAACACTTGGAATCATTGATTTAGCAACGTTTTACTTTCTGACCAAACTTCTCAGTACAGTACTAACAATGTGCCCCAAGAAAATGTTTTGTGACTTGCTTGTGTAGGAGTTCTCCTCACAGGAGAGCTGTGCAGAGCTTACTCACAGCAAGCAATGCTCCTTTCTGAAGGATACTTGGCCTTTGCCAAGTTTTCTTACAATATAAAGAGAAGCCAAGTGTTATTTTGTCTCATATTTTACTTAACTTTTTCTTTTTCTAAGAATGTGGACTGTAAGTTGCTATTCCACCCCATTTTCAGAGGATTTCCTACACAACTTTACTGACTTCATGCTTAATACATTTTATTAGCCTATGACATAAGATTGGCCTTTTTCCTGCTCTCAGAAACCACATCCCACTGTAACTTTTTTTCTGAGCATATTCAATGAACAGCTTTCTAAATGTTTTTGCTCTCTGTAATTCAACACCCAAAACAGACAAGACTTATCTATTCCCTGAAAACTAAGCTTCTATTTTCTGAAAAGCATACAAGAATTCTTACTATGGAAGCTGGCAGATCTTAGTTAAATTCCCACTTGCAGCAGTAGCAGCACATGGGATTTTGACATGTATTTCCCTCAAATACTTTTGCCACCATGGTGCACTTGCTCAGACATTTGAAGAAAACCACAAGCAGACAAAGTGAAATTATCTCAGAATTGAAGCAAATCCTCATAAACTCTCACAGTATACTAATTGCATAAAATCCAATCAAACCTGTTCAACCTCACAGAAAGGGTAAAGATTGCTAAAAGAACATGCTGAATATTTAACAGATGTGAAAAAGAAGCCATCAAAATTCTCGCCGACAACACAGACACCCCTTAAGTGCTCTCAAACTAAACATTTCCTTCTTATTGAAAGATTTCTTCCACATCAACCATTCTTCCACTCTACAATCAGGGACCTTTTATCTTGTTTAGGATTAGAAAAACACCCAGATCATAATTGCCTTCATCAACACAGCCATGTACAGCACCTGCCCTGCACCTAAGCAGAGAAGATGATGTGCTGTCCCATCCCCTGAACATTCAAATCTCTGGAGTCATGCCTGAAGAAAGGATTTCACCTGTTGTACGTATGACTGCAGAATGGGGCACTCCAATGTTGGCTGCTCTCTGGTTTTATTCTGGTTTTAGGGGCACAGTAACAACCAAAGCCAGGAGTTCACAGTAACAGGCTGTGTGTAAAGACAACAAAGGACAGACGCTTGTCCCCCCTGAGACTGTCATTTGAACAGAGCAATGCAAGTTCCCAATTTTACCAGCAGAAATGGGAAGCAAGAGGCTGAGTGACTTCTCTAAAGTGACACAACAGCTTACATGGTGGAGCAGCAAATTGGGAAACTGGGGAAAACAAAGGTGTTAGCCAGCATAGTATTTCAACTGCAAACCCGTAGCTCACACTTCATCAGGTGTCACATGAACTGACTAAAAGAAATGTCCTTGGGGGCTAGACTGAACTTCTATGTGTTCACTACTTGAGTTTTCCCATTTGTTTTTAAGCACTCTTTGATTCTTGTTAAGTTTTAATACATTACATGGCGCCTTTGTTTGTCCTTGTTAGAAATGTCAGTTCACTACACGGGCAAAGCTGAGAAACCATTGTTAGCCACTGTGTTAGCCTTTTACAAGAAAAAGATAAGAAAAAGATATCCCTCTTCTGCCTTTCTTCTGGAAGCCTGTTTTAAAGGTGCCTTAGTAAAACACAGGCTTTCCTTTTAAGGGATTGTCTGGTACGAGAGGAAACAACCTGTTTTAGAAAAACAGTTCATCTTCTAAGCAAGGGGGTGGGATTGAAACTGTGCACAAAATGAATTTATAAGGAAAATCAGAGCCAGTAGTAAACATAAAGATGCATCCTGGTACTCCTGCTTGCTTTTTATGGCTTATCCCCAGTGGGGAAGCTGCTATAAAATGACCTAAGTGAGAAACTGAAATGCAACAGCTCTGGCACTGTAAGTCTACGTGGATGTTTTTGTTGCACAGTTACCAGCCTGTGTGGGTTTGGTAAGGCACAGGTGATGCCAGGTGTCCCTTCCCTGGGGCACACCACAGGACAGTTAGGGCAAGGAGGTCATGGTGGTGAGCAGCATCCTTTAAACAAAGCAACAACCCAGACAGTCAGACAGGTGAAGCCAGCCCACATCTCCTGGCCATGCCTGCTCCAGTTCAGCTCTGGGCCACTGCTGTGGAACTGTGGTCAGATACTCACCCCACAGCCCTTGCAGACATCCTGGCCTTTCCTGTACTTGGTGGCAGATGACAGCTCAAGACCACCCTGCAAACACTTTGAGCTGCTGCAGATGGATGAGTTAGTTTGATGATTAGGGGACAATCTAACCTGGGGGAGTTTGCCTCCAGCACCCCCATCAGCAACCCCCTGACTCTTCTGCCAGCAGAGTGTGGGGATGGCTGCACATTGGGAAGAGTGGGAAGTGGTTCACCACCTTTAAGATGCTGGAGTGAGATGATATGTGCTCAAAGCCTTGTTTATACAATTTCATTAAACAAATGCAGCTACAGATTGACATTTTAATTCCTCTATATAACATTTACCCAGGCCTTCAAAACAAACATATTTCCACTTACCTGGCTGCATATGCCACCTTTAAAGCAGCACAGGAATGATTAAATAGGAGTTTGCTTCAGTAAAGTCAGCTCATTTTTTAAACCTGCCTGGTTCCAACCTGCTCATTTTTATTTAAGGTTCTCTAATCATCTCTGGCTGCAGCCTGGCAAGGAATCTCAACAGTTCACACAGAGATTATTATTTTCTTAACAGTCCTTTTATCATTATGATTTTCCCATTTAAACTGCAGCTGTTTGAGTGAACAGGCAGTTACTGGTCTCCCCAGGGTACTTGGATCTGAGAGAGCAGAAGAGACCCTGGTTACAAGAAGTCTTCAGGTGTGTTCACACCACCAGCATGAAGCAACCCATCAGGAGCACACCAGTAGGACAGAACAGCCACACGTGTGCTGCCCAGGACGGGACAAGTGCTTGGGAGGAAAGGAGTAAAAGAGTAAGAAAAGAAAAAAAGAACTGCTTTCTGAAGGTCTTTATTTATAAATTGCCTCCAGGCCAGACACAGTCTTACTTCCTTTTCTTAGAGCTTGGGTGAGATCCCTCACTCTGTCTCTCCTTAGGAGAGCCAAAGGGGATGAGGAGTAGAGCAAGAAGGCTGGAAAAAGTCCAGTTGGAGACACTCCCATAACTCTGTTCAGCAGTTTGGGGTCATAAAGGCTAGTCCCTCCTGGCTTCAGAAAGAGATAAGGGAAGGTGAATAATTCAAATTGGCTCTGTTGGAAAATAAGTGCACAGACAGTCACTGCCATGACAATCACTATGAGCCGAGAGCGCTGCAGAGCTATTGAGCAGAGCCAGCTGGGCCAAATTCCGCTCCCCATCACACCCAACCCGCCCAATCGATGCTGTGGGGGCAAACAGTGCCTTGCGTGCACAAGGTCTCCTTCCCACAGGCAAATATCCGATTGTCCTGGCCTGGCAGCCGGGCAGCTGCGGGAGGATGTGCACGGAGCAGGGAGGGCATGCTGCAGCTGATGCAGAGGGACAGGGCCCTTCTGGGGCTTCTTTCAGGACCCCAACTGAGAGATGCTGTGTCAAACTGGGCAGACCTGGGCCTTCCTACCCCCCTGCAAAGCCAGGTGGCAAGCCTTTGCTTCTCATGCCAAGGAGGATGGCTCCCTGCCTGCTAAATGTGACAGCTCTTACCTTTGGTGTGTGTGCTCTCCCTGTTTTTCCTTCATGGACCAACGTGGCCCCTCTCTCCTGAGCCACAACAGTGAGAATACTCTGTCTTGCATATTTTTGCCTCCAGACCCAGAAACAAAAGGGGAAGCAAGACAGGAATATGACCTTTATGACTTATCTGCACTTGGAAGTGTACCAGAACAGATCATCAGGGATGCTGGTTTCAAGTGCTGCTGTAGCTACTTGAGCAGCAGCCCTGTAAAACCCTAATTTGGGAAGGGCAGCTCCTGGTTGTCATCCTTCAGAGCAAGCTTTCACTTCAGGCCTTCCACTTGGACCACCATTTTGGTCCTGCTTGCTGGCAAACACTAGTCAGGCTCCAAAGGTCAGGGGTGTGAAAAAGTACAATGTAAATGAAGCCTTTCCAGACAGCAGATTTCTGTCAATAGCAGAGCTGAGCTCTCACCAGCCTCACTCACTGGCAGAAGTGACCTGACTTTCGGGGGTCAAATAGCAGCCCAGATAACTGGCATTAGCTGCCCTGATTTACAGGCAACTTTTTAACCCAGCATTTTGTGCCTGCATCACCTCCAGCTGCTGCTCCTGCCTCACTGCCAGCCCTCTGCTGGCCCACTAAGACAGGAACCAGCAGAAGAGGCACAGATCCCCCTTCCTCTACCTCTCCCTGCACCAGTCTGTTCTTGAATTTGCACCAGGCTCTGTGCCAAAACAGCAGAGACGAGACCCACAGGCAAACACCACTCATGCAGGGAAATCATCAGCTCTGCCTCTTTGCTTAAAGACCACCTGAGCCTCCACAGCCTCTCTTGGGGCATGAATGGCACGGCTCATTCACCTGATTAACCAGGTGGAAGGACACCGGGCTCCCAGCCCTCCCACCAGCCCACAGAAAGGAGGGGGTGGAGGACCACACAAGCAGGCTTCAAGGGAAAGCACTTCAGTCAGCCACCAGCAGCGCTGCACTTTGGCATTTGCAGGTGTTTTGGAGGAAACTAATTGAACTCTCACGAAACCACTCCAAACATTTTTCCTAAGAGAACATCCTCGCTCATTTGTTTATGGTGGATGCTTTGCACTGTGAGTTGCTGCATTTAGATTAGCATTCAGTGCCATTTTCCACCTCACCCCGTTTCTGTCTGTATTAGACAGAGCTGTCAGTGTCTCACCTTCAGTGAAAAGAACATCAATATTCCCTGGCAGCAGGCAGGGGAGGCTCTATGCAAAGCCAGAGTTTTAACAGTTTAACAAATGTGCAGACTTGCAAACCTGGAAACTTGCTCTTGGCCGTCTAGATGGCTTAGCCCAACTACCTCCCTCCTTCAGTGCAGCTGCTGCCAGAAGGAAAGGAGAACAGGTTCTTCTCTGACCAGCTTACCCTCTACATGGCTACACTGATGGAAGCAACACCTGAACCACAAAGACCCTCCCCAGGGGCTGGTGAAACCTTTCTTAAAGTATATTTTCAAGCAACTCTTCTTCTCCAGCCTGGGCCTCGAGCAACTTCCCCTCCATGGGATAAACAGCTTCTTCCTCAGCTTGATTACAGCAATCCTAAAATTGGAACTGAGGAGCTAACAGGAAGAAAGAGCTGGGATCTTATTGAGATCAACTCTATTTCTGTCATGTTGACTGAAATAGGCAGTTGACCTTGTTCTACTTATGACTACCTCAGTGCAAGCCACAGCTTGCTTTATCACCAGCATGGGACAAGCAGGTACAGCAGAGAGTTCTTGGCACCTTCTGCTTGTCTCACAAATCCCATTCCTCCCACCACGGTCAAGCGACCAGCAGTCACCCCCAAGTAGCCAAAGCCAGGCAACGGGGAAAGTAGAGTTCATGTTAATGGGCTCCAGAATTTCAACTCATTAGTGAATGAACAAAGTGCTTTGGGTCACAGGACAAGGTTTTCTCCCTCCTCCTCCTCCACTTCCCTGAGGCGGTGAGCAATAATTACATTCACCATTTTCCTCACACTGATATGACAAACCAGTTTAACTGCAGAGGGTGCTTCTCTTGCCAGTCAATTGTACCAAAGGCTAGTGAGACCCACTGGAGTTTACACAGCTTTTTTTCGTTAAAAAAATTTTCCCTTTGAAAGGGATGAGATTTTAATCAAAACCATCTCCTGCCTCCAAACAGCTTCCCTCCAACCATTAAACCACTCCTCACTTCCTTCTGCTCTAACAGCTGCCAGCTGAGTCCCACAACACGCCTGGGATCCCCCTTAATTTTGGCCCAGCAACGGTGATGCTGGAGGCTGCCAAGACTTGCCAGAGGGGTACAGGAGGCCAAGCTCCTGCTAATCCCTGCAGGTGAGGTGATGCAATGCAGGACACCAGCTCACATGTTGCTGCTGCAAAGTTCTTTCCTTGGTAGGTCACCACTACTTTTATCTTATTGTGATGCTCTGGCCTGGCTGAGCCTCTAAAAAAGTTGTTGTTCCAAGGGGAACAGCATGTTCTCTCACCATGGTTTAGATGTCCCCTCTTGCTTTGTGAGGTCAATATGTACCAAAGGCACCAGGAGATGAAGGAAGGACACTGATGGTTGAAGAGGGTAAGAGAAGATTATGGATCAATTTGGTTCTTGCCAGATGAGCCTGTCTCTGTGATGCCTGCTTGCAAGCAAACTTGAAGCAGGCAGACTACACCCCTAGCACATAAATTAGTGACAGCAGTGCGACAGTATTATCAATGGTTGCAATTGTTAAACATTTTATGGCAAATCCTGCTTGGTTTACTCATGAGATTGAGGGACTTCCTAAGGGACTTCTATCCCTCTGGGTAGAAGGAAAATGACATGATGTAATCAAGGCAGAAGAAGAAGCTGGCTTCCTTGTGCCCCCTTCTGAGAGCACAGCAAGCAGTACTTGGCCACAAATACAGATCTTGTGCAAAATGCTTTTTCTCACTTAGCAGGGAGATTACGCAGCTAGGGTTAGGCTGTCTGTTCCTAATAGGAAATCACAGTGCCCTTTTCTTATATAGCAAGGCACTAAATATAAACCCAAGTTTCTTTAGGTTTAATGTTAATGTCCCAGGCATTTCTCACGACTTCTGTTTTCCCACGCTGCCGATCCTGCAGCTGATGGATTGTGAAACCAGGCTGCAGGGACAAGAGATGTCAGCAGTGGAGATTACACACTGTGGGCTTGCTTCCCCAGCCCACTGAAGATTAGCACCACACCTACCATCTACTTAGATACCTCCTTGAGAGATTAATGTGTTGGTTGGACCAATAATCATTTTCCCCCCTGTTACTTGCTGAAAGTAATTTGGCATGCAGCCACCACCTGACCAGTCCTTTTTCTTGGTCCAGGCCAATTCTTGTAGTTCTCCTGACCTCTAATGAGCTCCTTCAGTCTTTGTAAGTATCCTGTTCTCACTAGGCAGCCACATGGCTATTCCTGAGTTGGCTGTAAAATCCCTGCCAGCAGCAGTGGTGCTGGCTCCAGATCCCAGAAGAAGCATTTTGCCCTTCAGCAGGTGCAATGTATTGGAAAGATGTCTCCTAGTGAGATTTTCACATCCCAGCTTTGGGTTACACAGCTCTGCTTGGCTCATGGGAGTCCCTCAGTGAGCACTGCTGCAGCTCCACTTCAGTGTCTGTGTGTGGGTTGGTCAGCTCAGCCCTTGTTTCTATGTTCAGAAGCAAACTGCAGATGTCAGGAACCAGATGGGCAAGCTTTAATCACAGCCCCTTCCCTGCCTCAAAGCAGCACCTCAACCAGTGGATGCCATATTCAGGCAGCTGTGGGACAGGCTGTCACTACCCTAAGGATCATCATCCTGCAATACCTTATTGCTCCATCACCTCACCATGGTGGCCTTTTGTAGGTGATCTCTAACTCATGGCTCATCCTATGAGATCTGTCTGGAATGAGTCACTACAGATGAAAACAGTGGTGGTGCCAGTCCTCCATGGCTGAAGTAGCAATGCCCATGCCACCCTCACAGTGACAACCACACTGATCCCCAGGATTGCCTCCATCACCACTGAGAGGCAGTTTTGTGTGGAGTCATAGCAATGGATCTTGTCCATCCTAAGAGCATTGTCAGCATGCTGACCAGTCCTCTGGGCTGCCTGCCTGAAACAAGGGAAAGAGAACCTGGTACTCTGCAATCCAGTCAGAGGGTGCCATACTCCAGAAGTGGCCTTGCAGGCTCCAAAGTGATCATCTGAGAGATCAGATCCTGTCCAAAGTGGGGGATCATTGGTAGCTCAGAGGTCCCAGGTGATTTAAACACAAACTGTTTAGGACATAAAAGGATGGGAAGCAATCCCAGAAGGAAGAATACAGGGCAGGCCCAAGACCAAACAAGAACATGCCAGGACACCCATCAGAATTTCAGTCCTATGAGAAACAACAACATGCTAAGATGGGCTGATGGCATAAACAATGCATGGTGTTTTTCACCTTTTTGTTCAAATTCTGCTCTTCCTCCTAAAACACTGATCAATTTTGCCTGTATAAGCATTCTCAAAGGACACTGCTTCTCCTCCTTCTTCTCCAAAATAAGGCCATTAATTACAGAGATATAGTAATAAGGGTACAGAAAACTTGCAGGACTTTTTATGTTATTTATGAGATGGTGACTCAGCCTTAAAATGCTGCAGAAGCCAGTGTAAGTAGCTGTAACCTAGCAGAAGAGAAAGGTTCTGATAGCAAAAGCAAGTAAAACAATCACCTGTACACCAAGACAGAGCACTGTGTAAATATTTCTGGGCTGTGCTAATCATTCATGCTGCATCAGGCAAATCAAGCACATTTCCTCGAAAATAAAAAGGGTTTTTCCTAGATGAGGGTGTACATTTACTATTAGTCTGATTAAAACAGTTTTCCTAATTTCCAGACTAATCCTATCTGGCCAGCAAGAAAGTAAAGAACAGATTTTTTTTTTCTCCCATGTCAGGTGCAGCCATACCATGGTGAACGCTGTCGTTCCACATAACATATGGGTCTGCTCCAAATCCTGTCACAGGACTTTCACTCAGGATTTTAGTCCTCTTCCTTACTAGGCAGCCATGCCATCCAGATGAAGCAGCCACACCACCCAGATGAGGCACCCAACTGTCCCTGCCTAAATTAGACACCACCCCCGCATAACTCCAGTGCTCTGAGTCACCTCCCTGTCCACTGCTTATCCCTGGAGATCTAAGAGGAGATGCCAAAGTCAACAGTGTGTGTAATTACTCAATGTTTTAATCGAAGGAGTGTAAAAATAAAAAGTGATGATATAATGAAGTGATTCTTTCTTGATGAGTGTTAATTAAGTCATGGTCACACAGGCTCCGTGGGAGCTGGGACTACATTATTGTCTTCAGGTGGGACAACAGACCCAGCCTGGTCTGCTGAGCCTGTAGCCATTATGAGATTAATGTACCCTGATGGGCAGCTACCACACTCACAGAGGGGATTACACCCTTCTCTGGTGTAAGGTGTGGCAGAATGGCTTGGGTTGGAAGGGACATTAAACATCATCACATTCCAACACCTCTGCCGTGGGAAGGGAAACCTTCCACTAGACCAGGTGGCTCCAAGCCCCATCCAACCTAGCCTTGAACACTTCCAAGGATGGGGCATCCACAGCTTCTGTGGGCAATCTGTGCCAGTGCCTCACCACCCTCACCAATTCACTCACAAGAGATTCCCTAAAGAACCTCTTCCAAATATCTCATCTAAACCTACCCTCTCTCAATTTGAAGCCATTCTCACTTGTCCAATTACTACACTTCTGACAAAGAGTCCCTCTGTGGCTTCCCTGGAGCCCCCACTTCAGAATACTGGAAGGCTGCTATGAGGTCTCCATGCAACCTTCTCTTCTCCAGGCTGAACAGCGACAACTTTCTCAGCCTGAATATCCCGGTGGCCCTGTTACGTCTCGTTCTGCTTCACTGCTTGGCCAGAGAAAATCCACCACACATCCTGTGATCAAGCACACCTGGTGTTTCAGAAACCCCACAGAAAACCACTAAGGAAAAACAATTGTTCCAAGAGGTATTTCCAGAGGCACTGCAGTAGACACGCACATTGACAATAGCAGCTTCCAGATTCCTGTGTGTCTGTACAGGCACAGCACGTTCAAGATTTATCTTCTCTATTTCTTTACTTCCTACAGTGCAGGATGACCTCTTCAGAAATAAGCACTCCAAAGGGACTTTTCTCCTTGTACACCAAAGATGTACTTCCCTGCCCACAAGGAAAGCCTCACAACACAACTATTAGCAGTAGCAACACTGCTCAGGGGCTGTAGGGAGGACAGAAAGGGATGGGAACTGGACTTCCATTACCCTTTTAAGAATAAAAAGAGCTCATCACCTAAGCAGGTTCAAAAAATAAAAATGTAAAGGATTAAAACAGGGTTTGCATTATCTTCAAATAAAAAAAATATTTCTTTCAAATAAAACATATTCATCATGGCTGGACAGGGGCCAGCAAATACCACAATCCAGCCCAGCTGTGTGTCCAGAAGCAGCAGTAAGCACAGCTAGGTCCACTGGTCTCTGCTTGTGTGCTGCTCTCACTGGCACACATGGAGAAGCTCTGGGGTGCATTTCACACTCAGCCATACAGCTACCTGCACATTTTGAGGACAAAGCCCTGAGTCCACACCTGGATAATCTCCCATGAAGGTCTGTGCCCCGTAACTGCAAACCATATGTATAAATCTGTGCCAGCAGCTAACAGAGGGGGGGAAGTCTGTTTACTACTAATTTTGCCAAAAATTAGAGATCCTTGCTATAGAAACCATTCCTTCTGTGAGTTCAGTTTTAGAGGTGATCAATTCTATGTCAATTTTTGGTTCTGAACTAATTTTAATGGTTGAACCGTAACCACTCGAGCAACAGGGTAATGGAAATCATCACAAGCCTTATCTGCAGCAGCTCTGCCAGCTGCTGCTCTGATGCTGCTTCTGACTTTTACTTCTTTTTCTCAAAAGTCTTTGCCTGTTGCCTAGTTATCTGCAGGATGAGCAGAACAGGGATTGAGAAATGTGCGGTGAAATTGTTTCAGACCCATGGAGGCTCTGATAATGAATCACCGAAGCTTTCCCTGCCAGTGAACACATTTTTAATCCCAAGCACAGCCAGAGAACTGCTGCTCCTTTACCCTTGTCCTCCCACCGCTCTCTCATCAGGGCATCAAGACCAGAAGAGAAGAGGTGTCCTGCAGTTCCCAGGAATCCCAGGTCTGTTCTGTTCTCTGGCTGGCCCCCTCCCAATTCTTGACTCACACCTTCATTCCCAGGAGGGCCTGAAATAGAACAGGACACCTGGCAGGGATAAAGTCTGCTCCTAATGAAGGTAATAGAGATATTCCCACCTCAAAGTTTAACAAAATCAGCAGCCCTTTGTGCACCATTCACTGTGGTAGTCTGACTCCACTGCTCATAATTAGCAGTCATTGTAAATGACAGGGGAGTGAGCAATGTCCTCTGTGTTAAACATGGAGCAAACACAAACAAGTAATGTTCAATACACAAATAAGGAATTGCTTCATCAGGCAAAGGATGTATGTAACTGCCATCATGGGCCATAAACAACAGGTCTCTTCATCTGTTCCATTTGTCACTGCAAATACAAGTTATCTCTCATCCACAGCATTTCTTAAAAGACTGCATTGTATTATAGGGTTATACATCCTTTCAAAATAGATTAAATAAAAGCTTAGGAGGACAGTGATCTTATGGATATTTAATTCATGACTAACATTTTTCTGGCAAACTGTGTAAATAAAACTTCAGCTTGGGCTCAGGAGAGTTATGGGAGCTTCCAAGCATTCTGTCATCCTGGCTGGCTCAATGTCCTGCAGCCTGGCCTGCTGGGGAACAGCAGGGACCTCGAGCCACTGCTCAGAGGATTAGGACATGCACGTTTCACCAAGATATTCTAAAGAAACACAGATATCAGGAAGAGCTCGGAAATTTTGGTTTAAACAGCAAACTTTGGTGAGATGATCTTAGTGCACATTTGGGTAGGGAGTGGGGAGAGGAAGGGAAAAGAAGGTTGTTTTAATATAATTGCTTATTCAGCCCATTATAAAGAAAAGATTTTGCAAAACTCAAACCCAGCACAGTGTAGGATTTGGGAACATGCATGTGTAAGCAGCCAGGAGGCTTTGTTTTGACTTTTTTTCCTTGATATTGCTGTCTTCATTGCTACAGTTGCTGAGGTCAGTATATAAAACAGAGACTGCAAGCAAAAAGGTGATAAATGCAACATTTCTCCTTGACAATGTCATGGCTTCAGACTTTTTTGGCCGTAAAACTTAGTGAGGTCTGAACAATTCTGAATATTAAATAGGCCCAATTAATGTTGTGTGCATAGGCACATTTGCACACACAAAAATGCCTTTGGCCGATTCCCTCCATGCTACACAAACAAATTGGCATTATGGGCAACCCCTGTGACCGACTACTCAGTTATGAGCCTCTGACAGCAAAGAGATCCAGCAAAAAGTTCACTGAACCCCTCAATGGACAACCAAGGAACAGCTACAATATCCAAGCCTTGGCCAGTGCTCCTGAAGGTGAAACTCCTCAGGTGCTTCTGATTCCTTCTAACAGAGCTGTTAGGAGCAGTCTCATTAGTCTTCTAAGCGTTTCCTTCACTCTCTTAATCCCTCTCTTCTGCCTCTTGACCTCAACACTCTCTCTGAAAGGAATTTGCACGTGTTAATTATGCCGTGGGTAAAACAGAGTGTTATTACTCCACCACACACTCACTGCCTCTTAATTTTTCCAGGATACTCCCACACTGCGAGAAGCACATAAAAATTTGGTGAGTTAACTTCCCCGATTCACGTGCTAGTTACTGAGTGAAAAGGGCTGTGACAATCTCAGGCGGTTTCAGTGAGCCATTCCCTAATCTTTGAGTTTGATCTTTCCCATTACAGGAGCCTTCCTCCGTGACTTTAACCCCTGCTAATGAAGAAAATGCCTGGGAGAGGAGTCACACTGGGCCCTAAACGATGAGGTCACCCCCTTTCATCAAGGGACAAATCTTCATCAAGGGACAATATTGCACAATTTGCAATCATTCACAGCAGTGATGACTGGAGTTGATCAGTCATGGCTAGACTTTAAGGAAAAAACATTCATTATCAAGCTATGGAAAAGAGAAACAGAAGATGACTCATAAGCTTTAACCATTTAGAAATCAAAACTACCAGAGGGGTGGTAATTACACTGGGAAGGTGGTGAAAACTTTCAATGACTATTCTCCAACCTGCATGCAGCTCACACCCTGCCAGGTCACCACCACCTTGCACAGAGAAGATTTTCTTTTCCAAGAATAACCCTTTCTGGGTGCGAGAAGAGAGGTGAAATGCCACCTCCAATGGAAGATGTAACGTGTACCCAAAGGTTTCATGGTGCCACAGTTTATCAGCAGTCAGGTGGATGTGCCATAAAACACAATCATTCCCTATGGACACTGCAATCCCCCCTGAGTTTTGAGATTTTGAGAACAATGAGCTGTAGAACACCCTCCTGCTGGTACAGTACTGCAGCTCCATAACCTCCTGAGCACGTGCTATGCATAAATACAAATTCACAGGCAGGATATCAGGCTTACCAGCTCAGATCTACATGACAAAATCAGTCAGTTTGTTTTTGTTTGCATCTGAAGATACCTCTCTTTTAGCAGAAAAACAAAGGATTCCTAGGCTTTTTCTTTGCTGACTAACTTTTTCCCAGGTTTTTAGGCCCACAGAGGCAAATGGATGCCAGAAATCTGCTCCCACCAAGGGTATAAAGCTGATATTCCAGCGTCAGAGAAGCACAATAACCCGTCAGTACTGCACACACACCACACAGTAGGAGCACCAGGGACAGTATTGCTTGGGACAGCTGTGGACAAGTGTTGGCAAATGTCTCAGACCACTCCTTTCTTCACAGACATTGGGAGCTAAATATTACAGTGCATTTAAATGCCTTTTTACGTCCCAGTTCCTTTAGTGCATCATTTTAAATAGCCCCATGGAGCATTAAATCCAATTCTATATGGTTGCATACAAAATAGGAAGCAGTATCAACTGCCTGAAAGTTGATACTACAAGGAGAGATCCTGTATATAGTATATTCATATATAATACCCATCCTCCCCCATTATATATACTTTTTTTATATATACATTAAAAATAAGATCTTATGTCAGCATAAGATATCATGAACTGTGCTAGATTTATTCAACCCTGCTTAGTCACCACAAACATCCCATTTGAAAAAGTGGTGTGAGTAATTCTAAGTGGAAATCAGAAAAAATGAGTAACAAAAGCAAACGGTAACAGTGAGGCCAACATTCCCTGTCACACTGGGCAGAATGGCTGCAATGATGCCAAGGTAGTTTTGTCCTTTTAGGCTTGTGCCCTTTTTACAAAGGGATAGTGAAAGCTATCGAGAAATCCCTTTAATAATCCCGAAGAAGGGCAGATATTTTGCCATTGTTACCAGACCCACTAGTAACAACCTGCTGACTGAAGTCTTCACTCCATATAAGTACATCCCTCAAGCCACTCCAATGTGCCAAATGTTAAAAGTTTTGTTGCCTCAGAGAAGCAAGGGGTGGACTCTGATATTGCTTCAATGTCCTGATACATTGACCCTGGCCCCAGGGAATAGTTTTCCCCTCTCCAGATATTTCCACTGCCATGGATGGAGCAAATCTGCAGCCAGCAGTGGTGGGCATTAACAGCAGCACTGGTCGTCCTGCTGAAGCTGATGTCAGAGCCATTGCCTTCAGCTTACATGCAAAATTAGTATATGCTCAGATTACGTGAATTCTGAGAAGAAAGCCCTGGGAAATCATTACAAGGGTTATTTAACAATGCACAAGTGGTGCCCAGCATTCAGGAATCTCTATTCCAAGTCTGGCAGTGAAATCAACATCCTGGCCCTACTGAAGATGCCAAAGATTTACTTCTGGTCTCCAGCTAAAAGTGGAAAAGCTGAACATCATGCAAGAGCAAGGCAAAAGTAAAATTTTACTAAGTGTCACGTTGGGAGATTACTATGTCAAAAGCCTGTCTCTAATCCTGATTTTCAAGTGACAGTTTTGTTGGTCCTATAGTGTAGCCAGTGTTTCCATTCTCCCCTGTGCTGGTATGCCAGGAGAAGCAGTGCCCTGCTGAATGGAGATGGCTGAACAGCCTTCAAAAATAACATATGATGTGAATAAAATTGCCTACAAAGCTCAAGGATTTTCCCCCTGCTTCCTCATACCTCATACACCAAACATGCAAGAGACATGCAGCACTTGCATCACACAGGTTCTTGCCACATCACCCCCTTCTACTCAGAGCCCCAGCTGCTGTAAAACCTCTGCCACTCCCACACATCTCCCCAGTGTGCTCATGGTCATGGGACACCTTGTGTCTGAGCTACCCTACCCATTTCCATGAAGGTTCACCTGTGCAGGGGAACGACCTCTGAGTCCATCAGATGTCCCTGCACCCATCTACCTTCTGCTGAAGATCTGACCCCTTTCTAGCTACCCATATCAAGGTCGCTGTTTCCATACAGGGCATTTCTACACCCATGCTTCAGTCACTCCCTTACCTAGTAACCACAAGGAGGCACATGAAAATAAGAGGGCAGTTAAAGGAAGAAATCCATGGCAGAAGAGAAGAAAGAAAAACCCTCTGAATCCAAAACACTGTTTTTTCCTTCAATGTCGTGTGGTAGACTGGCTGTGAAATGCGACCTACCCAAACAGTTGCAGTGAGGCTTCCGCTTTGGATCATCCTTTTTGGAAAATCCCCAGTAGCTGCAGACAAACCTCGCCTCTGGAAATCCCCTGCTCACTGCACTACTGTCTTTTTTTGCCTAGGGACAAAACCCCAGCTGTGCACTTTACTCTCCTATGTGGGTAGTGGGAGGTCAATCTTGCATGAACAACATTTGGACAGGAGGCAGAGGTTATTTTTGGCCGCTCTGATAAGGAAAGATGTCCAGGCTGAGAAAGATAGGGAAGAATTAGACATGTCTCAGTTGGCATTTCCCCTACCAGGGGCAGGGGAAAGTTCAGCTGAAGAGGCAGCAAATGGGAGAGTCACATGGATTGGAGCCAGGTCTTCCCCATGCCCCCAGCTCTTCTGCAGCCCAAACCAGGCAAAGGGCACTTATCCTGGCCACAGGGACCACACTAAGTGTTTTGCTATGGAGAATGGCCTTATCCAGCACAGTGCTAGCAGGATTATTCCCTCATCCATCCTACTGGGAAGGCTGGAGGGAGCAGCCCAGCAGAGCTCTGTGGCCTGGGGTGACTGAGTCCCTCCTGGGTGACCTGGAAACTGCAGCTACCATGGTCATTCACAGACTGTAGCAACTTCAAAAAACTACTAGCAAACCTCAGGAATAGCTGCAGTTCCTGACAAATACCCCTCTCTCCTGTGCCAAGGAGATCTTGGCACAAAAAAAAAAAAAGCTTGGCACAATAAAATGAGGGCTTCCCTTTAATGAAATCAATGCTGGCAGGCATAATGAGCATGTCTGAGGGCAGACACAGGGCTGGCATCACACAGCAGTGATTTGTTGGACTTTAGCAGTGAGGGAAGCTGACACCTCCCTGCACAAAGGGTTAAAACAATGTCACCTCATGCATGAGGAGGGGGCCCAGAATGGTGCCAAAACTCAGCTCCCTGCTGCCAGCCTGAAGCTGTCCCACATAAGGGACCCAACTCCTGCTTGGCCAAGTTGCTACAGAAGTGGGCCTGCAGGAAGACACCCATCACAGCTCCTCATGGGACATAAGGAGATGATTTTCACTTAGGACAACATTGTTCATGACTCATCTGCCAAAACTGGAGGAGTAGTGACATTTCTGGGGTTCAGTACGTGGAGCAGACCTCCAGCTCTTCTCTTGCTACCTCATCAGAAATGGAAATTGAAAAAACCCTGAAATATCCCAAGAACTGCTACCTTACAGTCACATCCACAGACCCAAGGGCACGCACACAGCTGCAGCCAGGCTGAGTTGTCCTCCAAATCCTGGGGAGGGGGTTTGAGCAAGAAGCCAAACTGCCATGACCTTCCCAGGGGCCTTGCTTTGTGGTGAAGCAAACACAATCTCCTTGAGGACTGCACAATGCTGTCACAGTTTGTGCTTTGCCTGCCTCTTTCTAAGTTCTTTCTAAGCCTCAGCTTCTCTAGCTGTTTAATACTTTGATGGCAGACCAATAGAATCATTCCCACTTTCTAGAAGGAGAAAAGGGGACACAAACAGGAAGCGTAGGTCCCTGACAGTTAAAATGGATCTCAGCAGGACTGTGTTAAACCTTAGACTTGCCTTACCAGCAAGTCCAGCCTTCCTCTTTTCCCTGGTGCTTCTTACAGGTCTGAGCTTAGAACTCCAAAGGCAGGTGAAAAGAAGAGGAGGATGTGGTTCTGTAACTCGAACAGAAAGAAGGCGGCAATAACAAAACTCAACAGAGTTTTTAAATAAGGTCTATGTCAGTCCAAATTCTGCACCTTGTATGTGTTTGAATAACACTATTTCCTTCAACTGTATGAGACATAAAAGGATACTGATAGTTTTACCTGACTAATGGTGGGGAAACACTGAGACTAAGCTGTGATCATTTGTTGGCCACTGAGCAACTAATTAGGGTGCAGATGAAAGGGATAAACTCTTACTCAAACAGTTCACAGGCAGGTGGATGCACCTGTAGTCAGCTCTGCACTGGTGTGTATATCCTGAGGGACCTGACACCACACTCATACCACTACAAACCCACTGACTTTGGTGATCCAGGTGGGATCTCTGGGATCACCTGCTCACAGCAGGGCTTGCCTCAAAGACACAGCTGATTTTGCAGCCAAATTCCAGCACTCAGCTTTTCTACAGAGTTTTAGTAACTACAGAGAAGAGGGGAGGAAGCGGGAAGCAATTCCCAATCCAGCCATCAAGCTTCAGAGACTTCCAGGTAGTTGGTTCAGCACCCTGGGAGGGATGTGATGGAAGGTTCATGCTGCACCAGACATTTCCTGCTGAGTTGCTGCCAGCGCAGTCAGCGCTGCGAAAACCCCACCACTGTGGCATCACAAATCTGGGTCAGCATCTTGAGGCACCCCGTAGAAACAAATGTTCCCTCCCTCTGTCCCAGCTCTGGCCAGGGTGTGCACTGGCATCATCTTTTCTTTGTATCCCCTCATCCGATGAGGATTTCCATCCACTACCCTTCACCCATGCAATGCACCCACCCACCCACCATTTTTTGGACGCGTTCCCAAATTCATTCCAAGCCCCCAGCAGCCGCAGAGAGGACATTTTTAGCGGGTGAAATGCGAAAGAAAATTCACATGGAACAACATGCCTTGCAGCTGGCATCTCAAGTGAACAAAATCAGGGCGTGCTCCAGATTTGCTTCAACTGCCCTGAGATAGGTTTTTCAAAAGCCACTGTTGTGCGGGCGCTTCTGCTGCGCTGCACTCATTAAAGTCTCCTCCTAATCTCCAGTGAATATTTGCCCAAGGCTCTCAGCCCATGTCTTAAAATTGACATGAGACTGGAAGTCTCTGATAAAAGAAGATGCGAGACAGCGGCAGCCAGAGATATCAAAGGTCAAAGTTGAAATACATTGCAGGTCCGAACAGATGTAGCCTGCTCATTTTTAGCTGCTTCCCATCAGTGCACCACACCTCCCCCTAAGTGTTACAGGCAGAAAATAAGTGCAGGCTGCACTATCCATGCGGCGAGCTCCAGTGCAGCGTGGAGACTCCACTGCAGCCACACCTCTCCTGCAACAGCCTTGAGGAGGGTGTGTCAGCATCCCGGTGGATCTGCAAAGACATCCCTGCTCCCTTCCCTAGAACTGAGTTTTGTGGATCCATTGCAATGGAGAATTTTCTCAAAATAATGGCATTTTTCTCACTCAGAGGTCTGATGGATCATTTATATCTAAACCATCTGAGAGTCAGCAAAAGGCTTAAAATCTTTCTTCTAAACTTTCAGTGGGCTCATAGCTTAATTTTAAGGTCACAGCCCTTTCCATCTCTTGTCTCCCTGCTCTGCATCAGAAGCAACCACCTTCCTGCTGTTCCAGGCTGTATCCTTTCCCAACTGGGAAACACAAATGGCCATCCTTTGATCCTGCTGGGCTAATTAAGGCTAGGTAGGAACAGGATTGGGAAGCAGTTTAAGAGAAAACTGTATCTTGCTCCCCTCTATCTCAGGGAAAACAACCTCCAAAGTCAGAACCTTATATGAAAAAGGGGGGGGGGGGGGGGGGGGGGGGGAAGGGAGAGGCATTGAACAGACCTCCACCACTTAAATCAGGCTAGTGAGTAAACATTCAGAGAAGTTTCTTAGCAAGGTAGTAGCAGACAGAGACCAAGAGCTGTACACAGAAAGTGATTTTTTTTTATTCCCCTTGGAAATAAAAACAGGGATGTGGGCTGTACCATGGTTAGCAGCTCCACTCCCAGTTTCTCTGTCTCATGAAAGTGAGTCCCAACGAATCTGACTTGGGGTACTGGCTCCCAACAAAATCAATTCTTTAAGTTCATTAGACACAGACTAATCTAGGGTTTGGATAAGTTATTTGCTCCAAACGAAAACCTATTTTAATGTTACACAAACTCAAACATTCTTTCAAGGAGCATTTAATTTTGTAGAAAATAGCATCAGAAAAAAAAGGAAACCAAAACCTGCTTTAAATTTCTGCACAGCCTGCAAAGCCTCATTTCCTATTTCCTAACAAAAATGCTACCATGAAACAGTTTCAAATTTTTAATACCCTGCAAAAGTGTTAACAGTTACTGGCCACGTGTAATTCAAAAGCATCACATCTGATAACTCTGAGTCATCAAAACTGTAGCAAAAATCCTGCAAAAGCAGGCATTTTGCAAGACTATCATTATTCTGCCCCTTAAATAAGCCTTATTAACAGGAAGAATCGAGGTGGCCCTGCAATAGCCTGCTGCATGGAAGTTAATCAGAAGGAGATAATTTTGGATCCAATGTTCCTGAAACATTTTGCGGACTTGCTGGAAATTCTCACAGAGCCATTTAAAAAAGGCTTTTTTTAAGGAGCCACTTGTCAGTTTAACCCACGTTTGAGACTATTATTTGCCAAGCTGAGGAGTAGAGCCAGCTTGAACACAGCAGAGGGCTAGTGAATTGGAGGGCTCTCATGCAAGACAAGTCCAGATGAGACTTCCAAATCAATTTAAAAGGCCTGCCTGAATATAATTTCCTTCTTTACTTGGGACCTGCTAAAAGACAATCAACAGCTACACGGCCCTTTCTTTTGTTTTAGATGATTTGGGGGTGAGGAAAAACATTGTTCTTAGCATAAAAACCCATCCAAGCAGAACGTGTTTGAAACAATCCCAAGCAATAAAACTATTTTTATTAGCAAGTTTCAGTAGTTCATTCTTCCTTTGTGCCTGTTGGATCACATTAGCAAGACAGTAGCTCATGGCAGGGCAACAATCTAAGCACCATGGATGATTTAAAAACTTTCCCCTATTAACAAAGCTGAGTAACTTTTTTGCTTATGGCAAAAATTTTAAAGAGGCTTATAAGTGAATCAGAGAATAAAATTCTCATAAGCTTTTTGGTCTGGAAAGTTAATTTTTCAGATACTGGTATCTGGCACAGGTCAGAGCAAGAAATGATGTATTTCCAGAGACACATTCAACTCCAGCATTTCCAACTCTGTGTCATGATAAACCCAAAAAGTCCAATTTTTAAGTTTTTCTGTTAGCTAGAAATTGTTTAAAAATAAATCAATTCAAAAGTGCAGAAATACCTCATTTCTACAATACCACAATATAAAGTGCTGCTGCCTTTGTTAGGTTTTAATGTTAACATTCCCTTCAACTTAAATCGACCAAGTGAAAAGCAATAGGAGCACTGCTGGTTGAAACAAAATGCCTTCCTCTTGTCACATCAATCCAGTCTGGCACCACTCAGAACAAGCTGAAGATGCCCAAAGCAGCCATGTGCTCTTCCTTCTATCCCCTGAATGCTGGTTTGAGCCCACAACATGTTATATTTTGACAGACTCCATTTTCCAATGCAAATGTGGTTTGGAGAAAAGCTCTGAGCCATCTCTGGGGAAAATGGCTCCAAAGGCTCCGTGCCGAGACACACGAACACCCAGGCTGACCTGAGTGCTCTCCTGTCAAAAATAGGCACAAATTCAGCTCAAGGAGGCACAAAAGACATTTTACCAGGGGTGCAACGACCTCTTCCTTGCTTTTCATATCCTTGTGTAATGATTTCATACTCAGATTGCAAGGGACTTTTTTCCCCCCCTTCTCTGTGCTCCAGGCCGTGCGGATTCTACCGCAACGTACACATTAAACAGTCCCTGGCAGTACTCTATAATCACCCAGGAATGCAATGGGAGTCACATGGGGCTTTGCTCAATACAGCTGTTCACTGGCCCAGCTGAACAATAAACATTTGAAGTATGGCAAATGTTCTTTGAGGGAGAAGGTTTGTTATTAGTGTAAATTCAAAAGGACTCTTGAAATGGCCCAACGACTTCAGCTTCACTTCAGGAGTGCCCAAAGTTATGAAGCTGGAGAATAAAAAAGTTGAAAACCAAGATGTTATTTTCTTGTTATTCAAGCACTGAGAATTCATTTAAAAATATCTGTATGACCTCAGGGGAGTCACAACCACAGAACCCAGAAGATTAAAGAAAATAAGCTTAAAATATCTTCCTCAAAGAGTCATGCATTTCTTTCCCAATTGTAAGAAGTGACGGGCAAACCTAAAAAGGTACAGAGGTTCGGATACATGTCCAGAGCACCTGATGCCTTCTTAAAATCCCCCTCAGGGAAGATTTCTGCTCACATTTATTAGGAACGAGGAAGCTGCTTAGGTTTGAGCTCATGTCTTTGCACTGCCAATCCGAGTCCTTCACTACCTGCTACTACACAAATAACTGAGTCTCCAAATCCAACACCAATAGCAACAATGTTGGCCAAACCACAGAAGAGGTAAGAAGCTGCAAACAGTGCATAGGAAGTTGTTCAGATGGTATTTTCTGTGGGAAGAGAGTCCTGGGAGAGATTAAAACCATAGAGTCACAAAACAGAAGAAAATAAAAGCTGGAGGCTTTCTCAGAGAGTGCAGTTTTCACCATCAGAGATATTCTTCCTGTTACATCAGACTACTCATAGCTGACTGCATTTGCACAGCAACCAGCCAGCCACTTTTTTTTTTAAATTTATATTTGCTCTGAATTACATGTTTTCTGGTGTCAGCTTTAGAGGTAGATAAAACCTAGCTGCAGCAACAGCTTTTAAATCAGCTATCATCTGTGCTTCAGTCAACAGAAACCTTTAATTAAAGCATTGAGTTACACGGGTTCTGGTTACCATATAACTAGCAACATCTTCAAATATTTGGATTGTAAACAATCTTCATAACTTGGAAACAGGCATCATCTTTCCTACTTCACACTGAAGGCTTTGCAGGCATTTTGTAGAGGTTTGGCAACAGGGAATGACAGAAGGAAGTGCTGATAAGCTTCTGCAGCTCAGCAATAAGGTAGTACAGGGAAAATACAGTAGATATGTAATGGTTTGTGATCTCTTATTTTCCTTGCTTTGGGAAAAAAACTCTAGGATCTTTGCATTTATATTATCCCAGACCTGGATTTGATGGTGCACCAAAGCATGAAGCTTTCTAATGCTCTGGTTCAAAGTACAAAAGGATGCTGATTTTACAGTACTTACTAGCCAGCTGCTTTCAGTAGTATAGAGCTACTTCTTTATAGGTGATATTGTAAGCATCCTATTTAATCTTGCTCTTCACATTCAGGAGAAAGGACTTGAATATTAAAAAAGAGCACTGGACATTAGAAGGATTTATGAAGGAAAAGAACAACTGTAGAGATTCCTATTAGCTAGATGAAAAACATTAGATGCCCTAAATCAGGTATTCTGATTAGCATGCAAAAAGTATCTGCTCAATCTAAATAGGCTGAGCCTGCTAAAACACTCCACAGACCAGATGTAAAATGGTATTCAGACCATTACCGCCTACTAACTTTAATTTCTTACTCAATTCAAAGGAATAGAATTATGTATATCTCTACCTTTTTGTGAGCATCAATTACAAATGATTTCTGACCCATGTTCCTCTACGATCAATCAAGAAACAGTCTGTTGTCTATAAACCAACACTAAAATACATGTCAAACAGGATTCCTCACAGAAGAACAGACAACAGATGATGGTAGACATATGGCTACCTTTAGAAAATCCTGCCCTTATCCAAAACTATGAAATTGCTATATTTACCTATTCCAAAAAGCACTCTGAAGTGTCTGGGTTTAGGCTTCACTTCAATGGAGCATTTCAGAACAGGAAAAGCATCCAAGTGTAAAGCCATGACCCAAACCGGAGCTGTACCTGCCACCAGTCCCTGAAGGAACATACATTTATGAGATCCCTGTCAGATCACAAGCTCATCAGGTTCACCAGAAAGTCTCTGCATGATAACAGCTGCCCTAGAGGAACCTGCTAATACCCACCCTAAGCCTCAGCTATAAACTTGATGTCTCCTCCATCTTTCACTTCTCTTGAGGGATGAGTCCAGCAGGCTTTCTCAGGTCATCAACTCCAAAAATGACACTTAAGGGATGTCACCTCCTCCCCTAGACTTTGAGTATTAACTGTATTTTTACAGCAGCTGGTCTAGAAGGGGAGATTCAGCTCCTTTGTCAGCCCACCTCATACCTTCTCATGGGGCATTTAATTGCCAAACACAGTCAGATTTGAAAGAGAGTTGGTGAACAAAACAGAGACAAGTACAGATCTGCACCTCTCCCTCTGGGGTAAAAAAATCCACTGTTCATGGCACTAGACAGAAAGAGGGAGAAAAGAACCAGTCAGGGGGCATCAGTCTAGAGCCTGGTCAGGCTGGACTGGTCCCTACTTCTGAGGCTGTGTTTGAGTTTTAATCAATAAGCACTCAACGTTAAGTGTATAAACAGCCACTGAAGGAGCTCCAATCTGGGCCAATGCCTAAGAGAATGCTATTAAAATGCAACAGACATTGCCTCATTAAGAACCACGCAGCACAAAATGTCCTATTTTGCAGAGCTAAGCATGAGACACCTTGTCTTGTCTTGGAAGGTTTTTAGTGGGTTATGGTATCATATTCACCTCAGTGGGGAGGTTTTCACTGACTCACCAAAGCAGGATCAGGTCATTATGGCAATAGATCTTGCTAAACACAGAGACACATCCCTGATTCTGGAGTGCCCAGCACACTGCCATGCTTACATTTCTGCATTGGGCCACAGGACAGGCAAATGAGGAATATTGTTATTCTTCTGGCATCCCCAAGCCACATGACCATGCCACTTAAAGCACCACCCTTAGGCACTTCACATTTATTTGCTTGTGTGCTCCCTACAACAGGTATATTTCTGTTTGGATTTTTGGTGGGGGATTTTTGTGGGCTGAGCTTCTAAATCCTTAATCTCTGCATTGGTTAAAGAAGCAAGACTGTATTGTGTGTTCAAAGCAGTGGAGCTATAGCTAGGAAGGCCCCCTCCTCTAATTAAAACCACCCATTTACTTTTTGTGTACAGAGAAACATAACACAGCAGGAAACAACTGTCATATCAAATACCCCCTTATGGTAATTGTGGTTAAATACTGACTTTTTAATGGTAACATACTTATAGGGGTTTGGCAACAGATGCAAAAATAAGTAATCACTTTTTCTGGAGGGCTACCAAAATGGCAGGTTTCCCAAGTCAATCAGTTCTCCCAGGGACTGGGAATGTAGAAAGCAATTTAATGCTGCAAGGAATATGACAATCTATTTATAATGGCACAGTGTGAGAGGCTGAGAGGAGAAACTGCAGCTGTTGTATAAGGATTATAACTGACTGATTGTTTCTAACAAAATGTATTGCTATATCAAGAGGAAGTACAAGTTTAGCTGCCTGGCTGATTTTCCTTCCCATGTACAGGTGTGTTGCCAGCTTGAATGAAATCAGGCACTGAGGCTAAAAAAGCCTCTTTTCAATCTCCCTCTTGACACTCCGGGGTAGCCTTTGTAAACTCTCTTGGGGACTCGCTGCATCAGAACCCACCCAGCCTCTGTTAAAGTGAAAAGAAAGGCTAGCCCAGATTCAGAAGACCCCACAGGAGCATCACGAGGGATAGAGAGCATCCCTGAGTGTTAAATAATAGTCCTCCCACTTCAGTTCTTGAAAAAGCTTTGCTTCCTGTTTCAGATTTACTTATTTTCCAGCTTCCATATGTATTTCTATGGGCTGTTGAATAACAGTCCCTCCATCCTAAGGGAAGGCTGCTTGCCAGCGCAGAAAAGAAAACGATTCCTGCATTCTATGTACAGCACATTACACATGCCAGATGTTATAATGACTATTATGTTTAGGATCAAGGACACAAAATACAGAAAACAGCAAAATTATCAGAGCACCCAAAGCCACCCACTTTGAAGAAACCATGGTCCAGCAGCTGGCTCACCCCCAGGACACTTGAGTTCATACTGTGCTTTTCACCCTGGTTTGAAAAGGCCAAGGACTACAGCAGCAGCAGTACAAGGCTTCTCTAGCAATGTATGAAGGCCTGACATCCTTTGTAAAAAACTGAAATAGAAAACAGGCTTAGCAAAACATGCCTTTATCAAGTAGGATGCTAAGCATGATCTCGCTGTTAATATAAGCAAGGGGACTTTTTGCTTGTTGATGTGGTTAACCATAGTGCAGGGTGTAGTTCATCTTCAAAATCTGTGCTCATGCTTTCCCTGCAAGAAGATAATCCAAGCCTGATGATTTTTTTCCTACACCCTTATCTATTACATAGTCAGCTAAAATCTAAGAGACAGAGATGAGAAATCTCCTGCATGTAAATCACTCTGTTTTATACCCTTTATGCCCTTGAAGCATGAATTTTCCATGGCCATTTGGTGGAAACAAACCTAGTCCTCAGTTTATGCATCCCAGTACCCCAACTTCCTGAAAGCCAGATACCAGCAGATACTCAGGAACACTTGGGTCTCTTGATTATAAAGATGAAGGGCTGGTAATGACACACAGACAATTAGCACGTCTCCCACTGCTTTGCCTTTCCCCGTCACCTCAGGATCATTCTCTGGCACACAAAGGTCTGATGCACACACTCAGGCTGTTGCCAGGGTGGTTATTCCTGTGGGTTGTTTCCAGCTAGCATGGTACATCTTGGATACGTGGCACTTCCACATGTATTTTTGCCCATCTGGAAGAACTCCCTGATTATTTGGCAGGTTAGCTACAGTGCCAATTAGTGCCACCCAGAGATGCCACCACACCAGGTGGGGGTCACCCCAGCATTGAGACAAAGCCAAAGCAGACTGCAGCACATCACTAAGGACCAGATCAGCCACCTGGCTGCTGCAATCCAGCCACCAGCAGCCCTTCATTCCCACCTGGCTCTAGCATGGCAGGTCACCTACACACACAAACCTTGCACCTGGTGGGGGTGGGGTTTTGTGTGTTTGTAAAGAGGTTTATTGCTCTTTGACTCATACAGACAGCTGTGGCAATATGACTCTACCTGCTCTCCCAGCCCTGCCCAGTGGCATAGAGGGAAAATAATTTTTTCTTACATTCTAGATGGGCAGCTGGGGCATGGGAATAAGATCTCCCTACAAATATACAGAGAGTTCTGGCATTTATACAGCACCTTTAAGATCAGGGATCTTAAAGCACTTCAAAATACCAAACATCACCAGACCCCTGTAAGGGCTGGAGTAGTGAAGGGAAAGTGGGAGAGAGCTCTTACAATGCCTTGTTGCCTTGTCTGCAGGCTGGTGTAAGAACAATAAATAAAAATAAATAAATAAAACATAGGTAACCTGAGAAACAGTGGGTGTATGGGGCTTCAGGGGATTTTTGCTTCTAGAAAGTTTCCACTTGCATCTTTCAAAACTTTCTCTTTCAAATCATCAATTAGAAGGTAATTTAAATGATGTTCACAGGGACAAAGTCCTAATCCTGGTGCCTTCTGGAAGCCTCAAGTCAGGCTCCGTAGATCTGCTGCATGCACTGAAGATCTACAGCCACTGCCCAGTTACAATAACATGCACACAGATGGTCTGAATATACCAAGCAGTGATAACAAGAAGCCAATACAATTATTCTTCACTCTTCAACACTGAAGAATTAATTCAAGTCATTCTTTAAAACTGAAACTAATTTATGCCATTAAAAAGTACCTTTTTACCCCTTCTGATTAGTGCAATGAGGCCTTACTACAATTAAAATTAGACCTAATAGGTTTTCAGTAACTAAATAAAATACCTCAATATTACCTACCCTTTGGCCTCAATCTAAACTGCAAGACTGCTATATTATCCACCTCCACACTGTAAGTGGCCCAGGTATGTGGGATTTTCTCTCCTTCTCCCTCTCAACAGCTTATTTTCTGTGTGAAAGAAAACAAATCAGAGGCCAAAGGCAGCTGCAGCATGCTCCATCCAGCCAGGCTCACAGGGCACCTGCTGAGCATTTCTGCCCCCCTCTTCAGCCAAGGCCCTCTAAGTGGTTGTGCCAGAGCAGAAGCTCAGCTTCTCCAGTCCATGCCAATGTGTGGGAAGAAGGCATCACTCAAGGGGGATCAGTAGCACAAGCACACAGCAGGTGGGGATTGCTATAAGTAATCAAGGTGAATCCTGCTGGCTCTGGGAGCTAAGAGAGAGCCCCCAGGCAATCCCTGCTCTGTGGTTCCCTCCCTAAATTGCACGAACCACCACCCTTTCCCAAAGCCAAAGGGCAGAAAGATGGCCACATCTGAAAGTCCATCCTCCCTGAAAATTTTTCCTGTGTAAGCTGGTACCTTCAGGTACAGGATCATAGCAAAAAACTTCTGGCACAGCATTCTCTTTCTCCTTTAAATCCAAGAGCTTCACCCCACAAGACATCCTAGGTGCTCCTGGAAAGAGAGGCCAGCACCTAGAACCAACCCTCCTGGGTTGGGGTGAGTGGGTGCAATGGAAGTACAGAAATTTATGGCAGCAGACAGGTACTCCATGGATTCAGGTATTCCTGGCAGTTCAAGGTATTGACAGCTACCTTATGTAGTCATACCCTGCAGCTGCACCTCAGCAGCAGATAAGCCAGGTAGAGAGGAGGAACAGCACTCCATCTGAAGAAACCTAGAAGCACTCTGATGAGGAATGCCCCCACTGAGATGGCTACTTCATTTTAGTAGCTCGATCCTGCACATATCTCTTCAACTGTAGTCTTTTTATTAGTCATATTTTCATAGGTGCCAAGAATCTAGCTACAAAGAACACTGTACAACTCAGGCATGGAAAAAGTTAGTTCTTTGTGGTATGTTGCATTTTAGATGAAAAACCACTTCCTCTCTTCCACAGCAAAGCAAGAAAGCGTAGGCTTCAGCTTTATCAGTCATTGCATCTGCGCCTTTTTAACAAGTTTAAAGTCTGTGAGCCAAAAATGTATCTTTCCCTCCTTGACACTCATGTAAATTTGAAACATGTATAGCTTTATTGGAGTTTACAATCGTAAAAAATGATGAATGCTGGAATTTTTATTTTTGTTTTAATTCTACAAGAACAAATATTTCACAGAATAATACGCTTTCTCTTGAGAAGTCTCAGAAATTACTTCTCAAGCTACACCATCAAATCACGTGGATTTTCAATGTGCTACTGCACATGGATTCAGGGTGGGTTTCAGATGAGTTACCTGCTGTGGGATAACTCCATGGCTTTCTAGTGACAGGGGTGGCTGGGGAAAAGGAAGCCTTCACTCCTGCTCACCACCCTTCTGGCTGGTCCCTTCCAGTCACACCACAATCTGCTTTAACCATTTAAAGAACAAACCTTTTCCTCTTCTGGCATTTATTATCTTTTCTACTTCTTGTTATTACAATAGAAACCCACAAGTATCTATTTTAAGGTTATCTTTACACTGTGAATTTTCACTAGGACATTTAAAAAGGTTGGCAGTGGGGAGATGTATCTTACTGTCCTTTATCTCATGCCTAGATATTCAGGTATCGTCAAGAGGTATATTACTTCTTTAGTATCTTTCCTCAGTTGATCTAAGTGTAATTCTCAGTGTATTTCTGTGGCTATCCATAACTTTTTTATCTGCCTCTCTGCTTAGCTAGCTGTCTGGTTTGATATTTCCAGTTTGCACTTAACCAGGCTGGGTATTCCCCCTTTGTCTTTCTCCATGATCATATGCATCAATCAGAGCCTTTTTTATTCATTCTGAGTCAGATAGGGAAGAAATATAGATGGAGCCATGCTCGCCAATGCTTCCAAAGAAGAAATCAACACCACACAAGAGGCTCTGGCTGTATCAGCCTTAAGATGTGGTGATTTGAAACAGAATATAGATCTATAAAGTATTAAAAAAACCCCAAGTAATAACATCTTGTACTTATGTAAGAAAAACGTTGACCTCTTAGTAGGAACTACAGTATGGCTCATAACAATATATCCCTGTGAGCTAAAGGCCTGGTTTTTAATATAGTCATCTAACCGATGAATAATTTCAGATGTAGAAAAGACAAAATAATTTATACAGATATTAAACTCATTTTGGTAGCAGAACAGGAAACGCTGCCCAGGTGACCTTCTTAAAGGATGAGATTTTCACATACCTAAGCTGTTAATAACTGCTGTAATTGTTAAGGATATTTAATTCATTTGTTTTAATAAAGCATGACAGTAGCTGATGAACATTGCACCAGAATGTCACTGCTATCACTTTCCCTCTGGCACCTCAGCTTCCTGGTGTTCAGAAAATAGTTTCAGCATTCCCATCTGAGTTTTTCAATAAGAAATCTCAGATCTGTAGTCAGCCTAGAATATTATATTACCAATCTTCTTCAGAAACATCATCATTCACACATCCTGCACCTACTAAGTAGAAGGCAAAACCATCCGTCACTGGAATTAGTCTCCCACACAGCTGTCACTTGTAAGAAACAGGGATCCTGTGCTTCTTTCCCAGTCTCCAGTCATTCCCATCTCTTGATACCTGACATGGAACACATTGTTGGATAACACCCTCCAACTCCCTTTGCCCCAGAATTTTGCCCTTACAAGCCTGATACACCAAAATCCTTGGCCTGTTTCTATGATTACAGAATAGTCTCTCTACCATGCTGCTGGTTTTTCACACTCAGAGTTGTATTTTGTAACAATATTTTGTATGAAGTTATTTTATATAAAAGGTTGAGCTCTGGGGAAAATTTAAGCTATACCCCTCCAGGAATTACTGAGTTTGTTGACTGTGAGGAGGAAAAAAAAAAAACAACCAAATTTTCAAACTTTTTAAAAACATTTTAAACAAGTACAACTAATTAGAGTCTGATCAAAGCCAAGTGAAGCCCTCTGGAGCAGCTGCATTCCCTATATTTGTGAAAATCAGGCCATTTAGATAGTTATTTAAATAAGGACTATTGGAACTAAGCCAAAGCCTTTTGAAATCAATGGGATTTTTTAATGACTTCAATGCAATTTGTATAATAGCTTTAGAAAATAACCTATTTTATTTAATTCATTGTTGCTGCTGACTGTCACAATATAGACTGAGATATTTTTCAGTTGCAAAATCTACACAGGGAGAATCATTTCACACAAAATTGCTTAAGTTGAAAAAGACTTCTTGAGAGCATCTAGTCCAAGCCCCCAGCTAAAGCAGGGCCAGCTACAGCAGGTTGCCTGAGACTGTGTCCAGTTGGGTTTGGAATATCTTGAAGGATGCAAACTCCATAACCCTTCTGGGAAACCTGTCCCAGGTACTGTTTAAGTACCCTCACAGTTGAAAATACCAAAACAACCAAATAAACCAAGCATTTACTCCTTTCCCCTTGTCCACCAAGGTAGTAATAACCTTGTAAAAGGCAAATTGATTGCTCAGGGGTGATTTCATCTTTATAATCAATCCATGCTGACAACCCCAAATGACCTTGTCCCTTCATGTGTTAGCAAATACATTCCAGGAAGTTTTTCTACTTCACCTTCCCAAGCATCAAGGTGAGAATGATTAGCCTTCAGTTTCTCAGAGATCCTTCCTGCCTTTCTTGATACTGAAGCTTTAAAGGATCTTCAGGAACCTGTCCAAGTCATAATGACCATTTGACATATTAAAGGTAGTCAATGGCCTTGCAATGACATCAGCCAGGTCCCTCAGCTCTCAAGGGTGCATGTCCAGTGTGGTAAAATGCTCCCTAGCCTGAGCCTCCTTCTCTGAGGATAAGCCCTCCTTATTCCAGACTTTTCCTCTAGCCTCAGAGGCCTGGGATTCCCTAAGGATAATTTTACTGCTCAAGTCTGAAGCAAAAACATCTGCTGTCTTTTGCTTGTTTTCCTTCTTTTCAGAACTAGGCCTTCTTGAGCTTGGAGGAAGGGATTCTTGAATATGACCCAGCTCTCCTGGACCCCTTATCTCTCCAGGGCCATGTCCTATGGGATTCTTCCAAGCAGCTCTCTTAGGCTGAAGTCTGCTATCCAGAAATCCAGGGCTACTTGTTGCCCTGCTCCCTCCTCTCAGAGTCCCGAGCTGCACCGTCTCACAGTTCTGCAGCCAAGGCTGACTTTGACTTATGTCTCAGTCTGGTTCTTCCTTGTATCCTTCTATCCTTGTCCTATATCAGGTCCAGGACATCACCTTTCCCTGGTGACTCCCTGACTACTTGTGCCAGAAACATCATCAGGATACTCCAGAAACTTCCTATTTGCTTGTGCCCTGCTGTATTATTCCAGCTATCCACACAACTATCGTGTGAGTCCCCCATGGGGTGAGGGCCTATGAACATGAGGCTTCTTTCATTTGTCTGAAGGCCTCAACTATTACTTCTTCCTAATCCATAGCAGATACCCATTACAACAGCACCCGTATCAGACTGCCAACTCCTGGCCCATTCCAAGGCAAAAGATGTCCAAAATCTATTTACAAGTTTCTATAAGTAAGAAAGGATGATATTTCTGTAGTCATTTCTACTTAAAAAGAAAAATAAAACCCAAACAAAACAACACCCCAAAAAAAACCAAACTTGCAACTCTGGAACTGAGTGCACTTTTTCCCATCAGACACAAAGGGACACTGGAGAAGTTCATAGTGCTAGGTCAGCCTTCAGTTTTGGAATGTCATGCCTGGCAACACAAATGTGTGATTACACACTCAAAGGCGGCTTAACTCAAGGTTTTCTATCTGGCCTTTGATGAAAATGAACTTAACAGCGATGCTGCAGGCCCAAACTAGATCCCACCAAAATGTTCCACTTTAGAAGAGAGAGAAATTTTGGAGATGCACAGATAAATTGGAAAGGAGCTCTGGGGGCAGCCTGTGATGAGCTGTGCAAGCCAAAGTGCTGGCAGAGCTGGTGATGTCACAGTGAGTCCAGCATGTCCCAATGCATTGTCACTGTTGTCCATGGCACGGTGCTGGAGCATCCTGTACACACAGCTCTGAGTGCTCTGAGCTCTGTGTGCTCTGAGGCCAACAGGACAGCATGCCTGGCACTCCAGCCCTGAGAGCAACCACATAGGAGTTGTAACCAGCGTCTGCAGAGAGTCCAGACCACCAAGTCAGTCCAGAGTGACAAGGCTGTTCTGAGGTCAAGCTGGAAAGTCCCGTCCAGGGGCGAGGATCTGGCCCTCAATCAACAGGGCACCTGACCAAATGCAACAGCAAGCTACAGAGGTACTCCCAAGCAAAGGGAGTTGATGCCTCTAAGGATAGGGAACAAATCCATGTTCAGCTACCTAGAATGGTCAGGGCCATCCCCCTCCAGGAAGAGGCAGGAAATCCAGAGACATCTGGATATAGGAAAGCATTCCTATTTGTGAGGCAGCATTTTGCAGAATAAAACCATGGAATCATTTAGGCTGGAAAAGACCTCTGAGATCACAGAGTCCAACCATAAACCTAACACTACCAAGTTCACCAGAAAAGCCTAAAAATATCTTTGCCACAAGAGAAAATTGCTATTTTCCTTTAATTTTGACACAGTGAGATCCCTCTCAGGTCTTGTTTCTCTGCTTCCCAGCCTCTCCTTTACTTCACAAGGCTATTTTCTGTTGCTCTAATAATAGATCACGCTGTAATTCTCATGACTAATACATAATTCTTGATGCAATCCAGGTCCTACCTCTGCTTGTCTGGAGTTCAATCTTGACTGTCTAGCAATTGCTGAAAATGAAACTCAGGCAGAAACTAAGCCACACTTGACTGAGCATAGAATTTATTGTTCAACTCCCTGTTTCTATTATATATGACTCAATTATCATCTCCTGCCTCTTTCAGAAATCTGGATATGCACAATGATAGATATCACTGAGACCTCACAAGAAACAGGATGATCCTGTGCCTGAATCTAATGCTCTTCCTTTAGTTTCTTGTTTTACTCATGTTTGAGAGTCCACTATTTTTTACATATCTGAGTTACTTCGAGTCCTAGTTGACTTATTCCCCAAAATACTGTTCCCTTGGTTAAAGACCCACCATGGTCTTTATGGAACCACTCTACCCATAATTTCAGTATGAGGGTTTATTTGGCATATTATCTGAGACCTCAGCCTGCCCATTTGATGAGCATTTTTAAAGACTTAAATGTTGTTTTACTGCATCATTATTAGGACATTTGAGATGTAAGAGCTCTACTGCTTTCTCCAGCCAGGAGGAAGTGTGATTTGTGCAGTTCAGCAATTACACAATGACCTTTCAGCAGGTGGAAAAGAAAGGGCAAGTAGAAGGCTGCAGCACAGCTGCATGCTTTTTATAAGGTCATTTTTATTATATAAGATCTGTCTACCCATTTACAGATAATGTATAGTATGAAATATCAATACATACATAAAAGTTGCATTGATTCCCCCCTCACCAGCCCTCTTGTTTATGTAAAGATTTCACAGGGACATCTGTATTTTTGGAAAATGCTTTAAGGCATTTCTGGCAAATATACCGCAAATATGGAAATTGATTGATTGACCTCGTTGTGAGACTAGTGTTAACAAAACCCACTGGCAAGTTATCAAGAGGCATAAAACAATGCCATCTCTGTCCTTTCCCCAAGAGGCAGAATCACTTCCCCTTACCCTTTGCAGAAGATCATTTGCAAGTCTCAAGGTCACGGTGGGTAAATCTCCATCACCCACTGCTGTCTGTCCTTGACTGTCTCACTGCCCGCTGTCTAACCAGCAGTGATGAAAACAGGTGATCAGACTGGTGAGGCTCACCAGCAAAAGCATGTCTGCTGTGTACTGAGGCTACACAGAAACAAGGTACGATCCCAATGCTTTGGAAGTGGCCGTTCCTGCCAGGCAGTTTTGGCTGCAGTGTCTGTGAAATGGTGGAGTTCAAGGTCCTTAGGGCAGCAAGAATGGTACACAGCAAGCAGGACCCCTTACTTCAGGAGAGCAGGTTTTGGCCTCACCAGGGACCCTCTTGGTAGAGAACCTTGGGGTAAACCCCATGATGGAAGAAGGGTTAGATGGAAAGTAGGCTGATATTCAAGGATCACTTCCTCCAAGCTCAGGAGAAGCCCAAAAGAGAGGAAGTCAGAGAAACCAGTAGGAGGGTAAATGAACAAGGAGCTCCTGGACAAATTCAAATGCAAAAAAGGAGCCTACAGAGGGTAGAAGCAAGGACAGGCAGCTCTCGGAGGAATACAGAGAAATTGTCTGAACAATTAGGTAAGGAATCAAATCTGGCCAGGGATGTCAAAGGCAACAAGAACAACTTCTCTAGGTACATCTGTGATAAAAGGAAGCATAGGGAAAATGAAAGCTATCTCAAGAAGAAAACAGGAGACCTGATTATCCAAGACATGGAGAGGGGGCTGAAGTAACATGTTTGCCTCAGCCTTCACCAGGAAGCACTGCAGCCACACCAGCCAAGTCACAGAAGGTACAAATGGGGACTGCGAGAACAAAGAGCCACCCACTGGAGGAAAAGATCAGGTTCAGGAACACCTAAGAGACCTTAAGATGGATAGAGGAAGGAATACAAGTCTGTGGAGTCTAATGAGACAAATGTGTGGGTCCTGCAGGAATTAACAAATGAAGTGGCCAAGCCACTATCAATCACAGTTGAGAAGTCATGACAGTCCACTGAAGTTCCCACTGATGAGAAAAGAGTACACATAACTCCCATTTTTAAAATGGGAAAAAAGGAAGGAATTACAGGCTAGTCAGTCTTACCTCAGTACCCAGCAAGCTCATGGAGCAGATCCTCCTGGAAACTCATAAAACACACTGAAAATAAGGATGTGTTTACTGCCAGACAAGATGTCTCCATTAAGGGCAATTTGTGCCTGAGAAATTTGGTGACTTTTTATTATGGAGCTACAGTGTTGGTGGATAAGAGGAAAGAAACTGACATCATCCACCTGGACTTGTGAGACATGATGGATGAACCATTCAGTGGAAAAGGAATTGGCTGGATGATCAGACTCAGTTGTGATCAACAGCTTCATTGCCAAGTGGAGACCAGTGACAAGTGGTGTTCCTCAGGAGTCAGAATTAGAGTCATTAAACCGTGCTGGTTCCATCAGTGACATGGAATATGGGAGGGAGGGCACCCTCAGTAGGTTTAATGACACCAGGCCAAGGGGTGTGGTCAACACATGGGAGGGAAGGGATGCCATCCAGAGCGACCTTGACAGCTGGAGAGGTGGGCCTGTGTGAGCCTTGTGACATCCAACAAGGCCAAGGACCAGATCCTGTGCCTGTGTCAGGGTAATCCCAAGCACAAATACAGGCAGGGTGGAGAATGGATGGAGAACAGCCCTGGGGAGGACTTGGGGGTGTTGGTTGGTGAGAAGCTCAGCATGACCTGGCATTGTGTGATCACAGCCCAAAAAGCCAAACATGTCCTGGGCTGCATCAAAGGAGCTGTGACCAGCAGGTCAAGGGAGGGGTTTCTCCCCCTCCCCTCTGCTCTCCTGACACCCCACCTGGAATGCTGTGTCCAGCACTGGGGCCATCAATGTAAGAACAACGTAGAGCTATAGGAATGAGTCCAGAGAAGGGTGATAAAGAGGCTCAGGGGGCTGCAGCACCTCTCCTGTGCAGACAGGCTGAGAGCTGGGGTTGCTCAGCCTGGAGCAGAGAAGGCTTCAGGGAGACCTTGGAGCACCTTCCAGTACCTAAAGGAGCCTACGAGAAACCTTAGAGGGACTTACAAGGGCAGGCAGTGATGGGACACGGGGGAATGGCTTTACAGTGGCAGAGGGCAGGTTCAGGTGAGATCTTAGGAGGAAGCTCTTGGCTGTGAAGGTGTCAGGTTGTCCAGAGAAGCTGTGGAGGCCCCATCCCTGGAAGCGTTCAAGGCTGTCTTGGGTGGGGCTCTGAGCAATCTCACCTAGTGAAGGATATCCTTGCCAATGGCAGGGGGGTGGGACTAGGTGATCTTTAAGGCCCTTTCCATCTCAAACCATTCTATGATCATAAATCACTGCTGTCCACTCTTTAATTTCCCTATCTATATGCTCAAGAGCCTCATTTGATTTTCTGCCACATTATCAGACTGGAGCTTATGTTCACTTACCCCTTAAATCCTTTTAAAGCTTGCTACTTTCCACAATATTATTAGTCATTCTGTAAGGTTTGTCTACATTTCTCTGTGTTCATTACTTTGGAAATTGTTGCAAAAACATCCTTTGTTTCATTGGGGCACAGTAAAAAGGTAATTCACACTACTCAGTGTAGCTAAAAAATCCTTAGCATAATTCACCAGTACTAGTCAGGAAAAGAATGTTCAACTGGAATATGGAGTTTCCATAACTGAAATGTTTTGGGAAAACAGCTTGATTCCAGCAAAGTTGTAATAGAAACCAGGCACAATATTGTGGAAATGGGAACCACAGGCCTTAGAGGGGTCTTGATCCCTGCTTTCCTGCACGAGAAACGTAAAAAGTTATGCATTTTATTTCAATTCAGAGTGTTCCAGCTGTAATCTACAACAAATTTTGAAGTCCTGGTCCTCTATGAAAAAGGATCACTTTTCTCCAGAGCTCCAGCACTTGCCCCTCTACCAATCTTTGTACCATCTGTAACTTTTCCCCAGCAAGCTGGAAAAGCCATTGTTTATATGGAAACTAACATAAGAAAAATCTTCAACATCTTTTTAATCTGTTTTGAAGGTAGTTTAGCAGCTGGTGACAAGGAGCTGAGCCAGCTCAAGAAACTCAGCCAATTCTGTGGACCATCAGCAAGTGATGATGCTTGTTTCCAGAGTGAGAAATCCTACACTATTTGTTTCTGTTTACCCTTCTGGTGCTGCCTGCTGATTAAGATTCCTGAAAGTCGTGTCAGTTAGTCTTGTATTGTATTTCAGTGTAGCTGGTGTGCTAATACTTAAGTTATAAATCAGTGTATTGTTCAGTGATGCTTAGTGTCAACCCTATCAGTATCTCAAGACTCAGGGAAGAAAACAGCTAACTTTTTATTTTCAAATAAAATCCTCATCAGAGTCATTCTGAATTTTCCTAGCTTGAAGAAAGATGCTAATCAGGCATGTGTTTTGACACACATAACTGCATCACCCAGAGGATGACATAAGGATCAGACCAGGCCATGAATCACTAATCCCTCATCATTGCTTCCAGCAAAAGTGTATTCTGTGGGCAGAAAAACTGATTTTTTAAGGTGTTGTGGAACTCTTTTTCCTCTTCCTTTCTCTATTCCCAATTAGCATATTTCCTTCCTTTTACCACTTGATCAACCTGGAGGAGAAAAACATTCTGCTAAGGAGTGCTGATGAGAAACCCTTCTCTACTCTTAGACTAATGTGAGCAGGACTCACTAGATGGTAGTTGTTTAAGATGTGAGAGCCCAAACAGAATAGACCCCATGGAGTGAGTTGCCACAAGAAGTCAGGCTGCCAATTTGCAAAATAATCCTTCTCCAAATGAAAATGAGGCTCAGGATAACTATGGCTAACCACAACTTTGTCACAGACCTACATACGCTGGTATCACTTCTCACTCCCAGATGGCAAAGGGTAGCAGAATTTCCAGGGTTATGTGTTTCAATTATTGGCTTTTGGAGCTTCTGGTGGCCTTTTGTTACACATTTATGTACGAGTGCTCAGTGGGGCCACCAGCACATTCATGGATCTTGTGAATGTTCTGGTTCCCATTTCACTAAAAGAGCATTACAAAGTGAATCCAAAATCAGCCAAAGGCAAAAGGACTCTAAAAGTGTCTTTTTAAGAAGGCCCAAATGAAGATTAAAGAAACAATTATCTAAGAATGACAAAAACAACTATCATTTCTAATCCCTTTTGATCTGACAAGAAAAATACTTAACATATCTAACCTCCCCTTTGAACTCTAACGAGTCTTTAACAAAGCCCAAGCCACAGGTAAGTTTTTATTCTGCTTTAAACTTGAGTCACATACCTCAACTCTGCCCACCTGGGAGCACTGAACCAGTGCTCAAGTCCAGGGACCACAAGGAGCAGCCAGGACTCAGGTCCTGAGCAAATGCTTCTTCAAGATACGTGTTATTTGTTCACATAGAACTTTGTGCTGGATGCAAAACTCTGCTCCCCTAGGTACGTCAATCAGTATTTTAAGCAGCATTGCTCCCAGAGCTGCCCCCAGAACGGTTTATGGACCTTTGTAGAGGAGAGAAGAACCCCATAAACATGTGCAAAAGGAAGACAAATACTTGTAAGCAGTTTCATTCATCACCCAGGAGATACAAAACAGGAGCAACGAAACAGGAGCTATGCCAGTTCCCTCTTCACAAGTGTTTTCAAATAACACTTGTCTCACTCCTTGTCACCTCCCAGACCAGAAAGCAAGAGCATTAGCTCATCACTCTTTCACAGTAGATGAATCCATGCTCTGCAATAACACTGCCACCTCTCATATATTCCAAGACTGTGGGGTTTTTTCAATACTTAAGCTTTAATCTCTTCCATTTCCCTTGAAAGACCAGCAGGAGGACTTGTCAGCAGCTCACAGTGCAAGAAAGAAGTGGACTGTTAACACCAAGAGCACTTGCTGTGCAGCTACACTACACATAAGATGTGAGCTTTGAATGCAAAAACATGGCTCTGGCTTCTACATCAGAGAGTTTCAAACCAGCCACTCGATGCATGACTGTGCAAAATGATGCCTGTAGTGCCCAGGTACCTGAGGCTTGTTTCACAGAGCCAAGGGTATTAGCTCCTAAAGGGATTAACAGGCTCAACAGCTCTAACCCAGCAGTTGTGACCCTTGGGAGGGTACAAGGGCTGGGAATGTGAGCAGCAGCCAAACTCTTATTCTCCCTAACCAACCTCTCCTGTTGCTGCTGTCAGAAACCAAATGCTGGGCTAGATGGCCAGCACAGATATTTGTGCAGGATAAAACAAAAAAAAAAATCCTAGTATTAACTAAGAAAAATCCAAATCTACACCCACTCCCTTTTAAAACCTGTGGCCCAGATCCACAGTGCTGTGTCTAAAGTGGTATTTGCTTAATTTGAAAATAGAGAGGAAATCCCTAAATGTATTTCTAGCATTATTGCTCAGAAGGAGAAATAAAGGACCCTGAAGAGTTATGACACATGCCACATACCTCCCAAGTTCTATTGATTTAAGCCACAAGAACCTTGCTTCACTTTGACCTCTGAGCTGCATTTGCATTTATTGAGCAACACCTGGCAAAGCAGTGCTATATATGAGGTGTCAGCTATTCAGCCCCTCAGTGAAATCATCAGAGCAAATATGGGAAAACAAAAAAGTCACTCAACCAGTATGGCAGCCATGTGGTGAGAAAAAACCTGTGTGACTTAAAGAAAGAGGCATGGGTTAAGGTGGGGGAGAAAAAAAAGGGAGACCTACAACACTTAAGGCTGGAGAACAGAAGCACTTTGTTGCAAGTTCTTGCAAGTGAGCTACAGTGCTCATGGCACAAATGTGGGAAAAGCATTAGTTTAAGCGTATTTGTGGATATTTACTCTCCATCGATGTTTTAAAGACTGGATTTGCAAATGCAAAAACGTCTCTTACCCTCCACTGCTGAAATCCAGAGAGGGCTTCTGCTGTTGATGTCATTAGGCCTAAGCACTTTATTTTCAAAAATCTCTCTGAAATATAGTCAACACAATCAAATAGTACAATTCCTACAGGCCTACTTATATTTACCAGGGAGTCAAACTACATTTGCTATATGATCCATGAAATCATAAAAAGCAAAATGCTATATAAAAAGAGAATGAGCCTGAGCTCTCAAGTTCAATACACAGTTTTACACCATTATTTTTAAATATGATGGCACTTCCATGAATATGTGATCTTCTGTCTTCAGGAGCAGTCATACTTGCATAAGGCTAGCACAGGAGCAACAGCTAAGGAAGCATGAGGGCTACCCTATCATATGGTTCCAGAATCCCTGATATCTGCTGAGGATCTATCCTTTCCTCTTTTCCCCCTGTAATATCAAGTGAAAGGATAGAGGTTTTTAATTTTTTTCATTTGTTTTGGGAGGAGAAATGGCTGAGAAGACCTTATGAGAGGAACTTACTTCAGAGGCACATCTGTCCTCAAGAAACACCTCACAGTGAAACCTGTTACCCAGTAAGGGACTGCCCAGGAGGAGAGGGCAGTGCTGGACTCATCGTAGGATGGGTGCTTTCACAGATACTCTCACAAACCCAAAAAATGTGTAAGATTACAGACCATTAATTCACTGTATTTTGCATTGCCTTTTTTTCTTTTTTTAAATACAGACTATAAACAGATTCATACTACTTTTAGAAAAAGCAGTGTTGTTGGGAAAGTGACAGAGTGACATATAGGAGATGAGCTCTGGAGGAGGAGGAGGGCTGTGGGTTTCCCTCACCACCATGCCCTGCCAGCCATGCCCCAGGCAAAATATGTGGTGAGCTATCCTGGCAGCTCTGCTGGGAGCATGGCCACGATGGCCACAGGGACCACAGGGTGAAGATGCTGTGCCAAAAGGAACCTCAAAGTCTTGACAGCCAAATCACCACCAGCGCCAACGGTGCTGCCTGTACAGAGATCCCAGACATTTTACAAGGACACCAACTGCTCTCCTAAGCTTATCAGCCCAGAAGCAGAGAGGTGGCTCCATGATCCCTCTCCTGCCTTGCTGGGCAAGGTTGGCATCACATCCTGGATGAGTGACACAAAGCCTCCCTTTGAAGCTGCCTGCTGCAGCTACAACCCTGTCAATGTGGAAGTTTCTAAGCACCTTCTTCAGCCTCTGAATTCCTACTTTATTTATTTTCCCTTTGAGATGAAAGGGCAGGCTTGAAGAGCAAGTCTGGGAGAGAAGGAATATAGGTAACACATCAGTGACTTCAGCAATCTTCAAGCTCTAGACTACCTGCTTGATGCAAAGCTCCAGCAAATGAGTGAAAACATAAGTTACATTCAAAAACCCTGTCAACATCAATGCATTTCTTTTTATGTCCCTTTTATTAAAGTATTTACATTTTCAGCTTAAGAACACAAATCTTTTAGCAGATGTGCCATTTGTGAGGCACATCCCCAAGTAATTGACTTTCAAGCTATAAATATAGCATCTCTCACCTACCACGCCTGTGATCACGAGCTAAAGAGAGCCTGCAGAGTGGGAAGATGGTCATTTGAATTTGTGAAACTCTCGTAGGATGCCTAACTCTAGCGCTAATTTTGGCTCATAACTTTTCCCACAGTAATATATATCCCTGTCAGACTCTTCCTTTAATCTCTCCACAGGCGCTTTAACTCCCCAGGAGTGTTTGTGGCCAGTCCAGGACTCCCATGAAGGAGCTTTTAATGCTGCATGACAAACTAGGACCTACGTAAAGGATCAGAGGTCACCACGTCGCTTATCACTGCACCACCCTCCCATGCCTTCTCACAGTGCCTTTGACAGACATCACGAATTCCCTTTGCTGTTTCCAACGGGGCAGGCATGACTCATGGAGTAGTTCTTGGCCTGGCCACACAAAAGACAACAATGAAAGGAAGAAATACAATTTTAATCAAGAAAAAAAAAGGTACTTTTGTTTAGTTGTGATTTTTTTTCCAGTGTTGTCTGGGGTTGTTTCATTTTTAACAGCAACAGATCCCAGGTACAACCTCCAGCACAAACACAGAATCACAGAAGACAGTTTGGATTTAAAAAGACCCTAAAGACTGTCTAGTTCCAAGACTTCCAAGAAAGCTGTGCAAGTCTAGGGACATCTTCTACTAGACCAGGTTGCTCAAAGCCCCATGCATCCTGGCCTTGAACACTTCCAGGGATGGGGCACCCACAGGTCCTCTGGGTGACCTGTTCCAGTGTGTCACCACCCTCACAGTCCAGAATTTTTTCCCAATACCTAATCTAAACCCACTGTCTTTCAGTATCAAACCTTTCCCCATTGTCCTATTCCTACCTGCCCTTGTAAAAAGTCCCTTTTCAGCTTTCTCAAGCTACTGGAAGGGACTACATGGTCTCTTTGGGAAGAGTTTGGCAGGTTTTACAGCAACTAAGAGCTGTGGGGCAGCTGGATGTGCAATAGACATTTTTCTTCTTTTTGTTGTTTTGTTCTTGAGCAGGTTTGATCTGGCAATCAGCTCTTGTAAAGCACTGGGATTATAACAGACTGAGTGGTTTATGCCCCATCCCACTCATGGCTTTTCACACAGCTTAGTTTCCTTTTCACTGGAGTTTGCTTACAGGGACTGCAAATTCTCTGCTAGAGAAGTGAGGGGTTTTCACCCCTTCTTCCTCTGAATGACTGTGTTTAGCCGTAGTTTGCATGAGCATGGTTTAATTTATACCGGATATGAAAATTCATGAAGCTCCTCTAAGACCAGTGAAAAACAGTGGGCCCCTGCTCCAAATCTCTTACACAGTAAAAAAAAAAAAAAAAAAAAAATTAGTTGTGAAAGAATTGGAGGGTAATAGGTTATTGCAATGAAAAAATATGATCATTTAGTCATATTGTTTTTAAAAATTAATGTTGTTAAACACAAAACATTGTGGAGTTCGCATGTGCTACCTATGAATAACGATAAATGAAAGTATGTTGGAAAAGACAGCACATGAAAATCACAACTTCCAAGAAAGAAATGTGCCATCACCAAACATGAATATCCAGCCAGCCTGCACCAGGGTCCAGGAAATTCTGTCAATCTGAAGAGCACATCCCCTCCAACCCTCACGTCCATTACTTTTCTCCAGAAACTTAGCTTTGTGCCTGATTGTGGCTCAGAAAGAAAGCTCTATGAAAGAACATACCCAAACTTCTTCCACATGAGAGACAAAACACAAAAAATGCAGTATAAATGATAAAACCATCTTCCTCTTAGAAGAGGGGGACAGGTTGCATCTTCCTCTGGCTCACTGTTGAGCACTGACTAGAGAATTAGAAGCAAGAGGATTCTGTAAACCACCTACTCACTGGTAATTCTGTCCATTTGTGCAGTCCTCAGGGGTGGGATTTAGCAGCCCCAAGGGAGCTATGAACAGAGCTTGTCTTTGACATCCTTCAGCAAGTCATTACATGGGCACAGACCAGCAGTCAGGACAGTGCCAGCCCACCCCTGCGGAGGAGACCAGACAGCCTAAATAAAGAACTTATGATGAAGCTTTTCCCTTCTCCCACTCCTGACGACATTAAAAGGACCAAAACAGAACACGATGCAGAGAAGCAAGCAATTTCATCCTAAAATCAGATTATTTAATATTCCAGCTAGAAACACATAAAAGGATCTTCCCTGGCAAAACTGGTTACCCAAGCCAGTCTTGCTTAGAAAATTATTTAAAAGCTCATTTCTGTGCTTTGTTCCATTGCCCTCTTTGTCTGCCAAAAGCATGTCTAACTTCCCAATTTGGCCACTGCTTTGCATGTGATGTCATTTTTCAAGTGCTCTGCAGTGTGCTACAGTATTTGGACTGTTCAGGCTGGGTTCAGTGTTTACCAGCACCATCACAATGTGCAGAGAACATTGTCTCAAAGCACCAGGCATCCCATGAGCACCACAGCACAAAGACCAAACTTCCCATCCTGGCACTACCTGCTGAGCTCCCTAATTGCAGCTGGCAGGACATCAAGTCCCAAAACAAGGAGCTGACCTATGACTTTGTCCATGCACCCCCACCAGAGGATGGGCAGCTCAGCCTCCCTGGGGGGCCCACAAGCAAAGCCCCATGGCTAAAGGTGCTTCTGTTTTGGAGGGCCCTGGGCAAGGGCTCCACCTCTGTCCAGGACACAGCAGCACTGGCAGGAACCTGATCCAAAGCTGAGCCAAGCAAGACCCAAGAGCTGCCCCCTCAGAGGGCAAAGCTGCAGTGGGCAAAGAGTTAACAAAGGCTCTCTGATATTATTTGTACAATCAAATTTACACTAGCATAAGCTTATCAGGTCTTGAATGAATGAAGCTAAAGGATAAGAAAAATAACTTTAGCACACCACCCTTTTCCTGAGAGACAGAAAGCAACTACTCATCTGCTTTGCACATACCAGCCAACAAGGAAGGTAGCACATATGGAGTGCCACAATGGCATCCAGTGAAGTCACTCCTTACTTCTCTCCAAGGTGGTGACACACCTCAGAAGTGTCCAACCATCCAGTACAAAGTTATTCAGAGATTAATTGTACTGAGATAAGTAGCTACAGTGACAGGGCTAAGGCAGAGGGCAGGATTTGAATGGGAATCATAGAATCATTTAAGTTGGAATACATCTCCAAGATCATCAAGTCCAACCACTAACCCAGCACTACCAAGCTACCACTAAACCATACCCCCAAGTGCCAGATCTACACATTTCTTAAAAACCTGCAGGGATGGTGACTCAACTTTCCATGATGCAATTTTTCCCAATATCCTATCTCTAAATGCCCCCTGGCACAGTTTGAAACTGTTTGCTCTTGTCCTATTGCTCATTACCTGGGAGAAGAAACCAACCCCCACCTGGCTACAAGCTCCTTTCAGGCAGTTGTAGAGAGTGATAAGGTCCCCCCAAGAACTTTCTTTTCTCCAGGTTAAATACCCTAAGCTCCCTCAGCTGTTCCTCTCAGAACTGGTGTTCTAGACCCTTCATCACCTCCACTGCCCTTCTCTGGACTCTCTCCGGCCCCTCAATGTCTTTCCTGCAGTGACGACCTAAAACTGAGTACAAAACTAGGTGCAGCCTCACCAGAGCCTACTGATTCCTTGAAAAGACAACATTTTAGCCTCTACCAATTCAGTATTATGTCTTTAGAACTACAATGCATTAATTATAAGAGAAGATTGCACCACCAAATACTTTGAAAAACATTTAGGTCTTTCACTCAGACACCTTTTTAAATATCACCAGTTTACCCACAATATTTGGCCATCATTTTAAAAAGACAATGTTTCCTAAAGCCATTTGAAAGCCACAGGTTGGCAGCAGCCTTGTTACTTCTTATGCAAATCCATCCTTTGTGCAAAACCCAAGGTTTTTCAGGTGCAGGCAAAACTGCACCAGCTAACATACCAGTCATCAGCACTGCAAAGCTCATCAACACAACTCTCACATGAACATTTTGGGGAGTTTATTTCTTTTCTAGCATTGAATCAACACATCCCAGCACAAAGACCACCAAGAACTTGGCTCCTCAGCTGTTGTGCCAAGGAGTTTTTCTCTCATAGCTGACCTGGCACTTTGGAAAGGGAGGAGGCACAGACAGGAGCTCTGAGCTGGGTGCTGTAAGCAGGGAGAAGGAAGACTGCAGGGCTCTGTGTACAGTGACAAGTCAAAGTCAAGCCACAAGACATCCACATCACTTGGCATGCCAGGTGCCTGGAAAGAAAATAACCATGGGCCCATCTGGGATTCAGGAGACAGCTGCCACAGATCTGCCATGTGACATCAGGGCACTTGGCTCATCCCATCATCTCTGAAGCACAGGGATGCAATGTTTGCTCATCTTTGCCTGAAGAGCATCAGGCAGGGACAATCTCTGACCAAATCTGCGATCAGCAGCAAGCCAAACAGCTAACAGGGGCTTGGTGTGCACCCCTCAGAGCAGCTGTATCCCAAATCAACATGTCAGAATAAGGAGCCCTTCAGTATTAACCAAAGTTCAGTCGTTTTCATGCGGTTATCGCTTTGAAAGCCACACAGGGAGCAAATTAAACAAGCTAATCCAGCCGGCGTCAAGCACTGCCAACACACATCAAGGAAGATGATGGCAGGCTTTGCCCTTGGCTTTGGTTCTGCAAGACAGGCAATGAGCTTTTTGTTTGTCCTCCTGCGATAACAGGTATCAAATGTCAGGCAGGTGTCAAGTCTAGAGGGGGAAAAAAGAAATCCATCCCTCCAAGGTCAGGTAATCCATTGCTCTTTGTGCCTGCAGGGAAAAGGAAGCCTTGCTCTCCCTGTGTTTATTCAGCCATAGGCTGAAGTAACAGCGACTGTTGTATTGCATGGCTGGAATATGGAGCTATTTTATGTTTGCAGAGACATTGTTGGTATAATCAACTGACATGTACCTCACTTCTCTTCATTGTGATTCATGCTCTGTGCTAATTAAACAGCACATTGCATCTTTATTAGCAGCAGCTGGAAAGCCAGTAAATCTTGCAGCACTTGAACAGAGGAGCGGTGCAGTGTGACAGCATCCTCCAGGGTTTGAGACAGGGCTGATGAAGAATGCTGGATCCAGGAAAGGCATAAACACCTCTTGCCAAGTACCCTTAAAGTTGTCTCAGCCCTCAGCAGTGAAATAAAACTGTGTGCTACATGCTGTACAGACAGACACAGAAAACACCAAACCCTCACCTAGCTGCTTCCCAGGTGTCAGACATTTGGACAAGGGGACCTGGCTGAGGCCCTTTCCCAACCTGCAGCCATGGAGATCCTCTTTGCAAGCTGGGTATTTTACTTTGCACCAGGATCCTGCTCCAGACCTTACACCCCAAGCTACCAACACAACCTTTATTTCTAGCCTCAGCCTAACACCCTCTCATCCTCAGTTTTCCCCTCTGGCTCTAAGGCATCACGGTGCAACGAAGCAGCCTGTGCCAATGTACATCATGGGAGGATAAAAGCAGATCTTCAACATCCTAGAAAAAAGGCAAAAGAAGCCAGAGTGACACCAAATACACTATCTTAGTTTAAAGGGCAGCCAAGAGTTAAAACTTCTGTGCATATGCTGTAAAGCTATTCTTTCCAGAGGGCAATTGCTCAACAGACTTTTAGAATCCTGTATAGTTACTGCTTTTCTCTGCACAACATCTTTTTGTCTGTCTAAAAAAATTCTATTGTCAGACTACATCATTCCTTCCTCTTTACTGTGATTTGTGATGATTTGGTGGAAGGATTCTTTAAGAATAAGTCGCAGCTGATGCACTTTTACAGCAAAAGCCTGCATTTTTCATCATTGTTGTCATGGGTTTATTTATACAGAGCAATTCATGTAGAAAACCTCCCCCCAGCACTGGGCAATCCAGGGCACAGCCATGCTCAAAGTCACAGCCCACAACTGCAAAGTAAGCCTGCACAAAAAAAAAAACCCACAGAACCAAACAAAAGAAAAAAAGAATAAAAACTAAAGACCTTCAGGGATTTTACATCCTCAAAGGCTCCTGGGAAGAGAAGATGCTCCTGAAGCTCAGGTGCTTGCACAGGATGTGATGGTGGTGACCCAGCGTGTCTCTGGCAAAGGAGGTTAAAGCTTGGAAAAGCAGAAAGATTTTGACTCCTTGTTTAACTAGAAGGTGAAGATTTTGGTCTTATTGCTGACAAATATGTAGTATACAGGCACTCCTGTTACATTTAGAGAATTGTTCCAAGCGTGAGAGGAACAAACCATTTCAGTGAATCTTAAACTTCTGCTGGTTCACATGAACATTTTGGCAATCCGACCATTTGCAGGAGCTTCTTTCTAGTGCTGTTTCCTCTGTGTGAATACCTATACAGTGCACTACTGTGGTTTTTGGTTTTTTTTGCTTGACCTTCAAATGCCAGCTGTGTTTAATAGCACAAATACAGACAGAAAACCCAACAAGTGCTCCCTGGCACCTCAATCCAAAGAACATGACTGAATTGTCACTGTCTGCTCCTGGCTGTGGTGATGTCAGCAATGTCTCTTTCACCAGGCCACATCCCAGTCCTGCAGGAAGCCTTCCAAGTAAGTCAGCTGAACAAGCCCAGCAGAGACCCACAGAAAGGGAGAAGGAGCCATGGGGATGAGCAGCCTCACCCCCAGCCCTGCTGCAGGATGTCCCCAGGAGCTCTCCATGTCCTGCCTGCCATGCCAGTGCTGAGGGCAGCCACGGTGTCCACCTGGCCACCTGTCCCACCCAGCTGCAGGCTCAGGATACCCGTGCTGCTGCACTAGGGCCATGCAGGGTGGGGCAGGGCCTGGCCCTGGTGCCACATGTCACAGCAGCACCTTTAGCCAGCTCTTGTCCTTAGACACATTAGTTTTTCCCAAGCACCCTTCTTTCACCAGGTCTAATCACTTCACCTCACCTACATTTCCTGTGGCTGGGCAAGGTCTGCCAGCTCCATCTCCCTGCACCTTTTCTGAGGCTGAACTTCTGTCAGTAGGGGTGCACATCATCACCCTCGTTCTGACCATCCCCATGACCCATTCCCTTACTGCTAACATTTCAGCCTTCCCTGATTCCCTGTCCTTGCCCTCTACATCCCCAAACTCTCACGTCCCAAGGTTTTCCCTGGACAGCCACATCTGTGGGGTCACACAGTGGCAATGGGGCTGCTGGCTCTCCTGCACCATCAGACACACTGAGTCACTGTGGCTCCAAGCAAGCAGCTGGAGCAATGCTATGCAAGCACAGGATGGTCCATGGCTGAGTATCCCAGTGCTCTCTAGCTGCAAAATCAGCTCTCCATCATGAGTCATCTGATTATCTAGTACCAGGGAACGAGCTGGACTAGAGGTGACACCACCCCCAAGGACACAGAGATCAGTGTTTTGAGATGCTGCATCTGCACCAAGCTGGTAGGGAGCATCTGAAGCCAGTCACTGTTTTCACAGAAAACAAACCATAATGCTGCTGGTGAACTCGCAGCATCTTCCCACTCTACACCCAGCCAGAATCATGGACACAAAGTCCTGTGATTCACCGTGAAACTCCTCTCCAGGGCAGCAGAGACAGCTCCCAGGAGAGAGGCAGAAGAGGGCAAGCACAGATGTGGCAGAGGTGGCCAGGACCCTTTGCCAGGGGCTGAGCAAGTGCCACAGCAGCAAGCCCCAGGGAGCAGCCTCAGCTCCTGAGCCAGCTGGTCATGCTGGTTGTGACCACCCCGGGCACACAGGCAGCAGTGTGATGCTGCAGGACCTGCTCTGGGGCAAGGAGGCCATGTCAGCATGCAGAACACTCACTGCCTTTGACAGACCTTGGAGCAGGAGGTCGGTCATCATGCTACAGGCAACACAGGATCAATTTGTCCAGCACAAACAGCATTTTTGTCACTATTATCCCGTGACTCAGCACTCTACATTTTTCATTTAGTGCCATTACAGAAGTGCAAAAAGTGGGGCAGACAGATGCGAGCCTCTCCAAAGCTGGAGAAGTACGCCAAGGAGCTGGTACCCCTGGCACAGCACAAGAGCTCTGTGACAGCTGGAAGAGGAACGACTGCAAGTGATGTGTAGCCAAGCAGTGTAAACTCATGATGTGTGCGAGGGAAATCTCTCTGCATCTGCCAGAATGAAGTGCATCAGAGCTCAGACACATGAATCTCACATCCACTGAAGAACCTGGTTAAGGCTCCTGCAGACCAGGACGTGCTCCTTGATCTGTAGGTAAGGACCAGGATCCTCACACGACTTGTTAGCTCTCTGACATCATGAGAAACCAAGCTCCCTTGCTTGGCAAATAAAAGAGAATGAGCTTTAGCAAGCTGTTAAGGGAGCTGGCAGATGAACAAGAAGCTCATGGGGCCTGGCAGCATGTACAAGCCTGAAACAGCGTGTCCCATGTCACATGAGGGAAAGTTCAGGAATCACACACTCTGGGAATCACACCTAGGGTCAGAACTGCTCCACAGTGTGTGGGTGGCATCTCCTGAGGTCAGCCACGTTTGGTCACCCCAAGAAAAGGGGCTCTTGGGTCATCTCTGTCCTCACAAGGTACAAAAGGTAACACATGTCTTTACCATTAGACTGTGCTGGCTCAGGTAACAGCCACTCCAGATTTGGGCCAGGACTACAGGGGGCAAGGGCCAGTTTATCCCACCAAGCCTGCCCTCACCTTGGTGCTTCTGCAGGTCAGGCATCCTGCCAGCCCAGGCTTCTTTCTAACCTGTCAAAGCATTCTCAAAACTAAATCAGTAGCTGTCCCAGGTTGCTACAGACATAATTAAAAGAAGCTGATTGGCATTTTAATATCCGTTGCTGCTGAATGGAGTAATGGGGTTTCTGAAAAGATGTCTCAGTCTTAAGCCTCAAAAGGTGAGCCCATCGGAGATCACATAGTGGCTCTGACCAGCACTCAGACTCCCAGCATAAACTAAAATTAATGCAGCTCAGAGTTAGGCTGCAGCTAAACTGAGCCAGTGAACAGGAATGTTCTGTCCTCTGGTAGGGTGTGAAGAAAGGCAAGCTGACTAACTCCTTTCTTTCTGTACACAGCAAATGGGCCAAATTCTGACCCTTTCTACATGGCCGTAAAGCCAACTGCATTGCTGCTAGTGGAAAGTGTCCAAAGAAAATCTACAGATGTACTAAGAAACCCAAAAGGGCCTGGAAGAGGAAAAATACCAGTTAAGCATGTCTCAAAAGATATCTTCAGAGGGTCCTGGCTGCATGATAGCCCATTAAGGTTCACCCCAGATAAGCAAATCCAGCCCTAGTGATAGAGCAACAGGAGGCTGCAGCTCTGAGGCCCCAGATCCCAGGTCACAGAGCAGGGCTGCCAGCATTGTGGTTCCTGGCCCCACAAGGGTTTCCCACAGAACAAACCTTTGCCCTCTCCTCCAGGACAGCACCCAGCTTCAGAATAAATCACCACAAGACACAACAGGGCCAAATTAAATCATGAGGACTGTACCTCCACTCCCTCCAAGGACCACCAATATTCAGCAGAGCATATTAATGGCTTCACATCGAGGTAAGATAGGTTTCTCAAGACCACGTACAATGAGTATCTCTTAAATCAATCACAATCAGTCTACCTTAAAGTGACTTACAATTAGGATGCAGTAACATTATTAAAGGGCTCAGACCGGCAAATTAAAAAGCTACACTGAGGAGGAATCACCTCCTCAGAATCATCCTCAGAAATAAAAGCCTCCAGAAGTTCATACTTCTGATTTTTAAAAAGCTCAGAAAACATTAAATTAATTAAATTAATCAAAAGGTTTGCTAACATTATGTCATTGCCGAGTTTTCCCCTTTCAGATACCATTTTTTTTCCTACCCAACTGCCACCAAACCAAAAGGGTAAAATCATGAAACATCTTCATGTCTTAGTACTCATGTTTCATCTGAAGCCTTGATAAAGAAAAAGACATGACGACTGGAAAAAATTAATTGCAGCTTTGTTGAACAGTTTGTATTCTTAGCAGGGGAACAAAGAGAGGAAGCCTACTTGATCATTCAAAGAATCAGAAGCCAATCTGAAGCAGAGTGATGAGCTTGAATTAAGGGGCCAGATTACAAAGTGGAATTTTGCTAATCAATTTCAAAAATTCAAGAGCAAAGAGGGCAAGATCCATTTATCAGTTTATTGATCTGAGGAGCAACCACCCCAGTAACTCCTGAAACTCTCTGTAATATATTCAAAACAAACCAAAGGCAAAAGCATTAGTTTCCCATGCCTGAGAGGGGAAGATTTATGTTTTAAAAATATAGACTTTATTACTGTATTAATGAAATAACATATGAGTTAATAATAATTCTATTTCAATATAATATGCCTATCTGATTTTATATATATATACACACATATATATGTATACATACACCAACTAAAGCTAGCTGCTCATCAACATCAATACTTGCCCAGCCTGAACACTTAATCAAGAGCCTGGATAAATCATATTCTTATATGATCTCAGAGACTTCACATATCAGAGGCAGGTGGTGGAAGATTCACCTTCAAAAACTACAGGAAGAAACATCCATCATCTTCCAAGCTGGAGGGAAGGTGAAGCCCTAGTGTAAGTCAAGAATGTCACAGCTTCTCATTTTCCTCTTACAAACACTTACTAGTACAAACCACCTCCAAACCAAGACTGTTACAGTCATGCAAAACATGAAATTTTTCAGTTTGGTGAAGGATGCAGAAAACAAAACCGAAAGGAACAACAACTTTAGGGAAGACCCCAATTTCCATGACTCCTGATCTATAATACCACTGCTCTCACCAATCCCCCACACCTCTCACAGTCATCTTCAAGTTCAGCATTTTTTTCATTTATTTCCATACCCATAAGACATTTATCTTATTTCCTTTTTTTTTTCCTTTTTTTAAAATTTGTAATTGCAACTAGTTCAACTCCCGAACAAAATCCACTGAGAAGCAAAGCGACCTGTCTAACATTAAATTGCTTTCCACTACCCCCAGTTTGTTTGGGGGTTATTTCTATAATTTTTTTTGGTTATTTCTTGCCCTTGGGTTGTTGTGTTGTGTTATTTTCCCGCCTTGTCTTCACTCAGTTATTTTTCTTTTCATAGATACCTGGTGACACAAAAATGCCACCCAACCATATTTTGGTCCCCATCCCTGGGATGGCAGTAGGGTAAGCATACACACAGCAGGGGAAACTCCAGTGTCAGGAACTTCATCCCTATTCTATGAACTGCATCCGAAAGAACATGGGAAACTCCTCCTGGCACCTTTAACGCCTTCCCCATCTATTTTTTATTGTGGCTTCTAAAAGATCATATCTGTTGAAACACCAGGACTGGATGGTAATTATTAGGAAGTGACAGAAAACATTAAAACAGAAAGGGCAAGAAAACAGAATCAAGAGGTCTGGGCCTACTTTCCAACTGCAGCTGTGGCTGCTGTGTGACCATGGAGGAAGCCAGCTCCCTCTCCTCCAAGCTCCAGCCTCTCCACCTACCTAGTGGGGTGGAAATTATTCCCCATCTCTTACGGGTCTTCCTTCACAATACACGCTCAGCTGAAGAAAAAAAGTTCAAATTGAAATCTTTTTCCATAGCAAAGAAATTTCATACTAAAAGGTTACTATTTCCAATTGGATTTGGTAATGAAGCAAACCTGTGTCTGTGCACAAGAGCACGGTTTGGTTTTGTTGATTTAGGTTGCTTTTTTCAATTTTTTGTTGGCTTCTCTCTAAAAACACCTTAGTTATCTTTGATACTGTGCGGGAGCCCAGTCACAAGGTCACACTTTGCTGTGCTGCTTCTTCAATTTTTTGTAATCCCAACCCTCATTGTTAAACCAGAGAAGGATCTTCAGGTTCTTCAGGACCCACACAAAATCATACAACACTCTTGTCAGCAGAATGACCAAGTCCAGCAGCTGCTAATTTCCTGCCTCCCTTTCTACTTCCCCAGGCCAAACATGGCATGGGTGCAGAAGAACCATAATTCCCAGCATGGCAATAGCTGGTTTATTCCATTGCTTCCCAGACCAACAACCAAGGTGGGTGCTGATTTATCTCAGCAGAGCATTTGGCTCCATAGCATAGGACTGAACAAAAACAATATTGTGGACTAAATTAGCACTGGTTTATCTCCACTGACAGCAAAAGACAACAAATGAATTTGGCAGCATGAAACAGATGAAGCAGATATGAATGCCGAAGCAGACAGCACAGGATCATGTACTTTGTCTGAGAGCTCTTATGTTTGTGCCTTTAAAATGCATGCCAAGTTCTTTCTCTAGAAGTACATATCCTTAAATTAAAATATGCCTTAAAGCCTAAAACTGCACCTGCAGGCACAAGGTCAGAAGGCATTTTTTCTGTGTAGAAGTATTTCTGAGCGTCATCATATATGGGATTACCATACTTTCTATGAATAGCAAGTCTGGCAACTACACCTTCTCCACCCTTCTCCAGGCAGCAGGTGCAGTTTGTGTTGGAGGTGAGATACCATATTGCACACCACAGCTCCAACATCTGGTGTAAGCTGTGCTACAAAATGAGCCTGATGGCTTGGCTGCTTCTCCTTCACATGTAGTCCGTAGGTAGCTCCCCCAGCAGCTGCCAGCTAAGGCAGCTGGTTTTTCCTGTAGCATTTTGCTGATGGGGCTTATCCTGCAGTGCCTGGCACCCTGGAGCCATGATCCTCAAACACAAGCAAAAACACTGCTGTAAGTTCAGTTGTAAGCACACAACCCAAGGTCACAGAAGTAAAAATTAATTTGTAAAGTCAAAGCATCCTCCATTCATGTAAAACAAACCAGTGCAAGCCAGAATAATTTTGAAGAGAATCCCCATGTGAAAGGTAGATTTGGTTTCTACTCCCAAGCTCCAACAAACTGTCCCACCTGAACCTTTTCTTTCAAAACCTTCATTACTTCTCCTCTCTGAAGGGCATCGTTCTCTTCCTGGCCAGCCTCACACAGCAGCAGTTTGTCACTCCCAGGTGCTCTCAGTGAGTGTTTGCAGTGCTGTAGAGCTGCACAGCTGGAAGGATGTGAAAGGACAAAAAAACATTTGCTCAAGAAGCCCTCATTGCAGAGGCTTGACATGGCCAGCCTCACACAGCAGCAGTTTGTCACTCCCAGGTGCTCTCAGTGAGTGTTTGCAGTGCTGTAGAGCTGCACAGCTGGAAGGATGTGAAAGGACAAAAAAACATTTGCTCAAGAAGCCCTCATTGCAGAGGCTTGACAAGATCTGGGAAGACAGTGGTGGGTGGAGGAGAGGGGCAATATTTCTGCAGCCAGAGAAATAGTCTGGAGCAGAAGGGGCAAGTGCATATGATGACTTCCTGCTGGGGTATCATACTTTTGCGATAGAGATGCCCTTTTCCAATTCCATTCCACTGCCATTCACCCAGCTTACCAGGACAGACCAAAGCTCTGATATTCCCAGGGAGGGGCATCAGCTGACAAGGATTTATCTTCTGTTTGGCACCTGCCTCAGGAAAACACTTAGGACAGCTAACACACACAATTCTGCAGCTCCTAACTCTACCCCCAATGCCCCCTCAGCACCATGTTCTCTTGCCAGCTTTTGGGGAGAAACAGGAAGGTACAAAGCAGCTGGGGCTGGGGCAGAGCACAGACAACAGCATTCAGAAGGACACATGAGCAGAAGAAGCTGTGAACAGACTGGGTTAAACTTGCAGCAGTGGCCTTGAGAACAAAGCAGCTGTGGTTAGGCAAAGTGTGCGTCACAAGCACAGCCCAGAGCCGGGCGCACCCCTTTTCATCTCCCGCCTGCTGCATGCGCTGCTCTGCTCACAGCACCCAGCACTTCCTACGGATCAGTTCCCTTGTAGGGGACTCAAGGTCAGGTTTGGAGGAGAACCCAACCTCCAAGACTGCAGTGTAGAGCCATGACTTGAAGAGAACTCACAAAATGCCACAGAGCCCAAAGGGTATGGTTTTCTTCTGGTCAGCCAAGAGTGCAGTGAGAGATCAGGGCTTTGTGAAGGTTTCTGGTCTCTTTAGCTTGTCACTGCTGCACTTCAGTGGCTCAGACACACACAGACCAGCCCTCTTCCCAACCCACTCCAAAAATAAATGGAGAATGACCAGTCAGAAGATGTATTCACTCCAACAGTATAGGAGGCCAATGAAGGAATATAATTCAGACACTCATGGCATGGCAGTGGCTCAGCTCCTTCTCCAGGAGTTTGAGCAATGAGACACAGGTCACCCAAGCTTTAGTTCCTGCTGGCATCCTGTGCACTGGAAAGGGACAGTCACAAAACCACGTAGACCTCCAAAAGCAAAGAGCAACCCTTTTCTTTCTTTGGTCACTAGAATTCTCCAAGGAGTCTTGCCTGCAGCAGGCTTCCCAGACATCAGGGTCTGAGCAGCCTCTCACTGTCTGCACACCCTATTGTGGGGAGAATAATTGGGAAAAACAGCCCCACAGCAGAAATGCTGTACTTGGCTTACCACTATCCTGTAAAAAAGGGACAGAGGGAGAGAGGTGGTGTACCAGCAGAGGCAATGCCCCTGGGCATCCATTTCCTTCAGCTGCTATTGAAGCCAGGAAGAGGACAGCAAGTCCAGTTTTGCTGCAGCCCTGGAATGCTCTGTGCTCTGCCCAGCCCGTGGACAGGGATCTGCATGACCAGATTTGATTAGGTACTCTTGGCACCATCCTTGACTGCTGGGCTGAGCTCCCCTATTATAAGCAGCAGTAAATGAAACAGGAGTTATGCAACATGAAGGGCTGAGTGATGGAATAGTGACTGGAATGGGAACAACTGCCCCTGAAACCAATGATTTGCAGACACACCACATCACTCACTATCATTCCTCTGTAACCTTTCTCCATGAGGAGAAGCAACATTATGGAGCAGGGGGCTCTGGCATAAAGCTAAAAGCTCCTACAAAGAGTTGACTGCTTGGCTACAAGATGCTTTCACAACCACACCCCATGAAAGCTCCCCTTCCAGTTCAAAGTCACCACTGGATGAAAATGTTTCAATTTCTTCTAAGTGATCATGGAATTTCACAACCCAAGAGCAAAAAAATCCTTTTCTTTTTTTTTTTTTTTTTAAGTATTTCGTGGCTTTCTATTCACCAGTAATAGATGCCCGCTTGAATTCACGTTAAGCCTCACAAAGCAGCAGCACTCACAATGCCTGTTGCTAGTGCAAAGTTGCTTGTTTCTTCTCTCTCCTCACCTCCTGGTCCACTTTGCTGCACCTTTCTCTCCAAATTTCTGGAGGGGTCAGGGAAGGCAAACACACTTGCCCAAGGAACCTCCCCACACCTTGCCTCAGCCAACAAACTGCCTGGGGAAACATTAAACTGAAGTTTGGTATCTGCATTGCAGAAGATAAACACCTTGGCAAGCAGGTCAAGCAATATCCAAGGACAAATCTCCACTTCAAGGGAGGTGAACTTAGGACAGGACCAAGGGGAGTGTAAGCGGAGAATAAAAACAAAGCACAAAGGGCTGGAAGCAGAAAAAAAGATGGCATGAACACTGAGAAACAGGGTAACACAAAAGAAGCCTCCACCACAAACACATTCATACTGTGGAAGGACACTACTATCAGGGCTGGCTACTGCCACTCCAAAGTTTTCCATAAGTGCTGTGGAGGGATTTTAACCAACCAGCACATGTGCAAAGGGTAGAATTGTGTTCAGCACAAGCATCTTCCTTTACAACTGTGACTTTTTACTCACCTGAACAGAAGCATCCTACTACACTTTCAACTTTTTGCTAAGCAACTTGCCACTTCCTACCTTGCTCTTTGAAGTATTTTCAAGAGCCCTTTGGTGGGTGTTGCAGGGGCTTTTTACCCCCTAATATCCTGCTTCATTCACCCCATGCCACAGAGAGACCCACACAGGGAACCCACATGGGGAACTCACTCTGATTCATCCCCAGAGCACCATTCACCAGGTGGTTTGAGACAGAAGTCATAATGCACATCTTGAAAGGGACACTTCTGACCCCCTCACTGCACAGAGCACTCTAGTGCTGAGCTCTAGCCATGACAATTATGGATTTAAGCCTCAAAATGCTATAGCCACTGACAAAGCTGCTTCAGTTAGCCTGGTGTTTTAGTCACCTCCAAGCTACTTGACACCCAGGGCACCCACTTTACCAAAAGCACAGGGAAGGGATAGGTGTAACCACAAATTGATTGCTTTCAGAATAGGACACAAAGACTGTGCCTTAGGAGATAAACCTGTCTGGCAGGTGAAAACACAGGTACAGCAATGAAGAATTTTTCTTCCAGCTTTATGATGTGATCTTAAATGCAGTTGGTTACTACAGCATTGATGCAAAAAAGATTTCAAACCCTGCTTAAATAAATGGAATAACAGAACGCAGTGTATATCACTGGCACTTAGTACACTTAACTACTAAAAATTTTAGTAAGTTATCAGTTGCATTGTTATAGTAGATGTGCACATTCCTCAGAGACACAATTAAGTGAGGAGGGGAAGAGAGACTAATAAGTACCTGGTCTGTGCAGTCACCCCACACTCATCTACTGTTTCCACTGCGGTTTGGCTATGCTCTCTAGCATGCTCTGTGTGAAACAATCTGACAGAAATGACTTACCAGCAAGCAAGACCTTCTTGCTCTTTTATGAATGATCTCTCCCGCCTCTTAACCCCTTTGCACAGCGGGGGCCCAGGTCGCTAAATACTCTGCCTGCTGTGGTTTGTCACCGGCTGCTGTCACCCTTCTTTTAATGTCATGTTTTTCCACCCAGCAGAGCTACCAGCCTCTTGTAATTTCTAGCAGCACATTAGTGCCTGGTTACACAACACACCGAGGCACTGACTGAAACACAAAGGACAGAGAGCCCTGGCACGAACCTGGTAGCAAAGGATGGATCCATCACCCAGCCCTTTGCCCTTATTTTAAACTGAGAAGCTTCTCATTTTGATTTAAGGTCAGGCTGTGCTTACAGCTGTTCTTCACCATACCAGGGAGGACAGCCTGAGGCCAGGGATTTCTGGGCAGCTAGCAGCCTATGGAGGAGTGATGGACAGACTCCCAGGTTAATCACTCAATAGCACTGATGCCAGGTGCCCACAGAGGGCAGTTCCTCAGCAGGCAGATGGGAGCAAGGTCCAGGGGGCAACAACACTGTACAGCATAGGACACATCATTCTGGGGAAAGGCTCTGTACACTCAGTTTATTTGCTTCAGTATTTTACAACCTAATTTGATTCCTCTTGACCAAGGGCAAACTCCCTCCTGCCAGCCATGGGAGTTTAATAGTGGCTGTTTCTAACCATGGCCTCCTCTGGCACCATCTTCCATTTCACCACCTGCCACCATATGAAATCAGGATTGCAGGAGATTTATGGTGGACAGTTTCCTTGCTGATGAAGCCTACACTGAGCAAGGGAACTTCAGCAACAGAAGGATATTTAATCTGAAGCCAGAGCTTGATGAACAAAGACCTTTTTCTCCAGGGCTACAGCTCACCTACAAGCCCTGCCTTTTCTCAGTCCTGCCTGAAGTGAAGCCAACTTTGCCAAAGGCCATGGGATGTTCCCTGGTCAAATCCACCCAGGGTTTCACATGGACTTGATCAACTCTGCTGCTGCCATGACCAAGGGACACAATCAAAGCAACCTTTACTACTCCAAGAGCAGCCTACTGAGACTGAATCATCACAGGTGGCAGGAAAGCCATTTCAATCCAACACCATGAACCTCATTCTCCATGTAAATAAGCTTTCCTGCCAAACCATTAAAAAGCCAGGACTAACAGACCTTAATTGCCTTTTTTATGTTTTTTCCAGACTGTGTAGCATGACAGACTTTGATCTACTCCAAGATGTTCTTTATCATCTCTTTTCTGATTAAACTAGGGGAAAAAAGATGTTGCAATTAAAGTAAACCCATCTGAGAGCACAACACACCAGTACTTGGATCATATTTCATCTCAGTTTTGTGAAAATGCAACAAAGCCTTGCAAAGTAACTTTTCAGCACTTCAGAATCAATAGTAGCTTATGCCAAGACAAACATCCTTCCTATCAGGTCCTTTCCTCAATAATAGTTTTATTTTTGGAAAAGAAAAAAGGCTTAAGGAATTGTTCAAAGAAATTGCCAGCAATTAAAATGACAACTGGACATAAAGCAGTTCAAAAACCTGATTTCTCCATTTTCAAGATCCAGATACACTCCCCCTCCAAACAATAGTTTAATACTTTTCTCAGATAAAGCTATTAAAACAGAAATCCTAATCTCCAGATGAAATGAAAGGTTTACAAAACACCAAAAGGAAAGCTTTACTGGAGACAAGTTAATTCTTTTAAATTGCAGTGAACATGTATTTTCAAAGCAAGAAAAACAAAACCAGAAATCCTTTGCAAATGTTAACATGTTTTCAATTTTTCCATTTTTCCTTTGGGAAGAGAAGCAAGAGCTACATGATGAATTGACCTGAGTGCTTGTGCTTTTCTGGTCTTCATCTTCCTCCTCCAGACATAAGGACTTTCAGATGCAAAACACTCTCAAAAATCTGCATTGTTCTAATTGAAAATTTGATCATAAGGCTACAAGCTTGTAATTCATAAATACAGATTTTTGGCAGACTCAACTGACTAGCTAAAGCTTCATGTGCTGTGAGTACAAAAGGTATTACCCTGCAAAAATAGTCAGATTTTAAACCATGGCAGTGTTTTTTGCTGTGGAAGATGTCCTACTCCATGGCCCATAAACATCCTGCTACCATGAACCAGACTCTGGAATAGCTGCAGCCACCCCATGCAAACAGCAGAAGACAGGAGATGTGTTATTATGGAATAATTGCCTGTCATAACCCAGCTGTGCTATCAGCTCATGGCATTTACCTCAAGCCTATAACAAATTCTCAGACTTCACCAACAGATACACTGATTTTGATCTCCAAAGACAGATTAAGCTAAAATTCATCCTCCAGCTAGGCAGGTACTCATGATTTGAGAACAAGATAAAATGCCCACCATTTCCATGGCAGCTGATCCCAGCGGCCAACTGCTTTCTTATCTCTTTGTGCCTGATGTCCACTCTGCTGAATTCAGCTGCAAGGTACTGGCCTCTCTTCTACCTTCTCCTCATTGCTTCCCCCAGTTACCATCCATCACTGCCCCCAGACCTTGCCTCCACCTCTGATCCCTCACCACAAGAAGGCATCCTCTCTAACCCCAGCCCTGGGCTTGTGGCCCTCTCCCGAAATGTTTATTTCATGGTTTTTGGTTTAACGGCACACAGATCCATTGCACATCTATACCCACTGCTCAGTGAGGACTAACTGGATCCAGGACCTGGCAAGAGCTCCAAAACATCCCAACAAAAATTAACTTACAGGAGATTTATCTGCAGAGTCTTCCTCCTTGACACACACTCATCGCAGGGGCCGACATCAGCAGATCCAGCTCCTCGCTACAGAGGTCAGTGTATTTCTGCTGGGACTTCTGCAATGCAAAAGTACAAGTGACCCTCTAATATCACCTCCCACTGGTACCCAACAGCACCTCAATATAATTTTTAGTTTTTCTTACTTCCCGTACTTTCAACTCTTCTGTATTTTCACATAGCCAGTTTTCAACCCATTTCATGTTGCCAGCAGTCAGTCTTGAACCCATCAAATATTTATAAACAACTGAAATGCTCCCAGAAATTCTAAGCCCCAGGAACTTTCAGTAAAAAAAATAAAAAATAAAAATAAAATCTATATTGGAGGGAAGGAAGAAGGAAAGAGCTAAAGGCATACTCAGCCTTCATGGAGCCAAAGGCAGAGCAAGATTAACCTTCATCAGACCCCAGAAGAATCCACCAGTGACAGGATACAGTCCCTGTCAAGGAAACCCCACATTTGGCATCCATGCCCAGGTAGACACCAGTTCTATGGTATCTACCAGAGAACAAAGACACAAGGCCCAAACACCAGATTTAGTCCACTGATATCTTTCAGGAGATGTTTTGATTTTAGTTTTTTTGTTTTGTTTAATTACAATTTATTATTATTTCAGTAAGAGTTGGATCAAGGAGGAACCACAAACTTAGGACCCTCAGAGCAACCTCCACTGCCATCAGGGTGCCTCCAGCTCTCACAGGTGAAAGCAAAAGGTTAGTACTGACAATTATTTAAAATTATTAGTAACATCTTTCTCTATTAGACTTTAAAACCAAGCAATTACTAATCCCAGGAAAACCTGGCAGATTTGTCAACCCCAATCCTACATGGATTGGGTTACTTACACTGCACCCAAGGTGACTTTGGTTTCCTAATTAAACAAGACAGAAGCATTACAGGGCAAGGAAATCAAAGCACAATCTGTTCAGCAGAAGCGAATGACCACAGTTCACACATAACACACTCAAATGCATTAGTTTGGCACTGTTGAGAGAAAACAAAGCTCCAGATTTGGCTGCTCATGCCCCAGCAGCTTACACTAAACATCTAAAATAGAGGCTCAGCAGGCAAAGCCCCTGCAGACGTAATTTTGTCCCCAAGTTTTCTAAGACATTAGCCATGTATCCCGCCAAACATAATAGCAACAAACCTTAAGCCTTTAAAGCTTTAAGCCTTTAGAAACTACAATGCAAGGAGAAAATGGTTGGTAATAGGCCATTGTATCACAAAGCCATCACACACAGTAACTGTTTCCACATCAGGACCCCAGTTCCAGCTTCACTCTCCAGGCCCAAATGGATTGCAGGAATCAACCCCCTCCCAACACCACTTACTGCCCTCCCACAGCCAGGCCAGCACTTAAGGACCTCTCTGGCTGCAGAGGTAAAACCCAGCCAAAATGAGCAGACCTTGGTTTGAGATAACCACTGCAGAAGACAGAGGCCTTTCACTGGGTTTTTTCTGCTGGGATAAAAGAGCATGGATGCACCAGCAGGTTTGAAAACATCAGGACTACAAGAAGCCCATAATATCAAAAAAATCTTACTTGGCACCAGCAGTAAATTTCAATCAGATCAAACTGCTCACTGCCCTTGGCCACCAGCTCCAGCACTGAGATGCTGCAAGGAGTCAAGGATGAGCAACCCAATGTTTCCCAGCTCTGCTGGCCTGAAACACCTTGGCTTCCCACAGCTGTTACAGGGCCTTTAAAATGCAATGAGCCTTTATTTCCCTGCCAGCCTCATGTGGCTAGTGATTCCAGGGTTCAGGTGGCTGCTATTAAGCTGCAGATAATGCCACTGCCTTCCAGTTCTTGCCTGGTTATATGAACACAAATCTACCAAGAGAATAACCCCCTCTATGTTGCAGTCTAATAAATTTTGCTACAGCCTGTCTCACTTCATAAAGGAGATTAATCCAACACAAACAGTGGGATTTTGTTCTGGAAGAGCTTGGTGCTGAGGAGAGAAGGGGAAAAAATGCTTAAAAATCCAAATCCAGCACTTCTGGTTAGAGAAGGCTGAACATAAGTGCATAAAGCCGGACCTGGAGGCTGGCTCTGTGATAAAATTAACTGCTCTCCCCACATATAGTATTATCGTTCTTCATGTTATTTCCTTCAGGTTCCCAACACTCTGACTTAGAAAGTAAAAAAAAAAAAAAAAAAAGAAAAGGAAAGTCTGTCACTGCTATAGGTTTAAAAAGCATAAATCAATGGCATTTTTTTTACTCAATCTCTGCAAAAGCAATATTCCTGTCCAACAGCACTGGCCAGTACCTCGACCTGCACTGGCACAGCCAGCAATGACCCTGCTCTGACACTGGCTGGGGCTCAGCAAGTCCTTGCAGCCTCACACAACATTCATTCTGTTCTGCTAAGCTGTTTCCATGCTGCTCCACAGGAGGAAGCAGGCAGTGCTGCAAGGGGCAGGGGCAGCAGAGGAGCGCTGCAGGGGCGGCAGGTGTCTCTCAAGATTTCACGCAATCCCTCACCAGGGATCCCTAATCCTGTCAGAGGCAATTTGCTGTCAATTTTCCACAGCACTCAAGTACCAATTTATCACAAGAAACACTTCCTCTCCAAAGTTTCAATTATTTCCATATATGTTGGGTAGCTGTGAAATGTGTGCAGGAGTGATTTACGGGAAGGAGAGCTGGAGAAAGGGAAGAAGAGTGCAGAAACCAGTATAGATAGTCTCCAACACAACACATGACTGCTCCTTACAAACCCTGGTAGTGATCCAGGCCATTTGGTTTCTCCCACTGTAGGGGACTGCAGATGGTAAAGCTGCACTTCAGCATAACAACATTAATTCCTCTGTCTGTTCTTCTATCAGGGAACCTCGTGTGCAGAGAGAGGGGTTGGTCTCTTCTCCCAGGCAACCAGAAACAGGACAGGAGGACACAGTCTTAAGCTGCACCAGGGGAGGTTTAGGCTGGACATTGGGAAGAAGTTTTCCACAGAAAGAGTGATCAGGCATTGGCATGGGCAGCCCAGGGAGGTGGGTGAGTCACTGTCCCTGGAGGTGTTTCAGGAAAGCCTGGATGTGGCACTCAGTGCCATGGTCTATTGACAAGGTGGTGTTCGGTCACAGGTTGGGACACGATGATCTCAAAGGTCTTTTCTGACCCGGTTAATTCTGTGATTCTGTGAATCTTGGCCCAACTGCCACGTCTTGGACCACAGGGATTAACTTTCCCTCTGCACTAATTCACTATACCAACCTGGCCACCTTGAGGTGTCTTGATTTCCAGAGTCAACTGTTTTCAGGAGCCTGGTCACTAACACTGGGCCGCAAATTTACTGATCTGTGGTACAGCTGCAAGGACATTTACATACTGCCTCTTGCAGCAGAGTTACAATGTTTCAACTACTGCTGGTAAAACTTGAGCAATCCCAGCAGAAAATAAACTTCTGATTTCGTTGCTACCCTCAAAACTTGCCATGCCCCTTCTTCATTACCATGTTTGGATGCTGTTTGTCACAGTAGGACTTGATCATATTCTTCCAGCTTCCAGCTTCAGGATGAATTTCTCCTCAAAACCAGAAACAGAGAAAAGGAGTCACACCAAAGGAGCCAGATGAATTTCCTAACCACAGGGCTGGTGGATATTCTGGGTGGACTCTTGCACCCTTCAGTGAAAAGTACTTAAACGCTTGAGCGTTAAAACCAGATGTCATAACTTTGGAAAGTGTGAGAAAAAGAGAACCTCGTCACTCAACATGTTCTGCCTGGATTGTAAGTCCACCAGGAGTCCATGAGAGCTTCTGAGGCTCAGCATTTGAAAAATCAAGTTTTATCCTGGATTCCTAAGAAAAGCCCCAAATTGGACATGCACTTGGGGCAGACAGGTATCCTCTCCAAAGCGCAGGAGACATCTGAGAGAACTTGGTTTCTGGCAATTCAGCATTGCTATTACTTTTCTTACACAGTCCATACTAACTTACAACTGGTTTTGTACTGACTTAGAGGGGCTTATCAGCCACTGCAATAGAGCTGATAAAATTTCCTCTGTCATGGCATTACTTCCAATCTGAACAAATTACTTTAAAGCTGGTATCATCTCTGTAAAGAGACTGTTGTAAAATTGCCTGAAGAAGAACCGACTTCCTACACACTAGTACAGTAAAATTTACCCTCTAGTAAATAAAAAATGATGGGAAAGGACGCAGAGTCATGGGTGGTCCAGCTGCCCCATGGCCTCATGTGGCCAACAGATCCAGTCTTTAGGAAGAATGACACCAGCTACGACATCCTAGAGGAATTTATTTTTGTAAAAAATTATTTTGTAAAAAGTGTTTTGATGAATGTTCAAACAGTGTTAGAAGTGAGTGCAGGGCTTGTCGGCACTCTCCAGCTTCTCCATTAACATCCCCAGTACATTGTTAATCTGATGTTTTATCCTGCCTAGAAGCTGAGCAATATCTGAAATATTCTTGACTCCTCCCTGTTCAAAATAGAAATCAGAGGCTCTCAGTTACCACCCTGAAATTTGCAGAGAAATTTCTTTAATAAGTGTAAGTAAATAATAATTTTCCTGTAGAAAACTCATTATATGGAAAATCTAGACCGCTCTGCCATGAAAGCAAAGAAGGAAATAAAACAAAACCCAACCATTCACCAGGAGATGTCCCATTAAAATAAGCAAAACCAAGATTATTGTCAGTAATAGGTTATTTAGAAGGTTTCTAAGTAAGAGATTCCAGGACTGGGCATGGATTTACCTCCTTCATTATGAAAATTATATGGAAAACAGTGCTTCTTTCAACATCATTATCTTGAATTAGTTATTGTGTCCACTTAAGACTCTTTTAATCACATTTTTCCTTCATTCAGGCTGAAAAAACCCAATTTTTCATAACCCACTTGAGGATTCTTCCTCCTCCTCAGAGCAACTCACCATTCCATGCTCATGAAATGAAGCAAGCAATTGTTCTGCAATGCCGTGTCTCTCTCGGTAATGGTGATATAAATAAGAAGAAATAAACCCTGGGGCAAAAGATTCTATTAGTTGCTCTCATATCTTTACTGGCAGAATAATTGGTTGCACTGTAAGCCTGATTTTGCTATCTGTCACTTCTGTGGCAGGTTACAATTACTTTCTCCTTTTCCTTCTCTCTGTCCCCTTGTCCTACGTTTTCCACCCACCGGGCTTTTGCCATCACCCCTTCCTACCAAAGTCTGGTACGATGCTGCCAAAATTCACTTCTTCCTTCACTTTGTCTCCTCTTTTACTGTACCATATAATAAAATACCACAGAACGAGGGATTTTGGGAGGGAGAGGCAACAGCCAGAATACGTGATAGCAAATGAAGTCACAGAGGCATGGTGCAGCAAGGAGGGAGGCAGGAAGGAAGGAAGGACAGTGCCACTGATGCAGAAGGATCAGCCAGGTGCCATGGGAAAGCTGAACAACAGTGATGTGACTTAGCACAATGAGGGCACTTCCAGAGGGCAATTAAACATTACAAGAAGAAATAATGTAGGTAGGTGGGCCAGGTCTAGCCTACCTCCAAACTTTTCATCTCCTCTACCTGCACTCCTAACTAGCATGGAGCTGGAATTGTTCTCACTTGGAGGTAGGTGAGAAAGAGGATTTTAGAGATGGAGCTGAGCAGCAGCCAAGTTCAGGGTGCCATTTGCCTGCTGGACCCTGATAACAACAAGCTAAGCCTCTGAAGCACAGCTGCAGGGATCAGCTTGGCTGACATCACAGTCAAGGTCTGTGTGTGCAGCCAGGCTCATGGCATTGAGCTCCCTGCCTGCTTTAATATCATTAGGACTTTCAGGGCAGGGAAGGTGTCTTTTTCGTGAGGGGAAAAAAAAAAATTTCAAATGCCCAGGGGTTTGTTCCCCATGGCTGAAAACAGGAATCTGTAGGAGGAAACAGAGAAGGAGGTTTCAGTTCTGGTTCTGAAGGGGTTGTCAGGTTTCAGAGCTGCCAAGTGAGCAAATTGAACTCCCACGTCCCTACATACAACCTGAATGTGAGCAAAACTGGTTTTGAGATGGAAGGCTGCAGCGGAAGGAGAAAGAGGCTGGATTAGCATCACTCCACTGAGCCCAGCAGAGAAGAACAGGGGTGGATACTGCTGAATTCTGTGACCTGTATTTTCACTGTCCTTTTATTTATTAACAGCCTGCCAAAAATAAATCTTGCAGAGCAGCAACATGGGCCCTTTGAAATTTTCCTGCATTTTGGACTCACAAGTACAGCACTCACGACACAAACACACTCCCAGAGACAGGACAGGAGGCAAATCAGTAAACCCCATGGTGTGGCCCATGCTTGAAATCTCCCCAGGGTAACTGGGAAAATTTTCCAGGAGAGGAGATATATGGGAGCTGGCTTTAACCCTCAGAAGAGAACAATTTAGTGGATTAAGCACAGCCTCTGCAAGAATGATATTTCTTGCCTGGACATTTTTTATTCCTCTCAAGGTAGACTCACTCAATCCTTAAGAAGATATGCGAGCCAACGCCCCTGTATTTGCTTTCTGAAGCATAGAATGTAAGTGTATCAAGACTCCTGGAACAGAAAACAGTAGTTTGCGCTCATCTAGATTTGCTCCAGAGTGAATCCAGAGTGAAAAGAAGTGCATAACCACAGTGATTCATGGAGCCCCTGGGTGTCAGGCTCACCCTATGAGCAGGCTTCTGGTCCCACAGACAACAGGGGTGCTGTCAGTGAAGACTAAGGCCCTCTGTGTTGTAAATAGGCACCATTTACTCTCCTTGTCCATATATCTAAACAGTGGCCTGCTGTCAAACTGAAATATTCAGTATCTTTAATTAAGGTCTGCATCTTTTTAGAGTAAGGGGATCGATAACTGGCCCAGCTGTTGGAGAAGGCAAAAGACCAAGCCCTGACCATGGAAGCAAGCCAGTCCCTCAAGACTGACTTTGCAGAGACACCAAAGACAACACCCAGGAGCAGTGAACCAAAAATGAATGATTATCTAAAATTATTCACTTCAGGGAGCCAGAAAGAGGGAAGGGGGGAGAGGGAGAGGGGAAAGGGAGAGGGGAGAGAGAGAGGGAAGCAGGAACACAGGAAGGAAGGAAGAAGGGAAGAGTTTGCCTCTAATCACTTTGTGCTTTTCAGGTGGATCACCTCACACCTATGGGAAATGGGAAAGAAATATGGCCTTTTCTAGCAGCTCTGTACATGTACATCAGATGACTCACAGAGCCCTTGGCAGGGAAAAGTCTTGTCAAGCTGGGACAATGTGTTACTTGTGTCACTATCCACAGCTCTCAGCTCTGTGCCTGCAGATCTCAGGCACACCTTGGCAGGCAATGTGCCCTTGGGTGGGTGATACAGTCTGGGCTCCCTTAGGCTGAAACACAAGGTATAATTTTAGTACATTGCAAATTATCCATATACATTTACTACTTCCTGTGGTTCTTCGACCCACTCAGGCAGAGAACAGTCACCAGCAGACTCTGCTGTAGTTGTGAGAGGTGGGTGGTAACACAGTTTAAGACTCTTTTAGTCCCAGGGAGTGAGAAGTGCCCAAGTACACCAAGAATCATTATGATAGCCTCATTCCCTTGGATGTTTCTCATTGGTGAGGTCACATTGCTGTTATTCTCTGGTGTTGTGTGACTCAGGAACTGAGGAAGGAAATTACAACACAAAATTCAAATCAGGGGATTTTTTGAAGAACTCAAAGTAGCACATAATAAAAAATGCTAATAATATGTTGCAATCTAGTTCTCCTCCAGTCAGATGGTTTTGCACCAAGAGGAAGTTGTTGCAGATGCCATGCAACCTGGTTAGTGTAATATCTGGGCATGAGAGGACATCCCAGAACAAACTGTTCTGCTTTGACTTCCCTAGAGAACGATTAATACTGACAGCTCCTTCCTTTTGAGCTGAGAGGATTTAATAATTCAAAGAGTGTTACTGCATTTTCAACTGTTTCTGGTCTTCTCTTTGCTAGTCCTTGGTGACGTGAGGTGTAGGAACCAGGGTGAAGAACAAACCCAAACTGGTGGACAGACAGGATTCCACTTTTTTAAACAGCTCCCAATCCTCAACACATTGCTCTCTACAGTAGCTGTGACGAGAGGCTGGTGACTGGTACGAGTGACCTTCAAGAGGATTAGCCAGAGATGTGTGACTGCCAGTGAATAACTCTATTCATTTATTATGCGTGACGAACACTAAATCATTCTAGTAAGACTCTTTTCCATTCATTCGCTGCTTGAGAGTGATTAGCAGCAAATAGCTCACAGAAGCTTTCCCGATGGAGCTGAGCAAAACACGCACAGGGCAAAAGACAAAAACTTTATCCCGTTCACTTGTGGTCAGCTCCCACCTATAGAGCTGGTCAAATGTTGGGGGAAATGGTGGGTCAGTGTGTATTTGTGTGATGCACAGGTATCTTTACATCCTAAATCTTATATCTTCCAGTCTCCTGACCAAGCCCATGCTGTTACTGGAAACATTCACCAGTTTTTTGTTCAGATGGCACAATGGTTACTCTTGGAACCACAGAGTTTCTCTGTAAACTAACACAACTATGGATAAAATGGAGCATTTCTCTTCTCCAGCCAGCCAATGGATGACTGTTAAGATGACTCCACACCTGTCTGTCACTGTGCACACCAATGACTTTTCAAAATTATCAGGAGTAAGATGCTGATTAAGACATCAAGCTGCTATTTCCACATTTCCAAATACCATATACCATACAGAAGTAAAAATGAAAGAAATCAGGGATGCTGAATCAAAGTGGAAAGCAACATCTGGTGTCATGTCCCCATGTGTTGTTCCCCTTTCTCCCCCACATATCTGAAATATTCCTATGTCATGCTGACCAGTGTGGTATGAATGCACCATGGGGCTGAAGCACGGCTTAGCTGGATAATACCCGGAATGTCCCAACATGGAATGCTGCCCTGACACCTGTGATACCCCAGCTCCAGTCCCTGCCACCTGATTTGGAGCAGAAGCCGACCTTCACAGTCTAAGAGATCCCATGGACTGGCTGCAGAACAGGAGAACCACATCTTAAGATGGCCTAGCAGCTCTCCTATCAGGCACAACTCTGGAGACCTTGATGATCTCACCTCTTCCCTATGACCTTGAGCAACTCTATCTCCCCACTTGTCCCCACTCAACTTGACCATTACTTCAATTTTACTTTTTAGGTAGTGAGTGCTACCAGGTTTATCCCAAAGGGACTCTTCTCTCTCTCTCTCTCTCTCTCTTTCTCTCTCTCTCTCTGTAGGCATGACTGAAATTCAAATAATAGCAAATGGATTTCTCTTTTCAACTACACTTCTAAGTCAAAAGAAGTCATGTGTGCATGTACACAAATAGAAAACCAGTGGGGTATTCGCTTCAGATGATAATGCTGTATTTCACAGTCCCATCTTCCAGCAGCAAAATCGTTGGCTTTTTGCTGAACATCATATGATTCTTGAGCAGTGAGGACTCTACGCATCTCCACGTGGATTTAACAAAATAACTAACTGTTATTCAGCACAGAGAGAAAGTCACAAGATTGCAAAGAGCAGCGCTAAGAATGCAGCTCCACGGCAGGAGAAGAGCAGCTCTCTCTGAGCTGATGATGAACTGCCCGTATAGCCCAAGCCCTGGCTGCAGCACTGTATCATTTTCTGTCTATTCACAGCTGCTCTTGGCCAGTAAGGACTGGAATGAAGCACAGGCTCTGGATTAGCTCATGCTCATGCAGAGCTAACAATTACCTTTGGTTTTGCCTGTTGCAGGGAACTCCAAGAGCTTCCTTCCTGATCCGCACTCAGATTTTCCAGCCCTCAAAAATGTCATGTGCCCAATGGAAAAAATTCACAGTGCGAAGGAGTAGGTAAAAACTTCTGTATTTCATGGGTTGAAGGGATTTCTCGGAGTAATAGCAATTTTCCTAACTTACATCTTTTCTCTGTGTGACCTTACCATTCCTCATTCTTTTCTCCTGAACACTATGCCACACATTTTTTTTCCTCAACAGCCATAACATTTATAAATTATTCACAAGACGCAGCCATAAGGAATGACTAACATTTCATCTTCAAAAAAGGGCTTACAGTGCCATCCCTCAAAATGCACACTGGATGTGGGGCTCCCAGGGCTTCCCAGAACCATTGCCAGAGCTCCAAATGGCACTTCATCCTTTCCTGAAGGCCACGGGGCCACCATCAAGACTGGTGTGCAGAGATAACCAGTAACAACCACAGGGTTTTCTGCTGGGTCCACCCATACACCACTAACTAGGAATTCCCACTGAAAATAATCTGACTTCTCATGTGAGTAATAATGTATTAATGTGAGAGAAAGAAGACATGTAGTCATTCAAATCAGGAGCAGCCACAGCCTTCTAATTAAGGAGGCAGTTTGTTTTCCCCACACAGTTTCCTGAGAAGACAGATCTCTCAGAGACTAACAACTGGTCTTATCTATGGTTCAGCACTGGAAAAGCACAAGAAAAATGCATTCCAGTCTGGATACCAAGACAATAAATCTGGCTTTATGAGCAGAATACCCACAAATGGTACATGATTGATTGATTACATGTCGTCATCCAACAAGCCCACAGCTAATGAAGCATAGTGCTGAATAGATAAACATGAAATGAACACCATTAAACAGCCTATAATAAATATTTTTCTAGACTCTTTTAAAAGCCAAAAACTCACAGTAATATTTAATACCTAGACTGCTACAACACAGCTAATGAACTCTCGAAAATTTCATAACAAATGGTGCAGTAAAAAGAAAAAAAAATTATTTTAGTTATCCACTACGAAAAGCTGTACAAGACCATCCCACTCTGGCTATGTCAGAAACTCTCTCCTGGGGCAGGGAGAGCAGTGCCATCCACCAGTGATCTCCTGCCTTCTCTCAGGTGGTTTCCACCTCACTGAGGACAACACAAACAGCCATTTCCTACTCCCTGAAATAAATGGCTCAGCTGGCAAATGACCCACTTCAAAGCCTGGCAAAGAGTTAAACACAGCAGTAGAGAACACAGTGCAGGGAGCAGACAGGAACTCTGAACACGTGGTGTTAACTGGGCTGTGGAAGTTGGGGACACCACGGATTCTGGGAGCACCTGGTCTGTGCCAAGCCATGTGGGTTTACTTGAGCTGGAAAACCAAGTGCCAACTGTCTGCTGTCCTCACCAGGATGCTGTATGCTACTTCTGTCTCCCTGTTACCTACAAGGATCATTTTCATGTATTATTTCTCCTCCTGGCACAAAACTACAATTTCCCCAATGCCAGCCAAATGTTTTTCAAACCCAAACCATGTAATCACAAATTTCTGAAGGCAGGTAAATTATCAAGTCTGAAAAAACCACTGCCTTTTTAAGCAGTGACAGACTCCCAGGATCAAGATAACACTGAAGCAAGAACACCCATGGGCATATTACATGAGTGAAAAAGAAAAATCAAAGTATTTTCTTCTTTTGCAGCATCTTGCATCCTGATGTATCACAGCACTTTACAACCCAGTGATCTTTCCAATGCATCTGTAGGGTTTGCAAATACTGTTTCAGTCTGAGAGATGGAAAAGCTGAGAAATGCAAAGAGTGTATTTCTGCCTATAGAAATTACTTCTCTCAACAACCATGAGTGAATATGCTATTTAGAGTCCTCAAATGGAAAGGATGAAGAAATGCCCGCCAGAACTATCATCTTCTACAGATAAGGTAAAAATACTTCCAACAGCTGAACTTTTTGATATCTCTAAGGAATTATGGTAGTCCCACAAAACACATTTGCAGGATTAGGCATTTCAGGCAGAGGCAAACCTTTTGTTTTCCTTTCAGAAATGTTTCTCTTTTTTGTTGCTATTGTTGTATATGCTGGAGTGACTATTTTTGCAGGTGCCCAAATAGCAAATATCTCCCTTGATTCTCCCAACTTTTGTAAATCTCAGTAATAATAATAAAGGATTGAATGGAAAAAAGAAGCTATTATTCTTTCACCAGCCAGTGATAATCTCAACAGGTGTCCTTGGCATATGGCCCCTGCAGGAAATGGGCAGCTGGACCTCTAAGGACTCCAGCTTGCCAACCTCCTTTTGTACCTCCAACTTCTTCCCACCATGCCACCAGAAGAAAAATACCCACCTTCACCCCTCTGAAATTAGCAAGTGTGGAAGCAAGTAAATTAACACATGAAAATTTGGGCATATGACTGACAGCAATCCATTAATCCTCCTCCAGTAGCTGCTCTTAGAAATCACAGTGGTGCCAAAGAAATAACTGCTTTTAGAGGTTCCCTGTTCGTATCAGGTTGCATGGGCTATGCTGAGATAAACATCAACATTTACAATGGCATGGCACCATCAGACCTGCTAAAACCCATTCCTATGAGTTCTGTCTGTCATAGATTCCTATGAGTCTTGTCTATCATAGAATGATGGAGGCTAGAAAAATATTTCTCTTTCCCTGGAGCTTGTCTACATTGCAATTTTGATAGGACCAGTCAGTCAGTGTGTTCTTTCCATTATTACCTTAATAAAAGAACACAAGATCATTATCTCCCAGTGACTGTGCTGACTCTGTAACAGAGGGTTGGGATGGCTCAGTGTGGTGGGAAGTTACTCTGGAAGTCTTGCATGACCTTTCACACTCCTGGTATAAAGAACACCCTCTCTGTTCACCTCTGTTTATGCTGATCATGTCATATGGCAGCATTTCCACCAGAGTGGACAGCTAGGAAAAAAGAGGGACACAGAAAGAGGAGAAGGAAAAGTGTGTTTCCATACATGTAATTTCTGTTCTCCCAAGGACAACAATCCTGAGATTCAGAAAAAGGGTGAAAAAGTACATTTCTACTAAAATTTACAATACCTATTTACCACAGCCCACCTGAAATAATTTCAGCTACATTTTTAACAGTAGGAGTCAGGTTAAAATACTTTAGCTGGACTGGCTTTATTAGGAGCTTATGAATTAAATTGGGAAAGAATGCTTTAGCAGAGGTTTTCTGGCATCAAAGAACTAGCTGCAATAAGCTTTCTTGGACTAAGCTGAATTATTAATGTTGATTATATAAGAGTACCATTCACCTTTCAAATGCTGAGGGTAATTAAGAATCGCTCAACATAATAGCTGGGGAGAAATCACTCAAACAACTTTCTTATGCAGCTCTCTTGAAAGAAAAAGAAAATTAAAACCCTGAAAGAAAGGCTGCTCTGCTAATATGCATGCTTTCAGCAGATTTCAAAGACAAAAAAAAAAAAAAATAAGAAAAAAGAATTATTTTCTCACAAATTACATTTGTAGTTAAACATTCGCTTTTGAGATGGGATGTGTTTTCAGCACCACAGCACTAGAAAGGAAATGAAGACGTTGCTCTGAATGTTTAACGATACACTGAGCTTCTCTCTCTTACTAAAAATCTCATTTCACTACCATCATTCTGCTGAGAAAGATGTGTTGAATAATGCCAGAGAGCACCGAGCCAGCCCCACGGTATTACATCATCGCTATTAAATATTCCTCTTTGTGCATTCATGGCATGCTTCCACACATTTGATGCATGAGAAGTGAAAATGGCAGTGAGCTAAAGCACCTCAGTGTTCCCTTCAGCATTAATCAAGCTTCCAGGATGTTAAATGCCTGCAGGGTTACATCCCTGACCCCGCCACAGCACTGCCACCAAACTTTATCTCATGCAGGCAGGAGGTATCGCCGAGTGTGCACCTGATGCGGGCAGCTTGTGCAGCACAGTCACGCACAGGGCTGATTTTAGGTGTGCTACCTTCCCAGACTACACATCTCCTAACTTCTGAAGGATGAAAAAGGACAACAGAATGTACAGATTAAAGAACTGCTTGCCTCTAAAACTCCCAAACAAGCAGTGCCCCAAATAGAACAGAAACCAGGGCCTGACTCCATGCCTGCTGCTGATACTGAGCCTGCCTCACCCCACCAGTGGAGCTGGCAGAGCCAGTTGTGCTTGTTCCTGGGATGGGATGAGCCCCCAGAAGCCAGCCCCACACCTTCTCAGTCTTCCAACTTCCTGTTTCTTCCCAGCCCCTGTGCCTTTCTCCCTTCAATACCCAACTATCCTTTCCCTTCAGATTAATCTCAGCTCAGCTGAGCCCAAACATTCTCCCATTCCCAACATCTCACTCCCTTCTTACTCCAGTCGCTTAGCATCAGGAGAATACATTAACTAACTGCATGCAAACACTCAAGTCATCCCATGTGTGAGGAGAAACTGAAAGGAGTAAAACCTTTGAAGAACTTGGAGACAAGATGCAGTGCCCTGCTTCCCCATGCACCAGAGGGCATGTGTTGTCAAAAGTTACTTTTAGTGGGTTTCTTTGTTTCTTGGCATCGGTGTTTCACTGATGTTTCTGCTACTTTTCTGATGTTTCTGTTCTCACTCTTTTCCCTCTCCTTCAAGCACACCCCAGACCGAAACCTAGCAAAGCCTTCTTCCTGGAAGGGAAGGTCTTTGGGTTTGTTTCTAGTACCCTTCTGTGCATCTTTCTGCTATGGGGCCTCTGCATCTGCTTCCTGCTACAGAAAGTTTGCAGTTGCTTTCAGCACAGGGCAAAGGCTGCCTCACCATAGAATGATTTAGATTGGACAGCATCTTTAAGATCCTTGAATCACTGTTAACCCACCACTGCCAAATCCACCACTAAACCATAGCCCCAGGTGCCAAACAGTGGGGAACAGGTCTCCCAGATACCTCCAGATTAAGGGTACAGCAGTAACAGACAGCCTGTAGGAGGCAAGGACAGCAGAATGAGGGGGGCTTTGTTCCAGATTTTAAAAATATTTAGAAAAATCTTTATTTAGATTTTTAAGGAAACTTTGTTTCAAGATTTTTTTTTTTTTTAATTTAGACATTCTTTAGGAAAAAGGAACAAGGTGTTATTTATTTGGACACTCTCCTGTTTCCCCTGCCTTGACAAAATTCTGCTTCTTCAGGCAATTGTTTCTGCCAGGAAAAACAGACCACTGAGCTCAGGGTCTTCAAAGGGGGTGAAACTTGACTGTGGCTGCTGTTGCTGCCAGTCATGCCTTGGCTGAAGGGTTACACACACAGTAACTGATCCCTCAGGACTTCTTCTGCTGGCTCCCTCACCAGCACAACAGCCAGACACATAATACACACTTGCCATGTGATACTTTAACAAATCTTTTACTGTCTACATCTTCATAGGCTTCATCTCAGCCACCTGGGTTCATGCGTGTGAGAGGGACAAGTTACACAGGCCTTCGTGCATCAAATGTATGATTTCTCTGCAAATCAGTAGGATCTGAGCAATATAACACTGTTCTTTTCCCTACAACACAAAGCAGGTATTCCTGTTTCCTTCACAGTACAAAAAAACACACCTGCACTTACCTGGTTGATGTCACCCTAGAGGGACAGATCAGATCTTGGGGCAAAACTCTGGATTTAAGCTTCAGTCACACTGGAGAAACAAGCCTCATTCCAGTCCTGATTCGGGGATTCTTCCATGTCTTTAATGAGGCAAAATGGAATCCCTATTCAAACTACTTCTGAATACTGGGGCAGCCCATTCTCCTCTGGTTTGAAAGGAAGGAGTTCAGGAGTGGTTTTGGGGGAGCAGGAAAAGCAGCTTCTTTTTCAGATTTGAGGGAGGAGAAGGGTATTGCTTGTCTACAGAAAGAGCATGTAAGCAAACAAACGACCCAGTCTTTACTTCAGAAGATCACGTAGACTGTGAGGTTAATAAAAAGAAAGCACAAGAACAGGGCTCCACAGGGACACCTAGGCTGGCACTCAGTGCTGTAACTGGCCTGGAAAGTCTGTCTGTCCTCTCTGCAGCCCCAACAGCCTCGAGCAGACGTGCAGCATACAGAAAGCAGCAGCTTGGTTATCAGGCTGTTGAGCCAGTCACGCATAGGAGCCAGAATATACAGCTCAGTCTGAGTTCCTTGTTAACTCAAACTTGGTTGCAGGACCAAGGACACACGACCTGCTTCATGATGGCTGCTGCTCTCAGAGCTGTGTCCTTGTGATTGATTAGCTTACCCTAGCAGGTAATAAATAACGGGACATGCTAAGCAAGTACATGTGTACAGGGAATAACTTCATGATTGGTAACACCAGGGATGGCTCTGCCAGGTGAGAAATGCCTTCACTGTGGAAACTGACCGTATACCATTTACTACAGGGCAGGAAAACCATTTAAGAGAAGTTCTCCGAGTGAGTTTCACTTTCTTTAGTGTGCCACACAAATTTATTACCCTCCTCAGGGGGAAGACTCAGGCTGATGGCATCAAGCAGAGGAAAAGTGATCAAGAGGGACACAGCTCCAGACGTGAGCCCAACCAGGGCAGGTTGGAAATGCCCTGCCCCTCTTATAAAACCAGCTTTCAAGTCCTTCACATCCTCCCCGCCACGCACTGGAAATTGCAGCTGTGCAGGGGGAGGGTAATTTGGGCCCTTAATTCGCCAGTTTATCTTGTAACCATTTTTCACCAATTACTTTTAAAATGTTGCTCTATATAGAATCATAGGATTGTATCCTAGAATTATAGAGTGGTGTGACTTGGAAGGGACCTTAAAGTTCATCCAGTTCCAGCCCATGCCATGGGCAAGGACACCTAACACTAGGTCAGATGCCTCAGAGCCCCACCCAACCTGGCCTTGAACTCTTCCAGGGATAGGGCATCCACAGCTTCTCTGGGCAATCCATGACAGTGCCTCGCCATGCCACAGTACAGAACTAAACCAGATGGGAACGTGTATTTCTGGTCCTATCCACTCTCAAAATAGTGTTGAAACCTCTTTTTGGCCCCAAACGTTACAGGGTGGTGGAGAGGAGCGCAGGGGGCAGCTCTGGGTACCATCCAGGCTCTGGGGGCTGAGGAAAAGCTGGAAGTGCTGGTGCCAGTTCCAGATAGCAGAAGCATGACTGCCTGAGCCTGGGCTCCAAACAGCATATTCCTGTGATTTCTCTGTGGATCAGCTTTTTTCCAAAGAGGATGAGGTAATCAGAGTGCCCATATTCACCTTGCCTAAACACTCAGATAAGCCAGTTTGGAGTACGGGATATCCAGTTTCTTGTTTCCCTGCAAAGGACACACACACATATCTGATCATGACCAGTATGCACATATAACTGAGCCAAACCTGTCCGAGCAGGCAAGAATTTACAGTGTGTTTGTACCAAGACTGTAGAAAAATATGATTGCACTTTGCAAAACATATGTTAATCTGTTCCATTTTACCTTGGGCAGGCTAATGGTATGTGTTTCATCTTGATAAGGAAACCTTGATCTCATCTAGGATGTTGCTTTTTTAATGTATCCCTCCCTAGTAATGATGATGACAAATCTAGTCAACAAATAATTGGCATTATTGGGTGAATATAGCACTTGATGTCCTTAGATCTTTCCATAGATAGACATAAATGCTGTAGATGAATCAGACTGCACTGATCATTCACAGTTCACCATTACCCTTTTCAGGGTCAGTACTTTTCCTGTCTTCAGCTCCTCCTTGTGTACAACCACAACATGTTCTAAAAATCAAGTTCTGGCTGTGAAACTTCCAAGTTGAAACTGTTTTCTCTGCCTCCCTTGCTAAAAAAAATAGCCCCGGTGTTTCCACGGTTTGTTGCAAACTCTTTGTGAATCCTAAGAGACAAATGGTATCCAAATTTGTGTATTTTTAATTTTCCTGTTCCAAGCTGAAACACAGATTTGCCGAAGCACTCCTTCCCTCAGAAGGTAAATCTGAAGTGTGAGCTGTATGCTCCTAAGTGATTATTAATAAATTTAAACAGCAATAATTGTCCAAAATAGATGCTTGCAGAGATCAGATTACTTTTGGCTTCATTTCCCTGCCTAAGAATACTCTTTTATAACAGGCAGTTGCAGAGCAAACGACAGTGGTTTTCTATAGTTGCTATCCAAGATATACCTGGTCAGACAATGCTAGTGGTTAGGTGAGGGAATGCTCAAGTGCTTCACACTGCTGGGCAGTCAAACCAATGCATAATTGCCTCACTGCACAAATCTGCATCTGAGTAATTAACAGTATAAATACACACTCTGTTCTCTCATGCACTCACTCAGGATGGCTTTTGAGAAAGACACTCTGATACCTCTGCAGGCAAGAGTGGATTTAGGCTTGTCCTTGAAATAACTAAGGTAAATACACTCCAACATTGTCTTGCTCATTTTGGCTGAGTCTGGGCAACAAAAAGTTTAAAGGCTTCCTTCTAGAGCATGGTGTCCTTGCCTCCACTCCCCCCACTCTGGCTCAGCGCTTTGGCTGATTGCACCCTGGTGTATTACAGCTTGTCCTGGACATTGATCTGAGATCTCTGCATTTCTGCCTGTACCAATTCCCATTCACTGCCTTTTTTCTCCCTTGTCTCCCAGTGAGGATTTTTCCCCACTTTAAGGAGAACAGCACTGGAGAGAGAAAGCAAAGCGTCTGCTTCACAGCCCCATCATCCGGGAGTCAGTGGCAAGTTGACCACACCTTCTGCACCACTTCATCTTCCAGAACATTTTGGGCTCTCAACTCCTCCCAGGAATGAATTGTATTGATAGATTCTGATGGCCAAGCAGCTTTCCCATTTTCAATCACAGTCCCTGGTGGCAAAGAAACCTCTTTGGTGAACATGGGGCAGGTATGAAAAAGAGTGAAACAATTAAATGAGACTATGGATAAAGGAGCCTGGATTAACTTGGCATGGTAGAAGCTCACAAAGCTCTTGTTTAAGGGGAACTAGAGCTATTACTCTCTTCTTCGTCTTCATGGCATTTTATCTCCTGAAAATCAATGGGAAAGTTGATCCTGGAAATATGAAACAGGTTCACTACAAAATGAAGAAGTTGCACTTGTCAGTGTAGCTTTTCGAGCAAGAAGAAACAAATGCTTAAAATTCCTGAAAACCAAGATGAAACATGGATCACTGGCCTGTAAAAAGTAAAAAGGAACAGAGTAACACACATTGTTCAAAGTGCAACCATATTTTTTTCACCATGCCTCTGAGCAAAGGATACATTGATTTCTGATTTCAGTATCTAAGGACCCCTGCAACCAAGAGCTTGATCAGCCTCGAAGGAGAGCATTAAATGAGTATCTGCTTTTACCGTCACAGTCACAAGACAGATACCAAGTCACCTGTTTTCTGAAGAAGAAATAAAATATTTTCCTATATTATTTCCTATTACTATTGACTCCCACCTAGCTTTCAGAGCCTAAAATTAATAGGGAAATTTCCTGGAGTTTCAAAACTCTTCCCATGGAAATTTAGGACAGCTCAGGTATTTGAATTTCTTCTTTAATGAACCTATTGGTTCAAATTCATGTCTCTGCATTAATTTACTCAGAAGATGACAGTGCCTTTCCCAGCATCTTTTCCCATCCTCAATCTTCCAACACAGTTTTTAAACTCAAATTGTTTTTATCAAAACTTCTCTTTTTATCTCACTTCTCTGAGAAGCAGAAGCCACTAAAAGCAAAGTCTCGCTGACTTCCTTACATCACCTTGTTGACACAGTGGCATTCTCAACACTTCTAATGAAATATTAGCCTCCTTGTGCATCCTTGCAAGGATCCATCAAGTATGTGCTTCTGCTTACCAGCCCACTGCGATGAGCTAATGCCACAGTTCCACACAAAAACCTGGTGGTCAATACCTTTGGGTCTATCTGATTTCAAGAGGGGATTGTTGCCCCTCTGCCCAGGTGACTGAGACACCATTTGAAATCATAAGCAGTCTGAGTAAGGTGACCTACCAAGAGCAGTTGGCACAGTGTGAGCCTCCCAACATGGAATATTAAACCCCCCTTGGATTATGTGGGTGGTACAAAGCTTCCACAGGTTAAAGGAAAGTCTTGTTATCCTTTAAAACCCATCACTTCAGCAGGATCTGGAGCTCACAAGATAATCTCTGTGGAAGAGCACCCATCAGTTGTCATTAGTGTTTCTGACAGCTTAACGGACACAGAAGTGACAGGCACTGAATAAAAGCATTTCTAAATACATATCTTCTGCTTTAGTCAAGATTTATTGCAGAGATTATACATGATTGCTCCAGTTTTCCTTTAGAGAACCATCACTATGAATCAGCATCCAGGAGCCCCCTTCTTACCCAATGTTTAGATTGCAAGAGTTAATAATTGAATGAAATCATTTCTATATTTAAGAAGGGAGCATATAAATCTTCAGACAGATAGTGGACAGGGTGACTCACTGTGCTATTTCTTCTCCTTCCCTAACCCCTCTCCCTCTTCTTGATTCATATACTTGGTTACTCACAGCCTATAGCTGATGAAAGGAAAAAAAGCCATGGAAAATAAGGGAATTTGCTCCTGTTCATCTTCCTCCATTGGGGTAATGACTGCCTAAGTGAAGAACAAAGCTGAGGCCTGAAAGGGGCCTGAATCCCAGGCTGTTTGGAGGGCATGACCCAGCTGAATCTTCAAATCTCTGCTGGAAGATGACTGCCAATGTACACAAGAAACAGGAGGAGGATGACCTTGTACTTTCACGTCTGCTTTCTCCCATGCCACAGGAAAAAGTGCCTATAAATATAGTTTCAAAGAGTGAAACCTATTGGTTGTACAAGTTGTTTTCTGGGTACAGTGCCATTCATAGATGTCAGATCTCCTTTTCTGTCTAAATCCCATCTGCAATTTTATTTGCACCTTAATATGCTAGAGAAACCTGAAAACATAGACACTCTTTAACAGAACTAACAGCATTTATTTTCTTTGTTCTTCTCACCATATAAACTTCAAATAATTCTACACAAAACATTTAAGATGGCCCATTAAGACAAAGAAAGCAATTTACTCCAGTGGATTTTCAATAAGGCATGGTAAATGGAACACAATATTACTGTTAACTTACATAAAATAAATTTTTCAATATTATTACAGATGACTGATTCCATAATCACAACTATATGTCATCACCCCAAACTTATACTTTATATCTTTCATTGGCCTGTTTTCTTGGGATTCCAAGCCTGGGCCATGCTGAAGGCAATTTTACGTTTCAAGGATAAAATTCTTCTAATTGATATTCTCACTCAGGTGTGTTCAAAGCAGTGGAACAATTAGCTTCACATTCCAGTTGTGCTCACTGGCCATATCTCACCTTTACACTTTAGCTCAACACATTTTCCTTTCATTCCAGCTCTCATTCTAAAAGTGATAAATTCAATTTTTATAAGGTGCTTATTAATTCAGCTGTGCTGTCTGAAATTGGTACAATAATTTTTATTCTCTCTAAAATCTTCCCCACAGTAAAAGCCAGAGCAGTTCTGATTTTGGACTGTCATTGCCTGAACATATATTGGTAGGAAGAGTAAATGGATCATGAAGAACCATGTGTTAATTGTTTCAGAAGTCAATATGCTCAACTTGAATATCCCAAAGCAAAGACTGTCCTTTGCTGTGTCAAACCACAGATATTTTGTGCTTGCTTGCTTTTTCCCCAGCTCTGAGTACACCACAGACTTATTGCCCTTCTATTCCATTTGTGGTTATGATCAGGGTGTCCTGAAAGCTTAGATGCAATAAATATTGGGGTAAATGGACCCACTGGCACTGGAAGAGTTTGTGTATTAGTCTGACAAATCATCTACTTTAGCTCCAGACATGAGAATTAATTATTTTTAAACAGTGTTTTTTTAACTGCAGGAGACTGAAAGCATTACTTCTTCAGCCAGCTGTTACAGCACTCCCCAGGCAGTGCTGCACACAAGACCTGCTGTGGGGGTTTTATTTCTGTTGTACTGCTCTTCTCCCCTGCAAAGGCGCTTGCCATTTTAAGTTCAAGCAGAACAAAAGCAAATCCCAACATTTTGGGGCTGTGAAACAGCATGTCCTCTTGTACCTTCACCAGAAGAGGTAATTTTCACCAAAGTCAATAATGTATGCCTGGTTTAAGACTCAGCCAGACACTGAATTAAACTGACTTATTTTAAATCACAATGGTATAATCAACGTCCCTGGGTTATTTCTTGCTCCTCCATGAAGGCCAAATGCCTTTTCTTTCCAAAGGCCATGTCAACTTTGAAACCATTTACTTTTCCAAGTATTTCTTCACAGAACAATTCTCTAGACACAAGCTCCTCATCAAAATAATCTCAGGAAAGCTGTCAGTCCCTCTGGTCACAGATGGCACATACTGCCAGCTTCAAGCATTTGCTTTGGAGGTCACATTACAGGACAGCTATCAGGTATTGCTCCCCTCTCCTGGACACCAGGCTTTTGGATAACACCCATGTTGCTGTTCTTCCAATGAAATAATCAAGGCCATCTCCTGGAAGCGATGCACCTGCCCATGGCCATTGTAGGACACGAATATCATCTGGTTTCCTACACTTGCCAGCTAGCCAGGAGGAGATCGTCTCGCTGCTGAAAGAAACCACGAAGTTCCGTGCTCCCCGCGGCGCAGCCGGCTCCTGTTCTGCCACGCTGTGTCCATAGCTACACCAAATCACTTCATCACAGTGGGCAGCTGAGCAAATGACAGCCACCCCAGGGGCTTTGTCCGACAGCCGCTTCACTTGAGCACTCGACCAAATTACAAAGACTTCCTGGCCATTGCTGGGATGAGCCAAAGTGAGGGCTCATATCAAATTATTTTAATCTACATGTACAGGAATAAAAACTATGTGATCCGCTGTTAAGCACAGGAGAACATTTATCATGCCATAACTGTAAATGCCATGTTGGTTTTGTATCACTGTGCCTCTCATTATTGGAGCAAATGAGGCTTGGGTGACATCGGCTGCCACATTCCAGCTGCTTTTTGAAGCGCCTCCACCTGTTGTTTTGCCCTTCTTGGACCACAAGCAGTTACATTTAATGGATCCTTGTCATACCAGAGGAAGATCATTGTTGAACAGCTTCTGTCACACAGACAACACTCTCAGGATTTACATAATTTTCACTCAACAGCTCCCAGGGTTGGGTTGATAGAAGCCTGCCCTCCCCAGGCTTCCTGTGTGGCAACCAAGAATGAGTAAATAAAGAGAAGAGGAGGAGGAGGGAAGGCGCAGGAAAGGAAGGGAAAAGGGAGAGGGGAGGGGAGGGGAGGGGAGGGGAGGGGAGGGGAGGGGAGGGGAGGGGAGGGGAGGGGAGGGGAGGGGAGGGGAGGGGAGGGGAGGGGAGGGGAGGGGAGGGGAGGGGAGGGGAGGGGAGGGGAGGGGAGGGGAGGGGAGGGGAGGGGAGGGGAGGGGAGGGGAGGGGAGGGGAGGGGAGGGGAGGGGAGGGGAGGGGAGGGGAGGGGAGGGGAGGGGAGGGGAGGGGAGGGGAGGGGAGGGGAGGGGAGGGGAGGGGGGAGAGGGGAGAGGGGAGAGGGGAGAGAGGGGAGAGGGGGGAGAGGGGAGAGGGGAGAGGGGAGGAGAGAGGAGAGAGGAGAGAGGAGAGAGGAGAGAGGAGAGAGGAGAGAGGAGAGAGGAGAGAGGAGAGAGGAGAGAGGAGAGAGGAGAGAGGAGAGAGGAGAGAGGAGAGAGGAGAGAGGAGAGAGGAGAGAGAGATTTGCTCCACACTTCCTGGCTATTGCTCTCAGTAAAGTCCTTGGAAGACAACCAGTGACCACAGGCATTGCCCCACAGGGTGTTAGATGCTGGCAGCACAGCCAGCCTGCCCTTCAGGTCACCACTCTCTGATGCTGAGCAGGATGGCACCTCCCTGGAGCTGATCTCCAGAGTATGTGCAGGAACACTGCAACGGGAATCTCCCTCTATGTCATTTGTATGGGAACGTGTCAAGGAGTCCAAAAGGATTTGTCTTCAAAGATATGAGTCTTTGAAGGTGAGACTAGAAAGCTAGAAAAAAAATAAGCTTTGCAACCTTTCATTATGTTTTACCCATTTCATCCTCCATCTGCCCCAGCTGTAATACATTTCTGTTTCTCCTTCACCTTTCTGCTATTGTTTTTTTACCACGTCTGTCACTGCAGCTTTCGACAGATGCTGCTGCAATCTTCTTGCTGTGGAGTCCCATTAACTTCAACAATAACTTCAATAAATAATTCATTTCCCTTAGAATGCTCAAAGGCCTGTCTTTGGCCATTTTCTTTTTTGCTTAAATTTGTCATTAGAATTCATTGCGAAACATCTGGACATTCTCTCATTTAATTTTTTTCCTGCATGGTTCTGTTTTACTTTTACTTTACACCGTAGCTCTTCTGTACTTTCTATTTATTTATTTGCAACTTTGGTTAAATGTCTGTTTGGTTTTCCAACAAAACAAATGTCACAAATCCATAGAAATGTCAGTTGGAGGGGAATTTTGGTGGTGTCTAGACCAGCCCAACAACTGAAGCAGAACTACCACCAGCACTAGAGCAGGCCACCCACAACTTTGTCCAGTCATGCCATAAAAACATCTCTGGAGGCTTCCCATGTGATCTTGGCTAATGGGGTCAGTGCTGCACATCCCTCCTGGGCTCCTCATCCATCTGTGGGGGGAAAAGACTCCTCAGCAGGAATGAGGATGGTACAAGAGAGTCATCGCTGGCAAACAGGGAATTTTGCAGCCGTCCAGTAGAAGTTTTTACTTCAACTGATCACAGGTCCACCAGAAGTCAAGGGAGAGAAAAAGGGAAGATAGGGAAAGGTTCACACCCAAGTGCCCTCTGGACCCAAGCACGCACAGCCCAAATACTTCACTCCTTAGAAGGCAGGAGAAGAAAAATGGACAAAGCATAGGCAGGCAAGCCAAAGTCTGCAGTGGGACAGGACTCAGGAACAGCGCTGCAAACCAAGGGTTCTATTTTTTCACATGGCCAGAACAAGAAAAACAGTTCCCCATATATATTAACAGAAGGTATGGAAATGTTTCTACATGAGTGCTCAGATCCACAGAATACATGCACCATTCCAAGGGAATTAGAAATTCCAAGCCAATTAGGAAAAAATGCACTGGGAAAAGATTTGGCCCTGTTGAAGTGTTTACATGAAGAGTGCAAATGTTTTGATTAATAGGTAAGAGAACCATGTTGAAAAGGGATATGCAAATTAACTCCAAAAGGTGGAATTTCTCTTTTACAAAGGGAGATGCATATTGCTAACTTTAAGAAATCAAACTTAAGAAGATTTCAAAACATTGTGGGAATCCCCAGTACATCTCAGTCTCCCTGTTTTGAACCACTGTCATGTAATTGAAACTACATTAGCTTAATGTGAATCATTCTTGATTTATGCTGATGTAAATAAGAGCTGTTCAAATAAAAGAGATAAGAAATTAAGCTATACAGTGAAGAATGATGGGGTAAGTTGGTTTCTAATCTCACAAATGGAGATAGGTTGATTAACATCCTTTTATGAAACATTTTAGCCTGCTGGAGCTGCCCAGGTCAGATTAACTTTACAGAGGCAAAATGCCTGCTGACATACAATCCAAACAGAAATTGTTCTTTATATATTCCTGTCTGGTTCTGGCCTAAAATTCAGAGGCTCTAAAGCAGGTTTCATAAAAGGGAGCTGTGCTGGGAAAATAGGAAAAGGCTGCTTGGAATCTTCTAAAAATAGACAAATCAATTAAGTGTTTTTGCCTGGTAGTGATCCACACTAATTATTTCAGTGGTGCTTCATGGAGTTTATCAAGCTGTTATACAACTACAAGCACAGTTACTACTGTGGATAGAGGGATCTACAAACAAATCTAAAGGAAGGGGGGTCCCTTGAATGCTGTGACATTAATCTGGCTGGGGCAGGAATCCTTTTGCTTCTTGGGATTCCCTAACCACTGTATGAGATAAAACAGGAAACACTTTCTACAGCTAAGCCCTCACAATTACCATTGTCCCCTCTCTCTGTTCATTCTTAAAACATCTCTGAAAGAGCTTTTGGTGTGAGTAACAAAGCACAGTGGATTCTAAACTCAAAATAATAGAATGTGATTTACCACGAAACACAGACAACTTCAGCTAACGCAAATTGCTTTCAAAGGCTTAGATTTTGGAGGCTGGGGAAATGCATGCCAGGAGGTGCAGAGCAGAGCTTCCACTGGGGTTTCTTCCTGTAAGACTTTTGTTTGCACACAGAGAACTGCTCTGTGAACCAAACCAACACACCACTGCACCAGTGCTGCAAAGGGACTCACTACTGTCAGCTCAGCTGGGGAACAGCTCTGGCTCAGGGCTGTGGTGAAACACACTGCTGGGACTGAGCACTGTCAGTAAGGAGGGTATTGTGGTACTGCTGAGTCAAAGCTGGAGAGGCAGATCCTCCTCTTCCCCATCATTCAACTGACAGCTGGCTTTGGAGGGACTGCTCAAAGAAAATTCCTGGCCATTTTCCAGAAGATGGTTCACTCCAAAGGCTTCTTCCCCAACAGCAAGATGGATGACGTGATCTCAGTAATCATCTTTTTCATTACAGTGTACCCCAAAACACCCCCAGAAAGCCTGGAGCCCTCAGGCATTCCCAGAATTCTCATGCCACATCCACCTCAGCCACCTCCCGTTTGCTGCTAGAAGCACACCACTGGGAGTGGAAGAGACAGGAAATGCACTATTTCAGACTATTTTACCTGAACACACACACACACATACACAGAGAATTATAATTATGGCCCAGGGTCACAGAGGAAGAAATTAATCTTGGAGATGGCATGACCTCTACCCAGCATTTTACAGAGTTTTGTGGTAATTCTGTGTGTTTCATGTGTACTTGAAATTTGCTTTCACTTTGGTTTTAAATGGCCACTAAACAGAAAAGTCCAGCATTCTGAAATCTCCAGCAAAGGATAAATCACAGTCCTGGAGTCATCTGTAACCTGCTGCTCCAAGGGCTCTGGAGCTGGTTGCCTCTGCTTGGGATGCTTGTGGGCTGGGAGCCTGCAGCTCCAATGGGAAATGGTGGACACTCACTTTAGTTTTTCCAGAACCATTTTCTGTGATGGACCACTTTGTAGAAAGTTTTTATTTTAATTAATTGCCCTTCCTAATGTGGAAAAAAAGCCAAAGTAGGGCCAAGCTTCTGGATCAATTCCAGTGCTGAAAGAAATTGCGAGCCTCAAACTATCAGTTTGTCTTTGAATAGTATCACCACTGAAAAACAAGCAAAAATACCCACCACACTGGTAAGGTTACCTTGTTACAGAGTGAGGGATAGCCCCCCATGGCCTGTGTGGGGCTTATAATGCAGAACAGTTAGAGCCACTCTGCCGCTGTATGGTGAGAAATACTTGTTACTTGTGCCATTACCAAGTGCTCAGACTGGGGAGAAAGATAATTAAAAAAAAAAAAAAAAATTCGCTTCAGGACTTATCACTAGTTTTCTTTTGAATGCCCTCCACTATGTTACTGCTAATTCCATTATTTTTTATGAACTACATTATTTTCAAAGTGTCCATTCCTCAAAACTACACAAAGCGTCTTCCCTTTCAGGCATCACAAATTCACTTATTCCCACAACTCCCTCCCCTCAGACGAGCAGCTGAATGTCCCAGTTCTGCCAAAAGCAAGGAATGGGCCAAGCAAAATATGGCAGAGGTGCCAAGGAGAAGAAATTTGCTGAGTGCCCTCAGGAAACCCAGAACAGGTGGATGCAGCATGCCCAGAAGAGACCATGCTGAAAGGGCAGCATGGAGATGTGGCAGCAGAACAGGTGGTGCAGGAAGCCAGGCCAAAGCACAGTCCCAATTTATTTTAAAGAGGAACAAAAGTGTCTCTCTCTGAACAGAGTTTTAGGAATTTTGTCTCCCTTGAAAGTGATAAAGGAGAACTGTAAACCTGCAGAAGTTAGACACAGTTTAAAAGGGCCCAAAATGACAGAGGATGTATCAGTATAAAGGTCAGTTTAGACAGAAAAATATTATTCTCAATTTAGCTGCAAAGTTTTCTACTCAAAAAGCACAGCTTAAAGCCTTCCACCTAACCTTTCTCTATTAAAAAATGGGGTTGGAGTCCTTTGTCTGCAAGCCAAGCGAAACAAACTCCAAGAGCTGTTTTTTTTCATAAATCATGAGAGCATCACTCTGCAGAAAAGAAAAGCAGCTTGGGAATTTCAGGGCTCACCAAAACAACTGAGTCCAGGGTTCAGTCCTGGAGAGAGACACAAAAGCCCAACCCAGCTCTGCAAAAAGAGGTGATGAGAGATTCCCAGCCATTAATCTTTGACAACAAAGCATCATCTTTAAAATGAGAAGCAATTGCAGCCACTATCTCAGGTTCACCTCACCCCTTAAACTGTAAATTGCACAGATCAATCTTATGAGGAATCCAGAGGACAGAGTGTCTGATTTCAGTTTTCTACATGCTTTATACAGGGTTGACCAGAAAAGTCCAAGCCAATTTCTACAGTGAACTTAACACTATTTCTGTACACCAAGTACATATTTCTAGTGAGTTTATGGACACAACCACAGCAAAAGTAGATTTCTTAGTTTATGAAAGATTTGACAAAATGGGATTTCAGCTCCAAGTAGAAGAAGTCTGGCTGTGTTTTAAAAGATGTTGAAGAAGTTTAAGAGAACCATATTTAAGACCAAACAGGTTTTCATTCCAACCTTTGAAAAGTATTTTTAATATCTGAGTTACACTGAAGAATATTGCAAACCAAGACATTTCCAACAAAAAAATCCAAGTGTTTTATTTTGAAACTGGAGGAATTTTCTTTCTTTGAATACTTACAAAACTTTCTTCTAAACAAAACACCCAAAACACTTCAAAAATGCACATATCCGAGCATTACTGAATTGCTGTTCGCCCCTTCATCTCCAGGAACTTTCTTAAGGCTTTGACTCCCATGATGTTTGAGTGTCTTGCTACAAAGAACACCCAGCATCCCTCTTTTACATGAGGAAGAAATTAAAGAGGAGGCCCAGCTACACAGAAGTAGTTTGCTCAAGATCAACCAGTAAAAGCAAAACAGATAATAGCACCTAGTCTGCCCCATGTTAAGAAGCATTAAATTCCACTGATCAGACCATTTTGCCTGGAATATGCAAAGCTTCATTAAAGTGTCTGTATTTTCTTTTTTTATTTGATGAACTCCATGTCATGTGTGCCAGCAGAGATCAGGCAGATAGGCTGGGAGTCTGTATACTGGACATCATTGTGGCTAAGGGTTTCCAGAGGATCCTGCAACCCAAGCAAGTCCAGGGAATAAAGAGCAGTTGAGACGCAGGCACCAAAATTTATTTTCTAGAGCTTTCTGAAAAGCACGCAGAGCAGGCTCCAAACCCTTTATAAACATCACTGTGAAGATGTGAGGGATTGGAGGTGTTTTGGAAAACTTAACCATGTCCACGTGCTTCAAGCAGGAGCTTGAAAACATGGCCACAAAGATCTTCCTGCAAATAGCTATCCCATTTGTGTAAAATCTGGGACTATGGACACAAGGCTGAAATCAGTGCCAATTACTTTTATGACTGGCTTCCTCTCACCACAAATATTTTTGTGATTATTTTTTTCAATGTAGTTATTTAAAAAAAAAAAAAAAGGCAGTAAAATAAGTCGACTGAAAATAAGTCTGGGGTGTTTAAGCACTTCTGAAGGTTTGTGGCAGAGCTCACACAAGCAGGATTGATTCAGTTCCCCCATTGTTTGGCTGCAGTTTTTAGAATTATCATGGGGTGAGCGCAGACTTAAGGGCAGGGCTTGATCGCAAGGCTCCAGCAGGAACAGGGCTGATGTAAAGCACTGGTCAGGGTGCAGGGCTGGGAGCTGCCAGCTGAATTTTCTGGAACAGACATGGAACAGAAACAAGCCATGATGCAAACAGCTGAACTCATTTTTTTTTAATTTGAGCTCATTTTCAGATTGCTTCAAAAAACTATTCCCTGCTCATTCCATTACAAAACGTGAAGTTTACTCCAGAATGACTCACTCTGTCACCAAGGGAGAAGGTATGATCTGCCACATGTGTCAGAAAAGGCCTATGAGGTAATTTTCATTCTCTCAACATATGAAAACTATTATTTCCTCACATAATGAAAATGCAAGGATGTAGGTGGCAATCCCCAGATGGACAAAAAAATGAAAAAAACCCTGGTGGATTGCTAATCACGTTTTGAAAAAAATAAATGTATTTCAATCATAATGAATATTTCTGTGTATGGGAAGAAGGTTTTTTTCATCTGCAGCATCCACATAACATTTGGCAATAACAGCATAATCCAGAACTCATATGTGAGTGTATCTCATTTCTAATACTCACATTTCATGATGAGTTGAGCTACTCATGAAATTCAGGTGCCATAAAGGAGAAGTATCCACATAGAGCATATCTTTTGCTTCCTCTGTAGTTTCATTACTCTTTGGAACACTTCCAGATCATATGAAATACAACCTCACCAAGTTTTCTGGACCCTCAGCATTTGAATTAAGCACTCACAGATGTTCCCTCTGCTCTTTTTTAAGCATGATGGATCCCCTCACTGCAGGCTCTCCACCGAGGTACAGTTGTTCTCTCACTTTGAAAGGAATTCCAGAAAACATTTCAGCTCATCTGTGGAATTTTCCATCTGAGTGTTGTTATCTATTTGCACTGTCACCACACTCCAGAGGCCAGCCTCTTGCAAGGGCCCTACTCTAAAGGTACTGATGAAACTCATATTGTTCCCACTACAAGTTTCCCAGAGGACTGTGACAAAGCAAAACCCAGCATTTTTTATTTTTAATTACCTCAAGCTAAAAAGACAGAGGGGAAAAGGAAGTTTCCAGGGAAAGGAACCAGGACTGAGGATTTGTCTGGTGAATCAGTAGGGTCAGTGCTGTAACTCTGCTGCCTGTGAAAGTGCCACTGAGACTGAGCTGAGGATCTGTGCAATTCTGCTCTCAAACTGGTGAATTTTTCAAGCAGCATTTCACAACAGCCAGATTGGGAGCATCTCTTTCCCGAGATGGGAAAAGATCTCCTGTTTTCAGTCTTCAGAAACACACAGTTGAACAAACAGTGTGAATACCTCATGTGTGCTGAGACCTGCCTTGAGTGGAAGGTGATGTATCCAGAAAGGGCTTGGTGGGCAGGGGTGAACCTCACCTCCTTTAGCTGCTGGGATGGGACACCCACACTGCAAACCAGCTGCTATTTGCACTCCAGCTCTGAAGGGCTTCTTGTCCTCTGGAGGGCTGCTGGGGCTCTGATGGCCCCTCTCAAACCCCTAGGGCTCAGCTCAAAGTAGCCCTTGGTGAAGCAGGAGAAATTCCACTATTTCACCAGCTCACACCAGATAAGAGTTACACAGACTGCAAGGTTGGGTGGCCACCATCAGACTCGTATGCTGAGAAATACTGAGTCATTCTGGAAAGTGTGAGCTGCTGCACAGAAACACATGGAGAAATAAGCTCGTGGCTTGTGTGCATATACCAGCCTGCCTTAGAGGGCAAACAAGATTAGAGACACAGCTGGAAGAGGAGCCCCATCCTCAGCAGCAAGGCTCAATTTCACAGCATTTGGCAATCAACTCATTTACTCTCCACGCCAGCACTGACTGAGCTGGCACAGCTGGCAGAGCCCAGCTCTTGTGCCCACTTTACAGCACAGGTTTGCTGCTCTCCTGGGTTAAAGAATCCAACTTTGACACAAGAAGGACCCAAATATAACACAGCCTTCCTACAACAGGAACCCAGCAGAATTGTTGCAGAGACACAGCTGCCCAGACAGCCATCATCATCATCACCATCATCACCATCATCATCATCATCATCCTACCACCTGCCCAGGCCAGAGCTGTGCAACAACTCCTTTACCACCCTGAATCTAAATCCAATTCTGTGCTCAAGGAAGCAGCAGAGAATACCACCAGAAGCCAGTGCTACAGGCCAGAACTCCTCTCCTGCCTCTCCAACCAGCAGCATGCCCTCCAGCTCCCAGCCTCAGTGCAAAGTGCCTGCAAAGCCTGCCACAGGAGCAAGCAGAGTCTGCTCCACGAGCTGGGACCTCGCACAGCAGCTCAGTGCTGGGGACACAGAAAAGGCTGTCCTCCGGCTTTCCTCAGCCACAACAGCAGTGATGTCCACACAGCTATGGGAAACAGCAGAGGAATACAACTCCTGGGCTGCTTTTCATACACATTTCCCTTCTCTCTGGTAGATGGGTTTGAACTTTGACTTCAAACCTACACCTTCAGGTGTTCTGAAGGGTAATAGCACACCAGGCACAATCAAGGAGCAGGAGCAGCCAGAGCATGGCTGGCATAGAGCATGGGCTCAGTGACTGTAGCAGCAGAGTAACAACAAGATGTGCTGCTTGTGGGGATTTGGGGATGCAGGTAATCAGGCAGATTTAAGAAATTTTTGCAGAGACAGCAAAAGACAGGTCACCCCTGCAGGATTTTTAAAAAAATTTAGGTACCTGTTCCAAATGGGAAAGTGTTCCTAGAGGAAGTATTTTTCAGAAGAGATTAAAAAGATTTTGACAACTCAACCTATTTTCTTCCAGTTCTTGGATATTTACTAGCTTACTAACATTTTCCCCACGCCTGAGAATTCACACAGCCAAGGCAGAAAGCCAATGCAAACACTCAATCTGACTCTTCCAACTGAAAAATGTAGTGAAAAGAGGAACTTTTGGGGGGTAAATGCAGCTCATCTGCAATGGTGGCTTTTATTATAAAAGGGCCATCGCCAAGTTTCCTTGTTTTCTCCTCCCTCCTTTCAGGTCTGTGCTGTCATGAGAGCCTGAGACTCCATAGGGAGTTCCTGCAGAAGTCCTGCTTTAGGAGGTGAAGCACCTCATAGGTGCAGCTTCCCCTTGCCTCGAGTGGTGATCAAACAAGAACCTTAGGGGCCCAATTGCCCTTGTACTCATGCCCATTCTCTGTGCACTGACGTCAAGAGTGCTGCACATTTGTGCTGGCATAAATAGCAAGGGAAGAGAATCAATCCTGTTCAGCCAAACGCAGGTCACTTCCATCCTCTGGCCAAAAGTACTCTCAGGCTAGCATACAATTTGGTCCATTGATTTTAATATATTGGCATTTCCTCCCTCTTACTTTGTGAACACATTGTTTACAATTTCAGTAAGCCACTTTGGAAAACACTGTTATAAATCAGGATACATAAAAGCTTGTCCTGTTTGCCTCCAGTGTCAGACACTGCTAGCGTGGGAGGTAGGTCAGTTGGGGATACAAAAAAACCCACCTCAAGCCTTCTTCACTAATTCCTTAGTGTTTCAGGTGGGTTTCTGAAATTCCTTAGCACTTCTGGACCGTAAATCTGTTGAGCATTACAACAACCACCCAAGAGGAGTCTTGTTCAGTGGAGATATTTTAATCTATTAATTCATTTACAGTAGCCACCAGTATCCCTTTAAAGTGGCCATTGTTCACGCACTGAATCTCTTGGCAGGGAGGCCTTGTTCATTTGCTGTTTGTGTGTTACTTTAAACCAAAGACTAAAAGGATAATCTGGATCCAATGTGTATTCCGGATTGGTTTGGCTCTTTTGCAAAGGGTAAGCACGGAGCTTCTCTTCAATTAGCAGGAGAGCAGGCAAAGCTGAAATTGCTCTATGAATTGCCTATAGTATTTGACAAGACAGTGGAGGATACGGCTGTGCTTTCCAGACCAAAATGAGTCACCTGTTGTCTGCAGGAGCTCATGCCAAGAATGGTCAGATTTGAGCTCAAGGGAGTGCTTTCCAGAGGACTGCAGCCAACAGCTGTTTCCCTTCAGCTGGATTGTGCTGAGAATCTAGCCTCAAGTTAAAGCATGAAAAGAGAAAGTGGTACTAGATGCCAAAAGAAGTGTGAAGGCCAAATTTCCCGATAAAATGGAAACATGGATTGTGTGATTTATCTACCCTGCTTTTCTGCTCACACACTATTCCCAGAGTATCACGGTGACCCCATCAGGCAAGCAATCAACCAATGGAGAGCGCTGGAAAGTTCCTGCTTCTTCAGGAACAGATCGGAACATGAGTCTCACTAATACATATGTTCAACCTGATTCAGATGTTCAAGCAGTTTTAAAGTCCAGGGATTGTTTGGGAGAGGCAATTTCCATAGTGGCCAGTGAGAAGGTTAAAGTAAGGATGAGGGTATGTTAGATCAGTGTCCTGCTCCATCACAGACTACCTCTAGGCATATTTCTTATTGCTGACCTCCTCACAGCAGTGTAGATGCCTGACCAGCCCATCCAATTTTGGTGGGATCTTGGTGCTCTGAATCTTCATGGATCTGGAGCTTGGTCAGTTTAGTCACCTTTTTGTGAAAATGTGAAAAACGCTTTCCTCCTCTGTATAGGAATTACTGTGAGAATAGCTGAGGAGCACAGAGCTCCTCCCCACTAAAGGTCTCAGCAATGAACTGTCTTCCTTGTGCAGCCTGCAGCAATTTTAGCACCCATGATAAAACCCCAACCAGAACCCACACTGTGCTCTCTAAATGGCAAGTCACTGCTGAGAAACAGCACTCAAAACCCTTTTTGTCACCATCTCACAAACATAAGCCCATTTTATGCAAGATCTTAAGGAAAAAGCCTACTCTTTTCCACTGCAATTATCACCAGAAGCCTTCAGATGGTCAGTGCAGGATGCAAGAGTAATTCTCCTGCCTAGCAGCTGTAACACTTGGCCAGATTCTGCAGAGATTATAGCAATGGAGTGCCTGTCAGGGCAGCTTGCTCTTACTCCCTGCCCTTTCCAGAGGCACACATGACTACCACACCTATCATGCTTTTTAACATCTTCACCTCTTTGCAAGGGAGCCAGAGTAGCTTATATCCCATTTCAAGAAGCCTCCTCAGCCTGCCTCCCAGAGACTGGTGATCTCCAACATGGCCAGAGAATAGAAAGCAGCTATAAAATTTTAATTTCTGTGTTAAGACTGAAAACAATTTGCAAAGCCTGAATTCTTTTTAAAAATTATCACCGATTCAAAAGAAAGACATCTTTTCAATAGACTTTAAAACCAGGAAGGATCATGATCAAGTCTGACTCCTAGTAAAACACAGGTCAATTATTTCATCCAGTGAAGCCTGTGTCCTGCCCATGCATGCAAAATGAGCCTCCCAATTAGTACTGGTTAGAGCCTTCCAGTGCACTATCAGGAAATCCTGTTTCATTGGAAGTGAAATGTGTCAGCTCCAATTACCATTTCATTTTGAAAAAAGTATCAGTCTACTGAATTCCAGGACAGTCCAAATGTAAAATTTTCTGTTTCACTTTTGTGATGGTTTTTTGTGTAATTTCTTGGAGGAATATAGGAGCATAAAAAAATAAAATGTTTTGATGAATATTTAGCTTTCACATGAAAATTAAATAAGTATGTTTACTCTTCTCTTCAGAAAAAATGGAAAACCTCATTCTCACAGTGGCATCAACAAACCAAATACAAGATCATACACAGACAGTAATGGGATTAGCAGATATATGGCAACATTCACACTCCCTTTTATGCAGTAACACCATGTTTACACCCATATTGAGTAAAGGCAGTAAGGACAAAAGCCAGTTATGAGTCCCTCAAAATCTCTCAGAAAGAAACCCTTTGGCTAAAACACGTGTGTGATGTTCAGCCAGAAAAATGTGTTCTTCCCTGTATTCATATTCCCTCTATTCATACTGACGGGAAAGAAATGTCATTCTCAAGACATAAAAAAGACTACTTAATCATTGAAAGTTCTAGTGCATTTTCACTGCCTGTGTCACAAAGCCTTGCTTACAGACATCAAATGATCTTCTAATTATTGAAACCTTCTTTAATTCAAGTTGCTTTGAGGCTTTCCCAGAGTGTTCAGAGTTTCCTTCTAAAGAAATTCCAAATTATGACATAGCTGACTAAATGAACCTGCATGTGCTACCCCAGCTTTTGGCTGTCTGGGGCAGTTGTAAAGAAGCTTCAGAGTGCAGTGCATTTTCAGGCATAATACGTACCAAAGATTTTCTCCTTTGTCCATTTTCTTATTTTTCCCCATGAAGTTTATACCACCACAATTTTCCCCACAGAAACTTCAGAGAATTTTAATTTAAAGAGGGATTTTCAGGGGGGAAATTAATATGCTTCTGTGATCTTCCCTACCCTTCAAATAAAAAATGTAAATAACCAAAAATCAAAACAAACACAAACAAGCCTGGACATTAGAACTCCACAGGAAGGGTGGAGGGAAATGTACAATTTTGAACTGGGTTCCAATTTTGAAACCAGAACTGTGCATTAAGTGTCAATTTTAACACTTTTCTGCTGTGTATGAATACAAAGTTCTCATCTTGTCACTTTCAGCCCTAGTGACCCTGTCCCTACGAGGACTCCACAGTTTTCCTTCCTGAATAGTAACTTTCTAGGAAGCTGAGCTCAAGAATAAGGAGGCTCTCCAACAGTGACACCACACTGGGACAAGTGCAGCTGATGGTCCCAAGGACAAAGGACATGGAGCACTGAAGGGACTCGAGCATTGAGTGCACCCAACTTTGAAACACGCTCTCTCTTGATATAAGCCCAAATTTCCATCTCCACAGTATCCTTCAATATTTATATATTTCAGGTGTTTGGTACTGTATTAGGAGACAGGAAAATCTGAACAACCAGCAATGTATTCCTCAGATACGTGAAGAGACATAAATAAAAGCCCAAAGCTTCTTTGTCTGAAAGAGTAATTTTCTGACTTCAGAATTTATGCTGTTACTCATTACTAGAATATGTGAGAACATTCCAGTTTAAATCAGAGGGAACAGAAAAATCTCTGGTGGTGGCAGTACTTTTTGAACCTCCCTACTTAAAAGCTGAACATGTACCTTGCATCCATAAAGATATTTTATTTCATCTGAGAGCAGGCAACTGTGCATTGTTAATGTTTGCAAGGACATTAAGGTCACAAAGGTCAAAACCTGTGCTTGTATTAAGCTGGAGTAGCAATGATAGAACATCAATTAATTTGACAGTACAGGGAATGAGCCACAGAGGGTCCACAAACACACAATGCACTGGTTTTAAACATTCATTTCTGTTGCCACATTTGCAGATGCCAGACATGCACTAAGTTCACCTTGATGTTGCAAGGAAGTAAGGCAGAAAGTCCATATGAATGGTTATGAGGGGAATAGGTGAGGTCAAACAATGAACTATGTCAGATAAAGGCAGCATTGCCACCTCTGAACTCAGTGGTAACCATTGAAAGCCACCCTGGGCTACCTTCGGCTGTTCACATAGAAAAGCAGGGAGTTACAAAAAGGGGGTAGGCTGGCACCTGCATATGGAATGGGGCCCCCTGCATTTTGTTTGGGAGTCCTTCTAGATTCAAGACACTTAAATCCTAATTTCCAATCCAGCTACAAAGAGATCTCTAAGCATCCCTGATACAGAGAGCATGGGAAGTTACCAGCTCATACCCTACTGCACCAAACACAACCATTAGCAGCACCAAATACAGCTCTTATCAACACCAAGAGTCAAACACCTAGTTGTCCCACACTCCACCCTCACTAAGCCTGTCCACCTAAGGGGGGTGACAACAGAAGGACAACTGTGGCAGAGGTAAGCATCAAACTGAAGGTATCAGGTGCTTACAAGGAGACATAAGCACAACTATTGGTGATCCCTCAGGCATTTTGCAGGGGAATGCTTTACTGTGGGGGTACTTGGAAACACAGAGTGGAATGGGACAATTTTTTCTCCTGCTTGAGCTTCCCTGTGACTTGCTTACATGCAGAAACCTCCTGTCCAGGAAAACCTGTTGCAGGCAGTGCAAAATGGCTCATTTTGTTAAACTGAGTGTTTTCTGTATTCCTGGCCATTTGCCACTATGGCAAATGTAGTGAGAGATAGGAAACTCCTCAGACTTGTGGGAATGATACCTCCAAAGTTACCTCAGGGACTTTTCTAAAAAATACAGAGCCTTGTTCTGCTCTCAGCTACATCTGTGTAACCCATTTGACATTTCTTCTACATTCACGTCTAATACAGCAAGGTAGCTAATGAGCTCATTAAGTGCTGGACTGTGACTTGGCTGAAAAATAAGTAAACAAATTGAATATTAGACACTCTGCTACACCAGATGAGATTCTGAGACAAGATCATTGTATTGTATTGAACATTGTATTGTATTGTATTGAACACAGCCTTTAAGAAGAGAAGGGAAATTTCCTCAGGTTCTGGGGTAGAAAATCCTTTGCATATTCTCTTGTGCTGGGTTTTGTAGGCTGATTTTCTACCAGGCAGACACACTGTACTCCAGAGATAGTGCATGTATTCCAGAGAGGCTGCATTCATGTGAAGACAAATGGGTGAATTAGATAAAATCATTTTCAGCCTTTTCACATAAGAAACTTGGGCTTGATTGCAAGTGTCAGGCTAATTAGCATGCTCAGGAACCTGACAGTAAAAAATACAGATTTTATACATATAAATGTATATATATTTGTTTGTGAATTACTTAGGACATGACACAAGGACCTGTTCAAATCAGTGCAAAGATCCAAGCCAGTCCTCAAGGAGGCCCAATCAAGAGATTAAAATGAAGATGCAATAATGTGTACAGGTTCTCCTTAAATCAGCCCCACCTGGTTGAGATGGTGTGGGTGATCAGGTGAGGAAGCTTACATCATCTCCACATCTAACTGACAGATTAAACATTTCTGAGAAGTGACTCAAGCCTTTTTACATGGAATCACTGAGCAATTTCTTTTTAACTGCTGTACTACTACACTTACACCCCACTAACGTGGGTAGTGAAGCAGTAACCTGACACACCAACTCCACTGGAGTCACTTAGAAACAGAATGAGAGCATTGGCTCAGCCTTATTGGAATAAATACCTATTAGCTTTTTTTGTGAGTATTACTGTCATCAGTGATTAATTGGAATAATGAGCCATGACAGTGAGCTAGCAGAGGTTCCTAAAGATGAAAGGTATATCATACCACAGAGAGAAAACCACTAGCCTTTAAAAAAGACATTCACTGTCTCTAGGGAAAATAGAAGTAGTACAATTAGAGGCATACAGTAGACATTATCCCCTCCCAGAATATAGTTTTGGAGTATGAAAAAGTGGCATTTCACCCAGAGATTATGAAACATTCAGTTCTGAGACAGTGGAGATCACTTTCAGCAGCCTTCATCTGGTATTGCATTTAATATGGCATAGGAATTTAAGGGCACTTAAACACTATCAGTGGGGTACATGAACAGAAATTTAGTCACACTCACATACTCACACAGAGACCATGTAGAAGTATGACCCCTCTTCTGCATTCTCATGGCTCTGCTTCCCCCTGTCCAAAGGGAAAACAACAGGAGCACATCCCTACTGCACCTGTTTCTCTCTGGGCTTTGTTCCTCCTTTGTGATGTTATATTCATACCCAATTGTTACAACCAAAAGAATAAATAAAACATCTAAAATACACACAAATCATCTTGTTCCCCAGCAGCATCTGATGTTCAAATACTCTCAGAAACACAGACATCAGACTCATGGCTTCCCTTTACAGCTGGGCTGCATAATTCCTCTAAGGCCCAACCATAAAATTCCCTCCTCCCCTGAACCCTGATGTCCTGTATTTCACAAGGGAATCACATCTTTTGTAGAAGAAAATATTTCCTTCTGCTGCTTCTACATTTGAAGCTTTCAAATTTCTGAGTGTTTGAGGAAGAAAGATAAATAAGAGCATGTGATTTATTTTCCTTAGCTAGACAGAAAGTGTGGTCTGAATGAAAGATTAGGGCTCCAGCTGCTCTTCAAAATCATCAGTCACTGCTTTCAATGGACGTACAGCTCTTTTAAAAAGGAAATGTTTCCACAAGTCCTTTAGCTGAGGGCCAAACTTCGAAAGCTTAACCTTAAATGTGAGCATCTTCTCAAAACTTCCCCTTAGCCTTTACAGTGGGTCTGACACTCTCCAGCCCTCTCACACGCCCTCTTCACTGACTTCATCTGCTGGATGTAACTTAGATTTCAGCAACACCTGGTGCTGGCCAGAGAGAATACACAGTCTGCTGGCACTCCTTAGGGAAGGCTTGCAAAGGCAGAAGTGAGTGTCCCAGTCATTCCCCGTGACTGTTGACAGTAATTATACATCAACCCACACCTTTCTCTTCCTGGCAATACTATCTGCATCTATCAATTAAAACTGCTGAGTTTTGTGCCAGGAGCCCAAGCCTGGGAGGAAGACCCTGAGAGCTACCAAAGATAAAGAAATCTTGAATGCTGAGTGCTGCCTACCTTCTCTTTATCTAATTGTATCAAGAAAAGTTTCACAAAGAGAGCCTGACTCACTTCTCACACTTGTTAATTAAATTTTGTTTCAGCGGCAATTCAGTGTTAATACTCCTCCCTTACAATGTTATGTAAGGCTTTTTTAAGTGAAGGTCTTCATAAGAAAACTTACTGAGAATAGAGACTACCATCCAGGATTTGACTGAGTTACATTCTGACATATAAAGAACAGACAAAACCAAGGATGGTTTCTTCCCAGATTAGCCCACAGCCCAGCAAATTAACACATACCTGGTCCTGAGAAATTCAGGTCAGATGTTCGGTTTGGGCTCCTGAGGGCATAGACTGCACCCTTTTTCTTCACCTCCAGCAGTTGCCAGCTCCACTGTTTGATGGGTTTGGTATGGATGGCCTTATGCTTGCTGTATGGGGAATACAACACAAAAAGTCTCAGGTTAACCCCAGAGTAAAATGAGAATTATCTTTTATTTACCAAAAACATTGGTATGAAATGGAGAACCTTACCCTGTAAGGGTAGGGCACAGAACTATTTTGAGCAGCCAGGTGTTGAGGAGACAGAAAGGACACAGTGACTGTGCCATTGAAAGAAAGGTTGCTTATCCGCTGCCCCCCTGGCCAGGTGGCTCCAACTGTGCTCACACAGAAAATGCCACACCTCTTCCTCCCATCTTTTCAGCAGTCCAGTCATACCTAAGCCCCCCTGGCCGGACACCTGCAAAAGAAAGGGATTTTCTCAGGTTGAGAGCTATCCTGATGTAGAAAAGCTCATGAGATTGTGAGTTTGGTTCTTGCAGACTCTTGCTTTTTGCTCTGCTGTGTTGAGAAGCATGGATGCACATTCAGGCAATCCCAGTGAGGAGTCTTACACCAGCACAGTGTGCCCCTGACTGAGGCTGAGCACAGCATCAGAGAACAGATGTGATGTCAGGTACACTGCTGCTGTAATTAATCAGCTGCAATTGTTGTTCAGATACATTAACATCTCATTTGACCAGCAGCACCATGAGCACGAAAGGGCTCCCTTAGCACACAGTCAGCATTATTTTATTGTATGGATGAGATAAAGCATAATAAAGCAAGGGAATATTTGCAAGGAAGAGCATGAGACTTGGAGAGAATTAGAGTTTTGTTCCCAGCTTTACCACAGACCTCATCTGTGACTTGGAGTGAATAATTTCGTTTTTATTCTGTACAATGGGGATTCTCCCTCCTCTTTGTTACTCTTCTCAGTTTAGGGAAGAGTACCTGACAGTGTGAAGGCATCTAACAGCCAGCATACAGGCACCTTAAACCAGTTAAGGGCTTTGAGATGTCTCTGTAATAGTAAGAAGAAAATCTGCTTTGATAGATGAATTATACTGTTCTGACTCATAAACACATTTGCTTGCATAACATTAATCAAGATGGGTTTTTTTCTTAGATATGTTATACAAAAAGTATCATGTTAGCATCCTGGGAACTCGGAAGATCTACTGGGTAGGCATCCACATTTGTGAACCAAGTAGAGCAAGACTGAGCACATCCTTCTTAAGGACCTCTCTTTTAGCCACTCACCTCCTGTAGTGAGCCATGGGCATCAGATATTGAGGCAGTGTGGGAAAACCTGCGGCAACTGAGCCTCTCTTCAGAGAACAGTAGGTATCACTCAAATGTTTTGCCAGTGTTAAATGCAAGGAGACCCTACGGTCTCAGCCGAATTAGAGGGTTGGTCCTCTACAAAGGCTGTCTTTACCAGCATGTTCTACTAAAATCTAAATTTCTGAGCTACTGATTTTTCCAACAGCAAAATCTTAAAGTCTGCCCTTAACTATCAAGACAACCTTATCTTCATGATGTTTGTGTTTTGGAAAGAGACAAACTGACTTGCATTTACTGTGTGCTGCTCCAGCCCACCACCATTCTAGCACTGCTGAATGTGTGAGTTCTGACTCAGGAGAACATTTTCATTTGAGCCGTGCACGGGGGTTCTCTACAAAATAAAGCCCTGCAACTCCAAATAACTCTTTGTTAACTTCAAAGCCCTGGCAAGAGCTTTGGAGCTCACAAGACACACTAAGAGCTGGCAGCTGGGACTATCAGGCTGACAAAGAAGCCTCCTGGCCACACTTACCGTATAAACAAGAAAGGTCAGATCATTCTCCTATGGCATATGACACTGATACTGCTTCCCCACGGGGTAACTATTGGGTTACATGGACTGGCATGACCCAGCCTCTGCGTAGGAGAGTGAAGAGAGCTGTACACACCACAGTCTTCTTTTGTAGACCCCGCAAAGCAAAGCCTGATTGATGGTGTGGCTTTCTAGTGACAGTGCACAGAAAATACCTCCTGCCATGCCCTTTCCTGAAAAGGTGAACACTGCCATTTGCCCTCCTGAGAGAGAAATCTACACCTCAGGGCCCTGGCTCAGCTAAACCAGCAGCTGGCAAAAGCCCCAGCAGAGGAGAAAAGTGACTGTAAGCTGCTCCTCCAAGGCTGATGTCTCACAGAGACATTCCATGACAGAATAAGGACAACCAAAACGGTTTTTCTTCATCCTTTGCCATTGCCTGCCTTCTCCACTGCTGTTCCACCCTGTCCTGCACTTCTCCTCTCTGTAAGGAGGTGGGACCCATCTCAATTATAGCTTCTGAAGGCAAGGATCATGTTTGCTCCACCTTTAAACAATGGCAAGCACACTGCTCCCAGTCCCAGCAACATTAACCCTGCTAGTGCAGTTCACTGGGAGAGTTCAGGTAGGAGTGAGGTCCATAGGGAATGAGTCACATAGAGGTGAGGTGAGCCAGCAGACCTGCAACACCACCAGGCCTCCAGATCATCAGAGGAAAAAAATGTGAAGTACATATTGCAAAATGTGCTTCTCGCAGACATGGAGTCACTGATCAACAATCCTCAAACACTGTTGTTCAAACAACACTTGAATCATTCTCTGACTCAGTGATCAATGAGCGACACAAAGAACAACAGTTAGCTAAGACAGCAGAAAATGTTAAAGCAGTGAGCCAAGTGTGGCATTCCCTGCTTAGACTTTAATGAGCTGGGTCATAAAATTACTGAAAAAGTCACTGTTCAGAATAAATCCCCTACAAAGCTGTAACAGTGGAGCTTACACTAGAAAATGTTCATCACCGCTTTGCAGTCAATGGTAATTCTTAAAGTGGGATAGCGTTTATACCTCTGTCCAGTTTCTCCTAATCTTCATGGGTTTTTATCTGACACTTTTCTATTTTCTCACTCTTGATTAATGAGCACTGAGAATCTCTCTCAAAATAGCTGTCAGGATCAGAATACACCTGCCCCAAAAGCAGGAAAAATAATAATAAAATTAGGAGAAAAAACTTAAATATTGCTTAAGTGTTTCATTTTGGGCTTTGCTTGGCAAACTCCTTCTTCAATGAGTTAAATGTGAAACAAAAAGAAGTTGCTGGGCCATGAAGAAATCCACATAACTGTTGGCTCAGAGCAGTTCCCCTTTGCCTGATAGAAAAAATGAAAGTTTTTCAGTAAATGACTAAACAGATATGTATGTCCGTGACAGAAATTATCCATTTCTGTAGTTGCCCAAAATGATCAAGGCATGACCATACAGTTTTTTTCATTTTACAGAAGTAGTTTTAGTCACTGTTTCACCACAGACAAGCAAGTCAGCATAAATTTTAATTATAAAAAGCCCAACATAAGCATCCAACCCTCCCCAACCAATCCCAGCACAAGTTTAAACAACCCTCCTGCGGGATTTAGGTATTTTTCTCTTGAGCAAAACAAAAGCTGCTGATCTTTGGAAACACTGAATACAGCCACGCCCATTCACATCTTAAGATGTTACAAGGACTAAAAACTACTTGTGTGATTAAAAGGGATGCAAGGCCAGGTTTTGTATATTTAACCAAAGTAGCACCAGAAGTCAGTGACAAGGCAGGAATTCAACCTCTGAGCACCTGTCCAGCACTCTAATCCCCTGGCAACCCCCCCTCTCTGCCTGATGAAACCAGGGTGAAGTCCAGAAGACCCACGAGGGAATCACGTTGTCCAGGTCAGCCCAGATGTGCCACCAGCCGCTGCTGACATGCAGCCCGTGGTGATGTGAAGGACAGCATGCTCACACCTGGGGTCCTTCCCCAACAGGCACCTGCAGAGAGCATAGGGTACCCAACAAGTGAACCCAGGCAGCCCAAGGAAATAGCAAACTCCATTCTACAGTGAAAGGTTTTTATTTGCCCTGGCGCTATGGTGAACTGATAAGAGAAGCTTATCTCTCCTCACAACACCAGCCTGATGGAAAGAAACAGAGTGCCTGCCACCCTTTCAGAAACAGTTTTGTGCTACATTTACTTTGGACAGTGACAGTGAAGAAGAAATTGGAAGAATCTGAGGCTTTAAAAACCACACAGGTTGACAAAACCTAGGGAGGAAGGTGGTCCTGGGGTGGAGCCCCATGCCAGGGCTCAGGAGATGGTGGTCTCCCAGCTGCAGCAGAAGCCTCAAAGCTGGGCAGTCACTCCATCTCTCTGAGGTAAGAATGGAGGGGGAGCTCCTTTCCCCCTCTCTCACTTTCCCCCCACCAGAGGTGAGGTGAGGATAAGCTGATGAACACACACAGGGCTTCAGTCCTGCAGGGCTAAGCAGCAGAAAGGTCCCACAGACACAAGAGAAGCAGGATGCCAGCTGCAGCTGCCAGACCTGAGCACGCATCCAGACCCCAGCAAGAGCTCCCCATGGCTTTTAAAGGACCTGTTCTCTTAGGGTTGATTTGTTTATTCCCAACCCAATATGTTATCTTTACATCGCAAAGTTTATTTCTGAACATGTCAACACACTTCTGAAAAGGTCAGACATATGAGGGCATGCACCCATGGTGGTGCACAGGGAGGCACAGACACAGCTGCATTCCTGGAAATCACGATTCAAAGGGTTTTCACAGCAAAGTCTGACACAGCAGCTGGGTTGGCAGACACACGTAGGCAAGCCACCAGCCTCCCCCTTTTGTTATCACTCCCATTTCATTTCTGTGCTTTGCATGAAAATCTGAGGGTTGTTTCTAAGTATAGGTTTTGCTGGCTTTGTTTGAAAGCTTGCCATAGCTCTCAGACATGGTAACACCAGCAGGGTGCTAGCTGAACTATATTTATCGATGTATTTCATAAAGGAAAAACTTAAGTGCTTTTGAGAAGTTGAGGTCTTTTCTCCCTTTCTTTTCTTTGCAGCAGACAGCTTAGTTGTCACCCTGACAAGTAAGATATTACTAAAAGAGGAGACCCAGGATCTGTTTACAGGCAACAATGTTTTGGATAAGCAGCTCACATTTAAATGAGACTTGAGAAACGTGGTTATTCAGTTTTTTTCTGTCTTTTTCTTGTTTTTAAACAAATAAAGAAGAAATTCCTTTGGTTCCTCTCATCCCTCAGCCTGCAGCTCACAGGTTATCCATTGACTGTGACACCAGCAAAGCCAGCTGATGGCTGGGGATTGCTGTCTGCTCACACCAGGAGCAGTGCCAGTGCCCAACCCACACCTTTAAACAAGGGACTGCAAGTAAGGCTGTTTAAAATAGCGAGTCAGTGGAAAAAGCCTTTAAAACAATAAAACAGGGTAGTCTTTTTCCAGATGGCAAACAAACCCCAGGGGAGCCACAGGTCCCACTGGGCACCTGGAGGTGAGCCACAGCCCTATGCCCGCTCCTCACCTCAAGCCCCTGCACGGCAGGGGACATCGCTTTTCCAGAGCTTGGTCCCCACCTACCCAGCCTGACAGAAAAAACACAGTGTGGAGGGAGACAGAGGGATTCCCAGTGCCACCATTTCCCCCACTAATGCACAGTTCTTCCCCACTCCAAGTGGCTGGGGGAGCAGGAGCAGGAGGGGCTGAAGAGGGGTGGCATTGGTATAGCTCTGCTTGGGCCTTTAGGAACACAGGACCTTGGCCCCCACCCCAAAACACCAGGACAAGATTAACAGCCCAGGTCTTCCCTACCACACCTCTACTTGGCAGCCGTATCCCACCAGGAGGCCAGAGCTGGAATCGACAGGAAAAGCTCTCCCTGGGAGAGGTGACAGATAAGAGAGTGCTGAAATGCAGGCATTCAACTTGTCTGGTAGATCAGCATGTCAAGGCTACAGCCCTGATGAAATGTCTGCAAAGGGGCTGGTGGGAGGAGCTGCCTTTGGCACTGGGGCACTGGTGCTGTACCCAGAGCTCCCAAACACCTCCTGGAAAGGGATAGCCAAGGGAGTCCATGCTTGCTGCCCAGAGAGGGTGGGATGCCCCCCGGGCCTGGACTGAGTTCCCCCATGAGCTGCTCTGCCTCAAACAACCACTCTCACCATTGCTCATTCCTCTCCAGGTATTTTGATGAATGCTTAACATTAGATCCAGTAAATGTCCAAGGAAATAAATCACAGTTATCCAAAAGCAACAAATTACAAGCATAAACATTTGTGTCATCAGCCTTGGAATTTCTTTGTTGCATGTGATAACAAAATTGACCCCATCCATTGAAAGGAACAATGTAGAAACACTAGAAAGTTAGGAATTTTTTTTCACAACAATATTCTGATTTTCTCCATAGGAAACAATTCAAATATTTGATAAATCACAGACTAACCACCGAACCATCTGTGGAAAATTTTGAAGATATACCCATGAAAACATTCATGGTTATTCAGAAACATATCATTCACAATTTCAAAACATTTACAAGCTGTACATAGAGTGATCAGCTTGGCAAGAGAGTAGGGTCTGGATGACACACAGCACTGTGTGGGTAGGAAAATATTCCACAGCCCTTCATCTTGAGGTTGATGTTGATGCAACTGGTATTTTTTCTACTTGCCACCTCTCACTCATGAGGGCAGACTGTGCTGGCCCACCTGGATGTCCCTGCCATCCCAGCCACACCACCAGCAATGAATGCTGCCTGGAGAAAAGCACATGCTGGGACACAAGATACTTCACAAACACCAGGCACTAGGCCTGATGCTCACTGAGCTTGTGCTCTGTGTGAGGATGGAGAAGGGGTTGATGAATGTGTGGCGCGACATGTGATAAAACAGCAAGACTATAAACTGGTCCCAAATCAGTCAGTCACATCACATGCCTTTAAATCATTCCTTTAAGTTGCAACACTTAATTAGGAAATCCCAAGGAAGATGTCATGCCTTAAACTTGAAGAATTTCCACTTGAAATCAAAGCTGACAAACTCATTAAAAATACCTACATGCTTTTCTTTATGCACAAGTAAAATTAATTTTGACTTCGATGAAACTATTCACCTGTCATAAAATCATTTGGGGGGGCCACAGATTTGTTCTGCTGAATGTTATTTAGCCATCATTATGTTCCACCTCCCAAATGACCACCTCTAAAAATGACAAAAAATTATTTCTGTATAATTTTATCCCTCTAGAGTATAGGCATTTGATAAATACATATTGTCTTTCTATGGTCAATGACAGCTCACCCCCTTTTAAAGTATTCCCCAGCCCTCTGTTTCTAAGTACAGAATGTTTAAAGAGTGAGACTCGATGTTTGCAATCATTTCAGACTTATCTTTGGCAAACAAGGAATTGACTCCAGTATAATACCCAAAAGGAATAGATCTGTCCTTCCAAAATCCACATTCACCCTGGCTGCCATTGTACTAAGAAATTCAGGTCCAAATCACATGGCAGCAATCATAAAAATTGCAATTTAACCTTGAGTTCACTCTCAGTTTATCTTTTAGAGGATCCTCTAGAATTAGTACCAGCAGTGTTTTTACACCAAAAAGAAACAGAAGTAACCATAGGGTAAATTGCTCTTCTCCACAACTAGAAAATCTGGAAACTGTAGAGTTCTAAGAGCTGAGGGAGTATGAGGGAGGCTGAATATATATCTATAGAGATCTAGCTGTAGAATCTAGCTATTTGTATCTGTCTTGGTATAAATCCCTCTCTACTACTGTTCAACCGAATACACAGATATCATTTCAGTTTTTGTGCTTCTCTCTGACCAAATGAAGCTTGCTTACGACCAAATCGATATTGTTTGGGATTAATTCAGCAGCGTATCTGTCACTGTTTAAAAGACACTATAAATGAAGAGAGAGACCCTGTGCAAAAGAGCTCTCTACATCCATGTCTCTGGAGACAATGGGTAGGTGGGAAAAACAAAAGGGGCATGGGCGGGAATGGATGAAACCACAATAAAATTACAAAGCTGCAGCAAACATTACAGCGCATCATTAAAATTAAATGATGAACTGATCTTAGCCTCAGAGGGTGTCATTAAGCTCCACCCAGTTTAAGGGATACAGTTGTTTCCATAGCAACAAATTATTTTCAATAAAAACTTAAAAACCCAAACCCAATAAAGCCAGGCAAAGATGGGACATGCACAAAATAAAGGATGGGACTATAAAAGTTTTATCACTGCTTGTCTGGCAGAACCTGCACAATACACCCATGCTTCTGCCACTCCTATTTATTGTGCTCATGGCTGTAGAATTTTGCAGCTTCCTCACAGCTCGGCAAATCCTCTATTGATTTGTCTCTTGCAAACAAACCAAGGGAAAATGTGAAAGTGCTAAATCACAGAGGCAGTGCCTCTTGCCTCACAAGACAGAGCCACATGGAAGAGCAACCTTAAACTAAGTAGGATTTTGGGATGTGCCTCCTTTTTCAGGTCGCTCTGTACTGGTTCAGTGTCTGCACTTGTTGTTCTTGGCCCAACAGAACAAACAGGCACCAGCAGGGAGCTCATCCACTTGGTGGGTGATGCTAAGATGCTGTCACCTGTGAAATTTGCTGCAAGCACTGGAGCACCAGAGCCAGGAAAGTCCAGGACATCTGTTCCTGTGCTTGCAGCAGAACAAACAGAAGATTCACCACAGGGCACTGGCAATTCAGCCTGCTGAGCATCGTCAGTGTTCACATCACAACAACCTCCTGGAGGGAGCAAGAGGACTGCATGGCATATCAAGTGTGCCCTACACACATCAGATAAGGCCCTCCTCAAGGTGTGCAAAAGCCAATCACTCCAGGAATCCTTTGCCTCAGCAAGAACTCGTTTGCTCACTTTCAAACATGAGAGCTTCAGGAAATTTTGAGCTTAGATTTGTTAGATTGCTCTGGAAGCTGCGTTCAAGACACACGCTCACAAGACTTGGGATAAATCCACTGACTCTTGTGTCTATGAAAGGAAAGACTCAGAATTTAAGATTCTGATTTTTTGCAAAGCACAGCTCTCAGAACAGCAGAGTAATAGGACTTCCACCACTACAGACCAACTGAAAGCCACTCTTGCCCTCAGCAGTCCTACAGGGTGGGTCTTCAAGCCACAATGATGCCCTAAGTTCATTTAAAACATATTTAGATCCAGCATTCTCATTTTAGAACATGTTAGAGCTGGAGCCAGCAGGGTACTGAAGACTCATTGCCCCTAGAAAAGGCAGTGTGATGGAATTTGAGTGTATTCTGTGCTTGGTAGAATCAACTCTCAGTGAATTGATGTTGCAGGCAAGAAAAATTACAAACTCTACATGAGCAAATGGCTCAGAGCCTAGAATCAGTCTGGAGAAGTGGAACATAACTGGTTAGGCTGTTAAAGTATTCCCTGTTACACTTTTGGCTTCTATAACTATTTCTCTCAAACATGATCTCTTAGAACACCCCCAAAAAGCAATCTGTCCGCAGCCTTGCTATTCTAGGTGTTAGAAACATTTACAACATGGGCACGAGCCTTTGCCTCATAGTCCCCTCAGCAGCCAGTGCTGCTTCTGGATGAAGTCAGCTCACAAATGTGCTGCAAGGCTTTAAGAATCTTCCCAAGATCTCCCAGAGTCATCTACTGGAAAAGCTGATGCCTTACTTCTGAGCTCATGCAGACAAGCCCTCCACATAACCTAAATTTGGGCCCCAAATACAATTAGTCAGACAAATAACGGATAATTTGGGAAAACTGAAAAACACTGCCTGAAAACTGAAGAAGAAAAAAGAAACAAACCTGAAAGCTCAGTCAGGATTTTCTTTCTGTTTAAAAAATTTGGTTTGATGAGACTTTGGCTTGTGTTCTGGTTACAGAAGCCCATTGTTTATTTATCAAGTTGAGGATGGTAGGGAGCAATGTTCATTTTATAAAAATGACCCTAGTCTCTGCTGATACTGTTCTGTGATCATGCACATGGGAAATGATAGTTGTATGTCCCACTTTTCTTAGACAGAAAAATCACTACGGACTTCAGGAAGGAAATGTAATTTTTTTAATGACCTGATTTAATGGATAAATGTTTCTTGAGAACCTCATTAAAAAAAAATAGAAACAGCAGCAGGCCAAAGAAGCCATCTGCAAAATAAATATAACAGGTCAGATCTTTCAAATACCATAAAATAGATGCAACTTCTGTAATTTCAGAAGACCAACCCTGCATTTGCAAGAGCCCCAGGGCAGAGTCCTGCCTGCCTCTCATGTGATCCATACAAGTTTCCTGCTGATTTCCCTGTGACTGCAAAATACCAAGCCAGGTGGAATCTGGGCCTTCTGTATTTGCCTAGAAGGGAGAGTAGTTCTTGTAAACCTGCCTAGTGAGCGACAGCTGCTGGATTGTGGTCATCCAACCATCACCCAGAGATAAATCTGTTACTCTCTGAAGCATGGGACAAACTCACCCTGCTTTTTGGGAGGATAAAAGGAGTTTCTCTTTCACCAGACGAGGCTGTCACCCAGCACAATCTGTGCACTGCTTGTCCCCTTGTCAGGACTGGCCACCACTGGGTGCTGAGATACACTGAGCCCATGAGCAGCTCAAATGGGGCTTCTCTTCATCTCAGGAGCACTGGGGCCCATGCTGGACCTGGGAGGCCTGAGATCAGCCTTTGCCAGAAAGGCTGAGACAGAGGAAGCACTGAATCCCTCGGTCTTTTCAGTGTCCCTCATCACAGTATCACTGGTCAGCAACAGCTCTCCTTTGCTGCCAGGGCAGCTGCAGAAATGCCCCTCATACCCTTCACCAGTTCTAACTCCAGACAAGGCCAGGCCTGTCTGTTACCATCCCAGCAATTCCAGGAGATGCTTCTAGTATGCTTCTACATTTCTGCTCAATGTCCTGTCCCCTTTTCCTACTCTTCCTAGTGCTGTTTTGTTCACTAAGTTGAGTTGGGGGTTCCCTGTTCAGCCAAGGTGACCTCCTGCCACACCAACTCATCTTCTTGCACATAAAGTGACCGACCATGCACCCCAGGACAGCCCAAAATAGACTGCCCTACTGGTGGTTTTCCTGGGATTGCTTCTCCACTGGTTTAAAGCCCTCCCTGTGTCTGTGCTAAGTAGCAATCACTGGTTGTGTTTGCTCCCACAGGAGAAAGGCTGTCCCTCCAGGCAGAGAGAGTTTGAGCTTCTTTATGAACTATTCTCCCCGAAAAACAGTATCAGTGTAGCAGTCCCATGGACAGAACATTGCCCCAGCTTTAAGAACCCTAGTAAAATCTGCCCTTAATTCATTTACAGGTAAGGCAGCACAGTTAATTTCTGTTGAATCATATCACAGAACCACAGTACCAGGCTAGAAGGGGACCTCAATGATCACCTGCTGCAACCTTTCCTGGCAAAAGCACAGTCTAGACAAGATGGCCCTGCACCCTGTCCAGGTAAATCTTACAAGTGTCTGACATTGGGGAATCCACCACTTCCATAGGGAGATTGTTCTAAAGGCTGATTGCTCTCACTGTGAAAAATTTTCCTCTTGTGTCTAAATGGAATCTCCCCAGGAGTAACTTGTACCCATTAGCTCTCATCTTTTCCATGTGACCCCCTGTAAAAAGTGAGTCTCCATATCCTTTTTAGCCATCCTTTAAATACCAGAACAACAGAGCAACTGAGACACCTGTGTTTTCAGCAAGGTCCTTCACCCCAGTTGAGCTGATGGATCACAGCATTTGTAGCAAGCAAAAATGAAAATAGCTATAACTAAATCCTCCCTGATCCTACTCATAGTGCTTTTAAAAGTGCTTAGAAATTATGCCAAAAAACAGATGCCCAAGGTCAAATAAGCGGCTCTGGCTTGTTGCTGTACAGGAGGCTTTGACATAAACCCCATGTAAGAGATCAAATGGGCAGAACTGTGCCCTGTGAGGGCACTTCTGCAGCGCTGGTGCAGTGACTCAGCTGGCAGCAGTGGCCTGCAGCACTGCTCTGCTGCGATGCCTGAATCTCAGCTCTGCTGGCTGCAGTCAGGGCTTCAGCTGTGGATGCAGCAGACCTCAAAAACACTTCACAGCACAGACAGGCTCTTCTCTCTACAAGGAGTGAGCTGACCTGCGAGGAAGGGAACAGTTATCAGCTGGTTTTATCTTGACCTGGTTTGATCCCATCAGAACCATGAGGATAATTTAGAAAGAAACATATCAGCAAGCCTAGAAGATGAAATATATGTAGTCAAGGATGCAGGAAGACTACGAAGTCCCTCTGTATATGGTCAACGTATTTTCCTAAATATTTGAAGAAGTGTATATTACACATTTTTTCATATGGATAAATGATTAACACAGAACGTCACAACTGCTTTAATCCGTAAATAGAGCTTTAGTACAAACAATGGAAAATACAGTGGTCATCATTAAAAAGTGAACATTTTCCAGAAGAAGTACCATGCTGTGGTATATGAAAAGACCACAGTTACTTCCTGCTCTGAGTATAAATGGAAACTGTGGTGTCTCAGATACCAATAAGCTGGTAACTGTTAGCAAATGTTGACTTTTCTCTGGTATCCCAAGCTGAATCTAAGCCTTTTTTGAGGTCCAGCCATTGCTGTTTTCCAACCCACAACAGACTGCATTTCACTGGTGCATGAAACGATCCCTCTGCCATGTATACTAAGTTGTGCAAGTCTTTGACAGAGCACAGAGAGGGTCACTGTGTGCAAGCACCACTGCCCTCTGATGAGTGCAATCCAAACTGCTCCCAGAATCACCTAATCCCCTCTCGCCCCACATTCAGCCAAACTCTCCCCCTTCCAGGATGCTCTTGAGGCCAGCAGAGTTGCACTCCTTCCCATGTGTGCCATCAGCTTCCAAGCAGCCTCTATGTGAGACAGCTAGAGCTGCTTGGAAAAGTTGGGCTGGAAAGCTTTTTGATGAAGAACGGAAATTGTTTCCCAATGAAATCTTTTCAACAAAATGTTCTATTTCCTCATTAACTATAGAAGTGGTTGGAAATTTCCATTTAAAAATCTTTCCAATGGAAACCAGACTTCCCCCCCCAACTCACTCCTTTCTATCCTGCATCAGCTCCCTTTTCTGAGTAAAAAGTATCAGTGGAGAACAAACATAATTCTTTAGTAAGGTCTTCTGAGGACCACCAAATTTTTCAGTGGTTGCAGATTAATCCTTAAAATAGCCCCCTACATCCTAGAGCTTGGTTGTTTCAGTTGTTTCCAGTTCCATTAGAAGATACCATGTTTGATTCACTGAGAAAGACAAAAAACATCCTATGTTGTTTTTCAATCGCTGCCATCCACGTCCACTCCCAGTTCTGGTTACACACAAGTTTCTTTAAGGTTCTGCTGGCAATGCAGTGCATCAGTTTCAGGCCCCTGATCACATGTGAATTTATTTTTATTATTTGTATGAACGTTAATTTGTCCTTAAATGTACTGATTTTTTTACCAGTTACACTGGAACCCTCAGCATCATTTCAGATTAAGATCTTCAAAACCACCCCTCTAGCTTAATGCTCCTTCAAGTTGCAGGTTGTTAAAAATATAAACAGATTTGGCTTTACACTCTCATTTCTTTCCCAAATGCATTTCATGCCTAGACTTTCCAACAAGCAAAAGGGCCGTGACATCTCTCTCTCCCTGAACACCTTAGTGAGCCATGTTAAAATTAATCACTTTTTAAGATGTATATATACACTCCTGAGGATAGGATCATAACTGGATTTTTTTTTTTTTGTTGGCTCAATGGCAAATACAGAACTGCACTTATGAGGAGGGGGAAGAAAGACACAGTTTTATACTTACTCAGAGGATATGAGAGGTGCCAAGAGCAACATAATAGGAACACAACCTATTATATCACATATGGTCTCACTTATCTGTTATTCATTAAGAATTCCACATCTTTTGCAAAGACCAAATAAGAATTTGGGAGCAAATGAACATAAATTGTACTTGAGGAACTGAAGACTTCACTCTGTTTAAGCAAGCCAGTGTTGAATATGGAAATCAGATCTGACACAACCTTCTAGCAGCAGTTATAATAGGACTGAAATGTGAAACTTTCCTAATGGCTTTGTCTTATCATTTCTGCTTTTATCACTCCCTTTATGCAGAGAATTTAATAGAGACTGACACCCTCTCTTAGAATTTTTTGACCAATGTGGGCAATACCACAGAGCAGACCCCTGCTTAAAAAACAACTGCTTGATTTAAACGTCCTCTCAAAAGTCAGTCAGTTGTCTTCCAGATTAGCACACTTATTTTCAATTCTGCAGGATCAAAAACATCTAACAGCACATTCTATACATTTGCCAAAATGACCTTTAAAGGGAAAACTGTCTCAAGGAAAGACAGCAAAATCCGAATCCTGCTCTGCTGCCATTCCCAATCCCCAAACGTTCAAACTCTGACCTGCAATCAATTTATCATGACTTTACACAGTACTGGCCAACAGTCAGCTCATGCAAACCATCCGTGTGCTGGCTTTAACTTGGAAGAAATAAAAAGCAACATGAGTAAAACCCTGGCAAGTTTGCACATTGAAGAATTTAAGCTTAATCCCAGTTCCTGTTTTCTTTCCACAGGCTCGTGGCTGTGTTCAACTGAATCAGTTACAAAAACCAGATTTCAAATGTCCTTCAGGAATGGGCCTGCTGAGAACCTTCTCCCACTCCCCCATGAAGTTCTGGACATGTAATTCCACAAACAGTTCTACTGAGCTCAAAAGCACTGATTTAAGACCAAGTTGCAACTCAGGATGAACGAGGGTGGTGGCTTCCAGCTCCATACAATCTTGGGAAGACCATTCTTCCCTTTGTGCCATGGAAGTCCAAAGCATTACTCTTGTCTTATTTGACCAACTTTCTTCCTTGATGCTCTTTAAATATGGGAGACAACTTGTTAAGTTTCTGTGCTCACTTGGCATTATCACTTTATTTAACAGTACTTCCTACTTAGATACTTAAGGAACTTAACACTTAAATGAAATGAAAATTTATTTGTTCATATGCATGATCTTTTCACTTATTTAAGACTTCTTTTGCTTGTGCTTTATTTCTATTAAGTAATACATACAGAGAGTAGAAACCCCATTAATTTCAGTCTGCTACTGAAGAAATCCATTTCTAAGTGTCCTGCTGTGACCCATTCCCTTTCAATAGAACAAGTTTCTTTTGGATGGATGCCTAATGCAAACATATTCCTGCACTGAATAAACAAATGAGTAGATAGCTGCTTCCAGATCTTCAATTCTTTATAACTCTAAAGGAATAAAGTGAGCAGAACATGGTCCAAGAAATACAGGCTGCTCTGATCTTTAGAGCTCTAGTTAATAGAAGTTTATTTGCATCCCCAGTTATGGTTGTGTATTTGTTTTCTTGGCACTCATAACTGCTGTAATACTCATTGATCGACACAAGGAAAAGTTTCCTTAATATCACTCCTACTTCTTTTTGTTTCACCTTTAGAAAAAATACAGGAAGACAAACGAAGCAATTAATATATTAAAAATATATGCATTTATGTAGATTGTTTAGTAAAGAGCTTTTATGCAATGTATGTAGTGGAGGAAATGAGCTCCTGTCTAGTTTTTGGAGCAGGTACAGCCTGCAGGCCACACCACAGCAGAGGTGGACTGCACCACTCTGCCCAGCCTGGGCTTTCTTCTGAAGAAAATATGCCCCAGGACAGAGGAAAGACCAAAGCCTCTGAGAGATTTTTAAAGACTCCACAGAGAGTGACTGTCCTGAATAGTTTGGATAATTTGAATAAAGGCAGAATAATCCTATGGGGCTGTATTTTTGCTTCACTGAAGTCAACTGACAAACTTGCACAGCTTCAGAGAAGTTAACAGTTTCACCTCTGCGCTGCTGGGAGGTGACACCACCCCAGGATGTTGAGTAACACCCAGCTCCTGGGTTGCAGATCCTGTTTCCAGCTCTTCCCAGTTTTGTTACCATTGGAAAGTTTCTTAATGCCTCTACTTCTTCATTTTCAATTGGGATGACTTTTAAAGTAATTAGCTTTTATAAAATCCTTTCAATTTGATGGATAAAATCATGGAGAACACGATGCTGTAACTCATCCTGAGCTTTGCAGCCCTTTGCTGTAAGTCTAACAAACAATCTAACCTGAAACATCTGAATCTTACATGATGCTACATCCACCAAGGGGTTTGGTTGGGGATTTTCTTCTGAACTTGGCAGGGGCTGATGGTGTTGAAATGTTACAGAATGTCTGCATCTAACCAAAAACCTTTAAAACTTCTGATAATATTCCTAGACTGAAGAGAGCTGTTTGGCTTTCTTTGACAGTTCCCAGCTTTGTAAATGAAGTTTGTATTCTTTGAAAGACCCCTTCATCACTTTGAAAAGAATCCATTCAGTGAGAGTGCTGTTAAAGCCTCTCCTGTCACCAGCAGGATTACTTATGGGAAATACGGTGGCCATAAAACACCACTGAGCTCCTGAGCATCGCGTTTGGGTGCTACATGCTCTCGTGTAACAGGCAGCTAAGGACACTTAGAGGGCAAGATCACTGCTAAGAAAAGGAAGGGAATTGAGGCAATTGTTCCAAGGCAATATGGAAAACAAAATTTTCCAGGCCTGGGTAAATTGTACTTGCCATGGAACCCTGCTTCTTGTGAGGAAAAGCTGCTAAAACACTTTTTAAAATATCTTGCCTCAGTTCAGTTACCAGATGTTCTACATGGAAACAAAGCCACATCTTCTAACACAGAACTAATGTCAGGGAGCTGAATGGCTCTGAACTAAAGACATGGTTGTACAATTACTCCCTCCTGTACAATTACACCCTCCTCATGCCTTTCTTTTAAGTTCATTTGTTTAGCCCTTTTATGCTTAGCCAGAATCAACATAATTAATAGGACTGCTGGGCACTAGCCTGGCAGAAGAGATCACAGCTTGAATTTGGCTGGTCTGTTTCTACACAGCTTGGTCTTTTACAATGAAAGATGTGCAAACAAGAAGAAATATTCCTAGTGGCATGTCAAGAAAACTGGTGGGGCTTGACAATATGGCACCTCAGAACATCCCAATCTGTTGTCCTGTGTGCAAACCAATTAAGGTTAGCAGATGCTAAAAAATTTTAGTACGGTATGCCAGATCCCATGGAGCCTTTGATTGTGTCCCCAATACTGACCTTTGCATGCTCTTTAATTAAAGCCAGATATAAACTTTGGTTCTTACCATTGTTAGCAACAAAAATCACTGACTGCTATAATGCCCCACAATTCTACAAGGAGTCAATAATCTGAGTTAAGAATGATGTAGCCCTTTGGTTGTGGTTGACTATTACAAAAAAAACCCCAAGCCACCTGATTATGTGAAGCAAGTCCTCTTTTAGAGGGCAAGTGAAGTAAGAGGTGCCTAACAACGAAGTCCTAGGGCCTGCTTGGAAATGCTGGATACTCTTATCTTTTGCACCTGCATTTGAGAGGTTGGAAGAACTGGCCTGAACACAGCTCACACCCACCACATGCAATAATTCAATGTGACACAGATGTGGCAGCAGGTAAGACTAATGACTGTCAAGCTACATCTTCTCTAAACTCTGGATGATGATTATTTATCTACAGCAACTTTTTCAGTGCCTCTAGTCCCTGTCTCAGGTATGACAGCAAAACACAGCCTTGATAACCTGAGATATTTCAGGTACCTGGTTAAAGTAACTGAGGATCTTTAGCCTGTACTGTAATATGGATCCAAATGGGCCTTTAAATACATTATTTAAATATATATATATATTACATACCCCATTATTCTTCAGCCCTCTTCTCTTCCTGGCTGGAAGACTTTGGGCAGTTTCCCCAGTACCCCACAAGGTCATTCTGAATGGAGCTCCAATAGGTCCAGAATAGAGGCTTCAAGTAACTTAGAACTTGGGTAGTTTCCCTTTTTAAAGACACAGGAGCTGAAGTTCAGCAAGATTCAAACATCTGCCCCTGTTGATGTACTCTTCACAAGGCTGGAAGCAGGGTCAGTTCATGGTTGTGCTACAATCATCTACACTGAGAAGTGGAAAGTTATACTGATTTCTGGTGAGGTTCTCTGAGCCCACAAATCAAGGACATGATAATCTGCTGCTCACTTCACAAAAAGGGTATCAAATCTATGTCTTCTTGCAACATTTACAGCCAAGAGTGAAAACACACAGCAGACATTAAGACAGGGCTTTATTCTTGCACAGGCCCTTTGATACCCAGGTATTTCCTACCCTAAATAAAAATCACGATAGCAGTTGCTTCATGAATGTTCAGTGGCAAGAATGAGCAAATGTTGGATAATTTGCTTTGAACTGAAACAGCTTCTTTCTTGGGAGGGATTTCAGCAGCTTTGGAAACCACTAGTCTTGTATGAATGGGCCTCAACTTCTCTCTGTGTCTTATTACTACCCTTCAAGAAGATTTCACACGGCAGATGAATGACAAGTCCCTCAAAAGTGTGCCTTGGAAATGAGGAGGGAACTACCACATTCTTACTACAAGTTTTAGATGTTTCCCAAAGCAACTAGAACAGACAGAATAAAGGACAAGGCAAAACATGACACCAAAGTAGAGCTGCTTCTGTTCTGCTGTCCCTAATTCATTTTATTCTTCACTGGGACATCACCATGCATCTGCAGCCCAAGGCTTGTTCTTTAACTCCCAGGATTGCTGCCATTTTCCATTCTGCCAGCCAAATGAGCCCTGTGTGAATTCTCTCTCAGCAAGTGGACTCACTAAGTCCTTTTATTCTTCTCTGACCCTGCTAAAATGGTTGTTAAAGCTACCCACCATTTGTTCCCTGTGAGTATTTTACGCTTTAGTTCTTCATGACTCCTGCAGCTTTTCCTTCTTTCTTCCCTGCAAAGCCAAAGCAAGACTCTTCCCCTCTGCAACCCCACTGTCTGTTCCCTACTGAAGATCTTTCCTTTTTTATCATTTCTGTTATTCACATCGACTCAGCCAGCTCTAGAGCAAGAGGTTTGGGGGCAGTGTGTTCTCTCCCCCTCCACTGCAGAGATCACTGCCTGCCTAATTGAAGGGGATGATGTCATGCTGGCTGCTCTTTTTAAGGCAAATAAAAATACATCCTGTCCCTCTGGATGCTGCTTTTGAAGCTCAAACCTAGCTGGAATCAATAAATGGGTTAAAATCCAACAATGTGCTCATACTGTACCCAAATCTACTGCTAAATCTTTTTAAAACTACACAAACCTACCGACCTGCTGTACAAGCCATACTCAGGACCCTGTGGAAATGACCTCACTTGCTTGTCACAGGTTAGGCAAGGCACAGAGTCCTGAGTTTGCTTAGTGGCTTTGCCCTGGCTCACCCTCTGCGTGTCCCTCAGCAACACTGTACCTTGGCTTAATCACCACTGAACTGAAGACAGGATGTACCTGCCTCAAAAGGAGATGAGCTCACCTGCAAAATCCCAATGAAAATACAGCACCAGCAAGTAAAAAGTAACTTATTAGGGCTGGAAAACACAAATAACCGTTCATGAGAAAGAGGAGCCAGGTCCTCTGATTCATTACTAAGAGGCAATTTCAGAACCAAGACGTAATTATTGATTTAGGCTGATTTAAGCCTGATTTCTTGTTTAATTCACCTGTGTATTTTTACTACAAGGCTTAGAATTTTTTTTTGTTCTCTCTCATCATCTGTTCTGTGAAATCAAAGGAAATTTATCTCTGCTCAGAGTATTAAAAAATATACCATCAGAAGACAAAAGACTGGAATGAAAATGTGTTGTTTCATTTCAGTGAAGCAGAACAAAGCACAAAGTCACTTAACCATTTAATAAAGTCACAGAATTCAGATCACGTTATTCATTCAGAGCAACTGTTGCTGGTGTGCTTTTTCTTGACTGCTGAGAAGTAAGGCTTTGTTGGCAAATATTGTCATCTTATTTCATTTAATGGAGTGCCTTCGTTTCCTTGTCCCAGCAGGACAAGTGAAGGCAAGGGCTGTGCGCTGCTACTCACATAAATTTCTTTCTTAACCCCAACACTACATATTATCTGAGGTGCCTGGTCCACACTTTACCTCTAGTACAATTTGTGTCATGAAGAAAGACAGACATAAAATACCCGGTGTGAAATCTGCCATTACACTGTTCTGCTTTACCTCCACTGAAGCTGACAATGTTTTAAAAGAGAGCTGAACCTTCAGAGACCGAGACAGAAAACATGGACCACTACTTCAGGACCAAAAGTCATGGCTATCTGCAGACCTCATTTCAGCTGGACCTTTTATGTCCAAAGTCTGGAAAAATGTTTCATCAATACCCCCTCAAAAGTATTGAGACAAGGAAGTGAGGAAATCAATAGAACCACTCTGCAAACACCAGAACTAGAATTATTGCGACTATTGCAGCTAGCACAGTTGTGTTAGTGATGCTACTGAAATACTCAGAGCAGAAAAGGTGGAAGGAAAAAAGTGACTCTTCAAACTCACAATGCAGCAGAGCTTGGAAAACAATCCCCAGATTCCATTAAGTCACTTCCTAACATCATGTATCCCGAGCAACTCAACAAGTGTTTTATACAACACAGTCAATGTGGATCATAAAATGTGCTGCAAGCATCTAGGACTAGAGGTGACTTCATCCACACAAAGCACCTGATCTCATGCAAGCCCCAGGACTCCAGGTGAATGGTCCAGAGCATGGCATGTTGAAATGAAGGAGTTCACAGCTTCCCCCACAGCTGATTTACTATTGTAGAGATCGAGGGAGAGATAGAGAGAGAGATGGAAAAACACCGGGAGCTAGAAGCTGTCCAATATTTACTTTGGAAACAAGTTCAACCCATTAACTGTGAAACTGGGCAATGTCTGACATCTTCCTCCACTCAGTTGCTAAAGAGGGAGTGACCAATAAATTAGATACAGTCCAAAGCCTGCCATGGGCTTTGAGGAGTTTACACGTAACTGAGCCTTGACTCTTGTTCACTGGGGACATATCATCTTCTCAGAGAAAAGCAAAGCCACTCTTCCTGAGGGTGGTTACAATATAAATTAACTTTTGTCTCCATTTCAGGTCAGTTTTCCTGTGGCATTTATTTAAAAATGCAGCCTTTATAACCAAGTGGCCCTTCTGTTCTCCAGTTTGTGTGGAACCTGCTTTGGAAATAGCATACTTGTGTAAAATGTGAGTGGTGCAGGTCTGGCATTTCCTGAATAACATCCTCAGGAGGGTTTCCTCTCTATCTCTCTCCTCTTATTGGGCTGCTGTTCAGCTACCATTAAAATCAGACACCAAACCAGTGGGAAGCTGCTAGCTTTCCCTATGGCCAGCACTGGAGACTTTGCCAGGGCAGTGCAGTCCTGCAGAGGTCTGGTAGGTGGTGTGTTCTTACTGAGACAACTGGGAGAGCAGCACACAAACACATGCTTAGGACCTTGCCCATTTAGAACAGGAAATTGGAACTGAGCTGTTTTCAGGTCTTCCCACTTTTCTTAACTCATAAAAGAGGGAGAAAGAAAAGCAGCAGGGGAAAAAGGCAACATTTAGTCAAATAGTGGGTATTATCTCACATTTAAAAATAACAAAATTAATTTACACATGGAACTAATTGAAATAAAGTATAATTTGCTTCTGAACAAGGAGACAAAAACACAATTGTAGCAGTAAAGGCTACAAAGCATTTTGTCTCACAGACAAAGAAGGCCAAAAGCCCTGCACTCCACAAGATGTGCCTAAGCTTTCCAGCTCTGGAGGAACAGGACAAGTCATGTGTTCACATTAGGGAGCAGCGCTCAGCACTGTAGCTGTGAAACTGGGTGACACCACCCTTCTGCCTCACAGCTGTGGAAGACAGAGAATCCAACCACTGTCTGCTTAGCATGTCAGGCAGGAAAAAAAAGGATATTCTCTATAGAGACTAGATGTAGTCTCCAGACCCAAAGCTGTTTGCATCAGATAATAATATGGACAGACGTGGACACCACACTTTTGGAATTATCTTTCCAGAGCTCTTCTATACTGTTTACTCAGTATTTTGCATTGCTGAGGGAAAAAAAAAAAAATCTTTTTTTTTTCTAATTTTAATGCTTTCCTTCAAATTTCCTGGAGTGATCAGTACCCCTTAGCTTGCTGCAGTGCAGTTTTCTCGTCATGAAATGGTATTACCCAAACTGGGCCAACCCCAGGTTTAGGCATGAAGCAGTAAAATTCCAAGTGAATATCCAGATTTCTTCAGCAGAGCATTAGCCCCAGAGGTTCCTTTGGTTGTTATTTAATCATTAGATTGCAGTAGCAGACAAAATCCCCATGAAACAACCCCAGTGGTACTAGGCATCATACACCAAGCCAAAAAAAGAGCTTGCCTCCCTCAAGATTTTTCTATTTAATATAAGAAGCAGGTGTGCCATATAAGCAGCCAGGAAGAAGAGGGTAATTGCGGCACAGGATCTCTAAGTGGATTCAAAGTGATGTTAAAAACACAGGACATAAGTCAATGTATCTCAGAAGTCCCTCTGACTCACACATTGCCCTGTGGGGCACTAACAGGCTGTGAGTGCAATGCACTGCTACCATGGGCTCTTCCATCCATCCATCCATCCATCCATCCATCCATCCATCCATCCATCCATCCATCCCTCCCAGGGCTCACAACACAGCACAGAGCTGTCCACACAACTCCTGGGAGGCACTGCTTACCAAGACTATCTCTGCTGAAACCTATACCATAACATAAATATATAGAAATTCATATCAAAGGAAAGGAAAAAACCCAAAGCCCTATGACTTCCTGTTACAGGCCTCAGTCAGATCTGTCTGCTCTTTCTCTTGCAACAAAAACATGAAAGTTGCCTGGACTCTGATATGAAAAAAATCCCAGTGATAGAGTGTTCATGTAAATCAACATGAGTGTCCCAAGTTGAAAGCAAAAATCAGACCAGCAGTAAGAAAAGCAATATGAAAAAAAACCTGCATTGTTGCCTAACTTGGTTAAGATTTATGCTGTAAAGCAAATACACTATCCAGGAGTAACCTGAATTGCTCACATTGACAAGATTACATTGTCCAGCTGTGAACAGCAAGGCCATGCTTTGCCTTGGTGACCACTTGCTACAGTCATAACACAGATGATCTATCGTGTCCTGTGGCACCTTCTACCAGCCTGTGATCCAAAACAGGCAGTGAACAGCTCTTATTTCTTTTTATTTGTTTTCATCTCAATTTATTAAAGCTTTGAAACTTTATGATTGTATTAAATGCCAATAATAGGAAATACAGAAAATAACACCAGGACCGGGAATGCTCACGAATCCAGCATGTTGGACAAAGATTTCTACAGTTTCAGATCCAAACTAAACATTTCAACATTCCTAATAGTTTAGGTTTCCCATCAACTGTAATTGAATAATTTCAGAGCCTCCTATGAAATGGGCTCTGGAATCTGGAAGCCCCAAGAGCATCACCATCATATGATGTACAACAACAGCTAAGGTGAACACAGACAAATCACAGCCAGACCTAAATCAAAATTTCACAGCCTCCTGGTGGAGAACCAAAACATCTGTTTCTCCTCAGATTGCCAGGACTTTGCAGAAGCCATCACTTCCACAAGAGACTTCTGAGAACTTTATGCCTTCACTGGTTTTCACTGCAATGTTTATTGTTATATAAGCTTTCTACATTAGTGTACAGACCAGCTTTGATGACAATGGCTTCTGGTCCAAACCTTAATTTTCTCCATACTCACTTGAGCAAATAGCACAAATTCTCGACAATTCACTTGAGCAGCAGAAATACAGCATTCAAGTGCTTGTTTTGTCTAACATCCGCTAGTGACTTCCAGGTGAGCCCTCAGTTCCATGATCAGCTTGCTACAGGATATGCAAGGTATCGTAAGATCTCTGGATGAAGACACACTCCTGTCCAGAAATAATCTTCTTGCAGCAGAGACTTGTGTCACAGTTAGGCTGTGGTCCCAGCCTAGCTGGTGAGTGGTAAAAATTCTCTCCCCCTTTCCCCACGCCCTCTGTCTGGCATGTCTTTCCACAGGGACTTCAAATGCATGTTTGGCTGACTGAAAGCTGATGAGTGAAGCATGGCTAGAATACTCAGGAAATTACACCTTCCAGACAGGATACTTCCTCACATCATCTTTGTTTCTTTCCTTTAGTTAAACCTGCAGCTTGGGCTATCTGCTCTGTTGATAGGGAAATAATATTCAGGAGGGTACCTGTGTATTGCTCATTTTCATGCTGAGCATAAATGCCTTACCTGGTAAACCAAATAACTCACTTAATATGAAACAATATAGCTGATAAAGAGGATCCAAGGGAGATGCTGTAAAACAGAATTGGTGAAATATTCTGGCTACTGTAGTAGAAATAATGTACAAGTTTTTGATTAAAGTGTAATTTATTGTCTTCAGTGATGTGGGGAAGGGGATGTTAAATCAGCTGCCACCAACATTGTGCTCTCTAGAAACAAATCAGCCCATGTTATAATGCCTCCTTCTGCTCAGGCAGCATTTGGTGGTTGGGTTTTGAGGGGCTGGGTTTTGTCATGCAGTCAGCATGTTCCCATAAAGTATACTCTCAGTCAGAGGCCACCTTAGGTATGGGATCCACCATCCTCCACAGCATATGTCTTGTGAGAGAGAAACTGGGGTCAGCCTAAAGGCCTGGTGAGAGCCAACTTACTCCATTTGTTAGGAGCTTCATTAAAGCAGCTCCACTAAACCCCCAACCTCCCTGGGGTGCTACCCCTCTGCACAGCAAGAAAAAACAGGATCGATTCAGGAGGTGTTTTACACCCACTTTGCATTGGTGAAAATCAATAGACAGCACTGACTGAAGCTGCTTCACCAGCACTCTGCTTCATCCTGAAACATAAAAGCATTTGTAACCCACTACAGCTGCTTGTGCTTAGCTGCAGCAGCCTTGTGCTGCCAAAACAGCAAAAAGCTGCCAGAGGATATTCAAGAATGAGTGTGATCTAAGCCATAATGACTTTACACTTCTTCTTCAGCTCAGTTCTTATTTAAAGGAATAAAACTTTCCCTGGTGTCATATTTAGGTGTGGCCTGCTGGCTGCCTTCTGCCAGGGGTCTGCAGGCTTAGAGTGACTGAGCCACAGACCTGGGCAGGGGGTGTTTTGTGTCTCCCTGCTAGGTGTTGGTGCCCATGCCATCCACTACTGCTGGATCTGCCCATCATCCACAACATTCATGTCCCATCTTAGCACAAGTGAACATGCCCAGGGCTATTTTCACTTGCCTGACTCAACTCATTGAGACAGCATTGGGCTGTCCTGGAGCACGAGAGACTTCCCCACAGATCTAGCAAACACAGCACAAGATCTAGGAGAGAGGTTCACCCCTCTGGAGAAACAGCTAGAGGCCAGGTGCTACCCTACAGATCTCAGATACTAAACACACAGTGCTAAGTAACCCTCACTGTCTTGCTGCAAGTGGCAAATATTTTTATTGAAAGCCTGTGAGGATTTTTTGAAAGTACACATTATTCCGGGGTTTTGTTATAAAAAGAAATCAAAGGTCAGAAGAATTCATCATGCCCAGACAGGAGAAAATGCATGACTGTTCATGGGGAATTTGCCCAGAACCACAGCCCACCTTCCTGACAAAATTTAGAAGAGCATTCCCAGCTGAGAACACATCTCAACTCTAACACCAGTGGAGCAGCTCCAAGGACTATCTTCCTCCCAGCCCTCTGGTGTGTAACTTAGGCCCAAGCCAGCTCCAGGGACAGCATGATCCTGTTCAAGAGCTGATGGAAAGCCAGGCAATTGAAATGCAATTGCAGGAGCTGCTGGGTCACTGTGGTCTGCACCACTCTCTACCAGACCTTTCTGGTTTTGTCCCACACCCAGCAATGCAGACACAATGTGATGAGGGCATGACATGAAATCAAGTTGTCATTTTTCAGAATGATGGAAATCCTCCACTCATTTGTGGATGGTAAAAAGACTTTAACACAAGTGCTGCCACTGAGCACCAGAAAGAAACCTGCACTCAGAGCAGCAAACTGGGAGTCTTTACAAAGGAGGTCAGAAGCTGCATAGCAGCTCTTAGAAAATGTTTTCTCTACTCATCAAAGTCCCCTCTGCTGTCAAAGAAGCTAGACAGCAGGGAAAACACAGTGGTAAATCACATCCTGAGAATCTCACAGCATAAACTTCCCTTTGATTTTTGTGTATTAAACTACGACTACACAGCTATCTTTTTTTTTTTTCCCCGTCTTTGCAGCAGAAAATACAATACAGGAGGGTAATTTCTTTTCCCTAAAAACACAGACTTAGGAAGAGCTCATTTTAACATGAGGCTATTATCTGTTTAAGTTTGCATTTCTTTGTTCCTTCTGTGCTGTTTTATTACCTCCTTCTATCAGCTATATTCAATGGCTTTTTAAATTCTGCCTCCAGCCACAAGGAATGTAAGCAAGTATAGCTGATGTAAAATGACATCCATGCCTCCATTCACTGAGCAGTGATTGTCTGCTGAGTACTTGCAGGGAAAGTCTCTCTCTTTTTTTTTCTCCTCAATACAAATCCCAAGGCAGCTGAGGTTACACAACCAGCTTCATACTTAGTTTAAAATATGTCTCAATTTATACACCATCTGCAGCTCTCATCATTAAATGAGACGGCCACAAACAGGAAAACTCACAACAACGATAAATAATCAGGACTCAAATAAGCACTCTAGTTTGAGGCAAGAATCTACATTGATCAAAATGCTCAAATTGGTGCCAGCTCAATGAATGGGACAATCACATCACAAACCACTTGTCTGGGGCACATGGCCCACTTTCCAAAGTCACGGATACATTTTCTAGCTCAGGAAATTCCTGACCTGCAAATCATTAGAGAGTAGAAGAAGCATCATTAGATGCTTGCCCTTTTCTTTACTCTTCCTGAGGCATCTGCTTTAGCATCATTGCCAGAGAACAGATGTGGAGGTAGGAGGGCTTCTGAGCTGACCTGCTGTACGTGAGAATTGCCGTGGTCTCAGGCACAAATCCATGGGGCTGAGGGCAGGGTATGGATGTGCTATGGCTAGCAAGAGGCAGGGGGCAGTTCAGTGGAGGTCCTCACCTTCCCTCAGAGAATCCTTTATGTCCAAATTACTGTGAATTGCTTCATTTACTTACATTCCTACTCATGCAGGAAGAAATATGTTGGAAAGACCTGTTACTGAAAATAAAAAAAAAAATTAAAAAGCAAATAAAAGACCTTAGATTCCACGTTAAAATCTGGACATGACCAAGTCAAAGGCTTCCCTGGTATTGTTCACAGAATAAAGCACTCCCCACAATGTCTAAATGCATTACAGAAGTCAGCCATGAGTGATACCATTGAAAAGAAATGCTGGACTCATAGAAATTGGAGCCTTCATCTTTGAGAGCATATAAACCCAAACTCATCTATATCCCATGACAAAAATTACAAGACAAGTGGCATTTATTTTTTTGCATAGTGAAGATCAGGCAACATAAGTCTCCTAAGATTTCCACTAAAGTATGTTGATTGCCTTTGGGATTTAGATTTGCAGAGGGTTTTATGATTGCATTTCAAGGCACATTATATGCTCTGGAGAGGCACTACAACTTTTTTTTTTTTTTTTTTTTTTTTGTGGGTTTTTGTGTTTTTTGGGTTTATTTTGGTAAGGCCCCAGGAGGATTCCTAGATTTTTGAAATTAGAGACGGAAAGATTTATCTTGCCCCCTGAAGAAACCCCCACCAGAACACAACTCACTTCTAAAGTGTACTGCCAAGGACTTGCCTAGTCTGGAATGCCAAAATTTGTATCTGGAGACAACTCTAAACTAACTTGAAGGGTTTCACATTATAGACCAATCACCAACATGACTGGTCCTATCATCAGCTTTTGTTTATTAATCCTACTTTTTTTAAACTCTCATCCTTCCCCATTATTGTAGGAAAATTGCTGAACTTCAGAAATATTTGTAGAAGCCACTATGGTAAAGCTGGACAGACTTATGCTCAGTGGTACCTTATTTTCTAACTAAATTCCTATTGAGGTCATTAGGGATCTCTGTAGAGTGAAATCAGCAGGCTTTGTCCCTCAGAGCTCTCATGCAAGAGGAATAAATCAGAAAGCAGTGGAGCAGAATCTGTTCTTGTACCATTGTCTGCTTTTTTTCTTGTTATTATTTTCTTTGAAATCTCTCATGCTTGATTAAAGAAATTTTTCCTCAGTTTTCTCTTCTGTTTTTATCATGCTTTTAGATAAAAAGCTTTTGCACGGCAGGAAGAAGAGCAACAATTTGCCAGCTCAAGCTGCATTTACCATCTGGTACACAAGAACTTAGCAGACTGCCTGTTCCATCAGTGCAATAATATTGTGTTGCTTTAAATGACCCCATGCTCTGATTTGAAGATATGAAAGTTGGACCCAAGATGACAGATAAGGACATTCACCTCCCGTAATAACCTGCATTTCCTCAGCTGCTGTCACCAATTACCGCAGCACTGAACACAGACTGATAACAAAAGATAGTCACAATTTCAGAAAAACAGCTTTCTCTGCTTTTTCCTTTTTGTGCTTTACTTGGGTGTAGATGGCTGCAGTGCCAGATGCAGACAAGCTGCTCAGAGTGAGACCATGGAGTCCCATTTCCCCAGAGAAAGGAGAGCAGCACAGCAGGGCCCTGGCCACATCACTAAAGCCAAAATTTCCAAAGGAACCAACATTTCTGAGGGACAAGTGTTAGACACCTTAAATAAGTCTTATTTCCCAAAGGAAATTATTCAACATACTTCAAGAAATGATAGTGAGATTTTTTGAAACCTGGCTGGTCAATGATTGCCTCTGACATTAGACATCCACAGCTGTGAAGCAAGTGAAATAAAGCATACACTTCCTAGGAAGAGCACTACAGTCTGGAAACCTCAGAGTGAAATGAAATGAACACATCTTCTCGCCTTCTTGATGTCCATATGGGGGATTTAATCAGCAGTAGCAAAGAGAACTCAGTGATAATACACATAATTCCTGTATGTGGCACTCTTTCCTGCCCATGTACCACTGCTTCTGACTCCAGTGGTTCATTCTTAATGGAAACCACTGCTTTCTCCTCTTCCAACTCCACAGTTACTCATCAGCTTTTGCTGCAGTGAACAGGGGATGTATTGTACACTGTGGTGTATTCAAAAATTAGCTTCTCATTTCAGGGACAAGGATGAAAAATTGGACGTGGAGGAACTGTTACTTTTATGCATAAACTGTGCCTACACTATCACCTACTACTGTATCACCTGGCACCAAGTGATAACACTGACAGCCACCAGCCACTGGCTATTGATCTTCCCCACAGTCAGTAGGAGCCTAAATAACAAAAACACAGTATTTGGGGCTCAGGTAGAAAGACAATAGCAGAGTGCTCCCTGCAAAGTAAGACTTGGATTTGCTGGAATTGTACACTGAAGTGTCATCCTTTAATAGATAGAGGAAACATGGGAATATTCAGATGATCATAATTTTTGGAGACTAAAAAAACCCTGTTAAGTCTTACCCCCTGCCAGGGCATATAACAAGTAAAATTCCCTAACCCAATCTCTGTATTTACTAAATGAGAGAAGAGGTAAGAAAGGTGGGCTGCTTCCCAGGTTTTCACAGCTCCTGTCACATGATGGTGAAGGAAGGAATACAGCAGGGGAATAAGAGGCAATCAACCTCAGCCATCCCCAGTCAGAACTTTTCTATGGAATACTGGCATGTCCCTTACAAAGCATGAAACACATATTAACCAGTCGGTTTTTTGCCACATTATAAGGAGAAATGATAAGGATTATAAGTCAAGGACACTTTTATCCCCAGCTGTCATGGTAATTCCTTCCACTATAATACATTTACTAAAAAAAGTAATAAGTAAAAGCTATAAGGAAGGGAGGACACTGTCTGTAAGCAGGAGTCATGAATTTCAAGCCAGGTATTAAATCTTGGCTCACATCTACAGGATAACCAATTTCACAAGCATCTATGTGATGAAACAAGGCAGCACACAATATAAGTGAGGTGTTCATAATACACCCATTGATGACAACAAAGATAAGATCCACAGTGAGATATCTGCACAGCCTTGCTATGAAAATAGCCACAAGTAGGATGTGGTCCAGGAAGGCTCTGGAAAAGGAACTCTCCAGCAACAATGGCAGCAAACCAGCTGAAATATCATAGCTTTTAAATATTGCATAACAAATTGTTATGTAATTCCTACTAGAGTTTCTAAATATTATGAGTTATTGTGCCATGTATATTTTATAATGTCAATGTTTTAATTAAAATGGGATCATATTTACGACTCAGAGGAGTCTGCAGCTTTATAAAGATTTCTCAGGATTCAGCCACCACACTATCCATCAGGAGAGACAGTGCAGACCCATGGAAGGAGTTCTCCCAGGGCAGAGATGATCTAACTGACCACTGTCAAACAGGGCTGCAGCCTTCCCAGCTCTCCTGTCAGGGACAGGGATGCAATATTGTCTTCTCTCTTTCTTGAGAACAGATGAAGGGAAAGCCTTCAATACTGACCTTGACTTAAAGGCCTGGAAGAAGGCTTTTTACAGTTATTTGAAAGAGTGCCACAGACTTCATTCTGCTTTGTACCACTTCCTAACAGAAAAACTGATCATACCATAGCAAAATGCAGAGCAAAAATACATTAAAATATCTCATTTAACTATTACTGCTCTTGCTAGAAATGCCAGGACTAGCTGGGATCCTTATCATCTAAATCCTTCCACCTTGAAGAGTGACTGAATAGTGCAACACCGTAAAGCTATTAAAATTCCTTTGTTCATAGCCTTGTTGCTATGAAATGGTTATTAGAGAAATGTCATTAGGGAGAAAGAGATGTTGCTCAGTTTTCTGGAACAGGGACGTATTCAGAAGATAAATTCATATTATTATCTCTTCCATTTTTCTCTAGTGTGTTTACTGATGATCTGCCCACAGGAGAAGCCAATCTTTCTTGATGAAAAAGTAAGCTGTTTGGAAACAAAAAAAGCAGATCAAAGAGGAGAGCAGCTCAGTGATGGAGGATGTCAGCTAGAGGAGGGGGTGAAAGCTAATGTACTGCTGATTGAAGAAGCCATTTTTGTTCAACTCCATGTGCACATGATAAAAAAGCAGGGCTCACTTTCCACGTATCTGTTCATTTCACAAATTGTACAAAGTGGTAATTTTTCAGCCCACCTATTGAAGCAGTATCTTCATCTATAAGATAGGCATTAACCTGTAGAACAGAAAAGGCACCACACAAGCAAGCAGGAATGGATTTGCCTAGAAAAAGGGGTGGTTAGAACTCCTCAGCATCACAGACACTGATTTGGAGGCTACAGCTCAAAAAAACACTGGATTTTTCATAAATTGTCGTTCTCAAACCCCGAAAGTTCTCACAGCTGTATTTGCCAGCCTCTTCACCACAGACCCTCTGAATTGTTTCATGAGGCCATGCCTTGTTCCTAATCTCGCGTCTGAACTCATCATCAGCACAGGGACACTTCCCATTTTCAAACACCTCTGGAAACCTCCCTTTTCCAGACTTCCTCAGGGAACCTAGTTGAGCTGTATTTAAAAACAGACATATATTTCTTCCTATCCTTTTCCAGGCATTCTCAAAGCTCCACAGAATAGGGCCATTTTGTTTATAATAAACCAGGCACCTGGCAAGACCTAAGCACTTCAATAAAAGATGAAGAATGAGGCAATGCTGTTTATGTTCAATGTCTCTGTCCCACTTGGCTTAGCCATTTAGCATCTTTGGTTAATTACTGATGGGTCCACTAAAGCTAAGTACCAGTCACACACCATCGGCTTTTACAGCTCCAAATACGGATTTTGGATACGGATCTGGATCAACTCACTGCAGTTGGCTGAACAGCATTACTTCACCTACCACTGAGCAGCAAAGGGAGAAGAAACTAAAATGTAGGTGCAGATGTGAATTTTGACCCTCCCCCAGATTCTTCTAAAACCTCCTGGAAACAGAGCAATCAAAACATAAAATTGCTGGTCTGCTTATTTTGGTGTTCACAGTCATGATACCAAACAAAGTTTGTTGGAAACCTGGCAAGGAGAGTCTTTCTGCAGATTATGCTCCCAAACTGGAGGCTGCTACAGCTTGATCATAATTATCAGACTCAATCATGTAACTAAAACTAATTCTTTTCCCTTGAACTCCCAAGACCCTGTAACACAAACCCTCCTGATTGTAACAATGTTTGAATTGACCTCCCACCACAAAAGTGAGCAAACCTGACCGAGAGATTTATAAAGATTGGGGTCACAAATCCTAAATTAAATGCAGCAGAACAAGATGCACCACAATTAATGGTTTACCTGTGTTCACATGCAGCAGCAGAGTCATCTAAATTCATATATCCTCACTTAAAGTAAGCTGTTCTAGTCATCACCTTATCATTACAAACAAGGTAATTACTGGTGTACAGGTGCATGTGCAGCCATCTACAATAAACAGGGATGCCAAAATTAAATGGACTGCATGAGTAACCCACCCCAAATCCACACTACCTACATTAGCTGGGAGTAAAATTGCCCTGTCTTCTTAGTAACATCCATTGAGATTTGACACAGGACAGCGCATGGTTATGCAACCCTTCTACTCAGGGCTGCTACTGAAATATTATTTCACATCATTCACTCCTGCTATGTGGCCTGGAAATAATTGTCTGGAAGAGGCTGGATTAATTTTTTTTCCTAAGGAGAGAGCACTTCTTTTAAAAGAGTAGTAGCACTAGCTCTAGCCTATGAGTAAAAGAGGGTTATATAAAACTCAGTATCGGTGCATGTGTTTTCAAGGGATGGCCTTCAGACTTCTTTGGGAATCAAGTGGTCCCCCATGGACCTGCTGTGAATCTAAACAGAGTGGTGTTGCACTATTGCAATGCATGATGTGGCATAAAGAGTGGCACTGAAACAACTTCTGCAGCATCCAAAGCCAGAGAGAGAGGGGCCAAAGGAGAAGGACATTTTAATACCTGCTTAGCCTTTTTAAAAAACTGGCATCCTCCTCAGGGGCATTCTGACTTATGCTGGCTATTAAGCTTAATATAGCAGATTCCAGCTATCCCAGCCTGGGATTTATGGGAGATTCTTTTATGAGGCAGAGAGTAAAACTTCATCTTTGGCTTATGCAATTATAAAAGAACATATTGATTAGTAGTGGAAGAATGAATAACCCAGGGAAATCTTAATAGTTCAGTAATCTCCAGTTCTTGACTTTCTACCCTTCTCTTACCTGGCATAGCAAAAGCAATTAGCCTCATGCTTATCTCTGTTTCATACTCACCTGAGGACAGGAAGCTCGGACAGATAGGGAATATCTAACCCAGAGCCTGTTTTCACCAGAACACTCACTAGAAGCCTTTTTGTAGCAAACTCTTGCAGTCAGAGTACTTAGCAGTTTGTCAGCCTGTCCCTGATGAGGTTATGCTCTGCCCCAAGGTACAAAGCAGCAAGGACAGGGCCACCATTGAATTCCACACTCCCAGCAGAGACAAGACCAGCATTAAAACCTGGGTTAGGGGGGATGGAGGAGAGGGCTATGCTGCAGGTTGCCTGTCACAGAGGGATGTGGAAGCCCATGGAAGAGGGCTCCTTATCTGGCAGCCATCTTTCCAATCCCACATACACACTGAGAGCTATTCCCAACAGGACTGCAAATTCTCAGATGAGCCACTGAACAGAAGATGCACAGGTATCCCCTTCTTCTCCTTGGACCACCTTGTTCCACCTTTTCCTGATGCTTTGAACAGTTCTCTTGAAGTTTGAGGGAAAGGGGAAGCTGGAGAGAAACAGAAGCATGAAGATGGGGAAGGCAAACCCCTGTGTGACCTTTCACTCCCAGCCAAGCCAAGAAGCCGCTTCTACTCCAGAGGGGATACCCACAGCACGGGCAGTCCTGCCCTGCCCCAAGTGGGACATGCAGGCAGAGCAGCAGAGAAGTGAGGGGGTGATTCCCTGCTGTGGCCTGAGCCCACTTTCATTTGCAGACCAGCACATGGCATCACCCCTTTAGAATTTCCACTGCTGTGATCCCTCCCGTTGAACACCGTTTGATCAGATTAACGAGCAGCGGCCCTGCTCGCCACTGAATGCCAGCATTAACTGGAACACAATAGGAGCACAGGCCTAAGCCCATTTTTTTTGCAGATAGCAAACCTGTCAGCGGAGCAGGAGTGTTGATGTCATCTTCTGACTCAGTGACAGTGCCTGCTCCTGGGGTCACCCAGCATTCCAACACCATCAGCATCCCCTCTCCAAATCTCATCTATTATTTGCTCATTGTGGTTAGATTTTGCCTGGAGGAAGAAAGGAGTGACAGGCTGACATCACCTGCTTATTAATAGAGGGGTAGAGAAGAACGATCTCCTATAAAGGCTTGGGTGAGGATGTCCTCTCAGGGTGTGCTCGGAAGGACGGTGTGTTCGGGAGCAGTACAAGCTGGTAACCTTTTAAGGGCAGCAGCTGTCTATCCAGTGGCTGCTTCTGAACCCTTGAACAGCAACTTGCTGGTCCTTCAAGGGCGTGGCAAACCCCCCACTGGAAAAAACCATGCTGGGGACTACTGGCAGCAGACAGGGTCCTGTGTGGAGCAAAGCCATTTGTCTTTGCAAAAGGAAAGAATAAAGTGCTTCAGGGACAAGCTGAGACTCTGTGGCCCTACAGAGCCATGGATCCCACCACAGATCCCACAGCCAACACCAACACCAGGTAAGGGATCAGCAAGAAGATCCCCATGCAGCCCTTGATGCCAACTGATCTCTGCCTCTGGACTGAGGCCTGCAGCTGGATGCAAGTTGCAGAGGCTAAAAAATGTGAACTATCTCATTCAATCAGTCAATCTCCTCCTCTCTGTTTTCTGGTAACAAACAGTCAGAAATGTTATCAAGGCATTTGTTATTGAAAATTGTTTGTGTTACAAAAAAAGCCCAGACCCTTGGGAAAGAATTCTTTACTGCAGTTAGGAATGATAACACCAGGTCATATGGGATGGGGTTTTTGTGATGTTTAAAGAGTTGTGTGTGACTCTGGGCATTATGCTTCCACAGCAAGATCACAGGACTGCAAGTTTAAAATTCATTTCTCCTGGGTCAACTGCTACATTAAGTTCAAATGCATCTTTCCAGGAGACTTTCTGTCGAGGAGCCTGCTAACAGAAAGTAAACTTGAAATAAATGTAATCCAAGCAAATTCATTACAAAATATAAATACACATTCTTACTTTTTTTGTTTCTCCCAGGCTGATGGGAGGAGCTGTCAAACATTTTTGAGTTAGCCAAAACAGAGACATTAATACCTACTCATATTTCTAAGCCTTCTTTCACATAACTCCTACATATTATTCCCATTTACCCACTTCCAAGCCATGAAGACTCCAGCACAGAGTCTCCTCTCAGCAGCAGCACTGCCAGATGAGAGATCTGTTTGTTTCTCTCAGAAAAGGCAGAATATTATGGTATTGCCTCCCACATGAACGGATCAATTTACCCACTCTTGGCTGCACCTTCCGTCCCCCATAAATTACCAGCAGAAAAATTAAGCAGAGGGGGAAGGCAGCCTGAACCTTGCAATTCCGAGGTAAAGGTCTTCCCAGCCAGATAGCACTAACGCTGCCAGGGACACACTGGCAGCCCTAATACAGAGCAGGGCAGCTCTTTTAGGGTGAGCACACACTCTAAAGCACAGCAATAAAACCTGACACACTCAGCAGCACCAAACTGGCAGATTTTCAGCTTCGTTATGAAAGCACTATAATTCGAGTGGTTTAGTGAGAAGGATCACTGTTAATAAAAAAGGGCTTTCTTTTTTTGTGTTTTTCAGATGGATGGTAACTGCTGAGGAAGCATTTGCAGAACATCAAGTGCAGCACATCCATGTTGCCTCCCACTACTGACTGCAAACACAAGAACTCACCAGAAGTCACTGCTTCAGTGACTTGTTCAGTGACATGAGTGTCCTGCTCCACATTCTTCTCGGGTACTCATGCTGGCAAGCCTGCTACTGCCTCTCGCTGCAGGTCTGCCTCATGATTCAAACTGCTGAAGTCTTAGAGAACATCATTTTCTATTTGCTGCCTGACTAATTTGCTTGCTTTCATCTATTCTCAAATAAACTCTTAGCATCCTCCCTGGGATTTCTATCAGCCAGTGCAGGAGGGAGGATGCCTCCTCCCAATGCAACGTGCTCTGACCTTCACAGCACTGCCATGCCAGGAGAGCTGGGCCATGTCCATGCTTTGGGACCACAGAATTGCAAAGAAGTGACAGAGCCACCCAACAGCTCTGTCATCCTTCCTGCAGGCTCCACTCATGCCTTGTACAGTGGAGGAGGACAGAGCCTCACTAGATCATGCTGTACCCAAAAAGGAATGAAAGTGCTCTCTCTCCATTGCAGAGAGACCTTTTACACCCAAAAAAAAATGAGAACTGGTTCTTTCCCTCTTGGTCCATGCGCCTACAAATCTCTTTTCTCAGTCATAAAATCATGAAAGCGTTTCAGCTACAGTGTTTATGTCTGAGATGCAGTGAAAAAGAATCAAAAGTCAGCAACCAGAGAGGATCAGGCTAGCATGGATGCATCTGTACATCAAATATGCCAAAAATGCACATTCTTCTCTACCATCCTTCCTCCTGCTGTAACTTACACACAGGCTCGGAAATACTGAGGTCAGCATTCCATGCCACAAGATGGAACAGGATCTAAGTGACCAGGTTTTCCTCACATTCTCCATTGTTTACAGCCTAGTAAGGGAAAGTGGGAACCCAGGAGGAAAACCCAACAAATGGTCACTGTTACCATTTGTACACCATGTTCCTCACAGAGTTACCAGCATTTTATGAAACCCAAGGCAGAATAATCAGTAATGAAAATAGCAAAGTTTGTTTCACCTTTTTCATACTATTGGGATAATACAGTCTACCCCACACTGGTAGCATCAAAGGGTGGCAGATTCAGATTTTCAGACTTTGGGGACTTTGCATCTAAAATCACATTCAGATCTGAGCCAAAGACAAATCTAGAAAATCAGTCTGATTCAGATTCCAGTGATATAATCTCTGCCCTTTGCTTTCTTGTGAATTTTTAAAGGCTGTGAAGCCTACAAAAAATGTAGCTGGTTTTCACAGCCTTATTTTTGAAGTTTGATTAAGTTTTATTCCAATTCAAAAGAAATACAGTGAGTGGTAAGCTGTCTGTTTCTTTTCCTCAAGAATGACTCGATTTGAATTCAGCAGTAGATACAGTAATCACTATTTGCATGGACAATCCCTGTAACTCGCTGACATTTCCTGACCTGAATGTTGCAGCTTTCCTCTCTTACAACAGCAGATACTTAAGCCCAGGGTTTGAACACGCGTTGCTATGGAGAATTTGGATCAAGAAGTATACTCAGACTTTACTGTCCAGACCCACCTTTTATCGCTATTATTCAGTTTGAAAATCAGGATATTGTCCTACTCAGTGGTGGTAGAGCTGTGATGTAAGATAAGGGAACTCCCTGAAGGTTTTGGTACCTGGATATGTGGAAGAAGTAGGTCTTCTTCGCTGGAGACAAGCTTGGGCACACAAAAGGGAAGATAAAAACATTTCTTCTAAAGCTGGATTCCTTCAGAATCCCAGTCTGGCCAGCTGTGTTTCCCAGCCCACATTCATTTAGCAATGGACTCCACTGCACAGTGGTAGTGGGAACATCCCATTAGAGTGTAGTAAAAAACCAAAAGATGTGTCACTAGCCACAGGAAGCCACTCTTCTGCTGTTACCAAGGACAGGGACGCTATAAAATCCAGATCTAGATTTGAATTATGAATATTTAGGAACTTCTGCCTAACTCCCAAGTCACATGTCCCATCTAATGGATGTACTACTGCTTCACAAGTGATTTGTCCTCATGGAATGTGCCATCAAATAGGCACCAAGCTATGCCATTCCCATTTTCTGTGCCCAGCAACCATTTACACAATACTTCATACACAAACATTTATTCAAAGGAGCTTTGAAATTGGCCAGAGGCCAAATGTTTGCAGATGGGTTTTATAAGACAGGATAGCTCAGTGCCTGGCTGGACACAGCTCTGCCCACAAACAGAGCCTCCTTGGGATTCCAGTTCTGCATCTAAGAGTACAAAATGTCACACACCAGAAGAAAAAGATGCACTGACAAACATGCTCAGAAGCATTCCTGCCTCTCAATAAACCTGCTCCCTCACCCATTACCCAGCTTACTTATTACTAAGGTGTTTCATTTTTAAGGAAAATGGGAAATTGTCAAATATAAATTTCCATTCACTTGGCACATTTCCCCTGAAAAACAAAGATCTAAGGTGCATATTCAACAGAATTTAAACTGAGCATTAAATTGGATGTAGAGCTCAGTCTGGTCTTGCAAAGCAATGCTCCATTTGCCTGCAGGATTTTCTATTTCTGTGCTGCTCAGGATAACAACAGATGGGACCCCTAATTCAAAGGACAATCTCGAGGCTAGAGACAACAAAACTGGACCAGAATGTAAAAAGGGTTGTTGCAGATGTGGGGGAAAATGTGTATTTTCAGCTGGGGAAAAAAGAAAAACTAAACAAAAAAGGATGGCATGCCAACAGCAGGGGAGGGTACTCTGGATTGCTAAAAACATCTCAAGATCTCACTCATTTGTCTCCCTCAAAACCCATGCCACCGGATCCACTGAGGAAGCCCAAATTAATTAGGAAGGCAAAAGAGGAATCTTATCTACAAGACTGGAATTGTGTATGAAAATTTGCCACCAGCTCAGAGAAAGAAACTCCTTCTGTGCTACCAGAAGGGCTGGTTGGGTATTTTCTTCCAATGCCTGCTGAATGAAAATGCTGGCAGTTTTATTGTTATTATTATTATTTGAACAAAAAAAACAAAATGAAAGCTTTTGTTCCAGGTCTTGTTGACCTAATTGAAACACTTCAGCTGACCTATTTGAAAACACTTCTTTTTAGGTCAATTTTTTATTAATCTCTGTCTGCCTCAGACACCACACTGTCTCAGAAAAGTGTCTCATGTTCTTCCATTCTTTTTCCCTTTACCTCTTCCTTTCCCTACATTCTCTGCTTGGATTTAATCTGAGAATATCCTGTAGGATGCCATCCCCACTGAACCACCGCTGTGTACCATGGAGATGAATCCAACCACAAATTAGAAGGGAAGCCTAAGGCACTATGATTGATCCAGCGGATGTGGTCAAATCAAGCTGAAACAAAATGCTTTGACTTTCAGAATGATCGCTTTGGAACATGTGATAAATTAATGATAAACTTCAGTATCCACTTTTTGTCAAGCCATTAGACCAAAAGCAACTACTGAAGCATCCATTTTTCACAGGACTTGAATTCCAGCTAATGAAAAAGATGTGCATGACCATCCCAGCGACCTGCCATCCAAGACCTCTTGGCTGCTTCTCCACCAGTTTCCCTGGCTGGCTGCAATGCACTCTCCTACTGCTTTAGCTGCTCTGCTCAAGCCTGCTTTGGATTTGGGACCAGGGAAAAGCAGTGCTCTGCCCAAGCAGGAAGCTTCTCTGAGCCCTGCTTGTTGTTCCCACACCAAGACAGCCTGGAGCAAACCACCCAATCCCACTCCAGCACAGCTGACCTGCTTGTGGCTATAACATCTTTTAGATCCTGGCACTGGACTTCCTCAGAGCCACCTCACAAGCTCAGCCTCACCACATCTGCCCAGAAGGGGCAGGGGATGCACAGGGCGGCACCTGCACACTGGAAGGGATACACCCACAGGAGTGGGGTGATCCATCTACAGCTAACACAGCCTCAGCACGGCACAGCCGGCATGCAGGCTGCCAGGCCAGCTCTAGGACCCCAGAGAGCTGCTCACTTGGAGGGAGAGGCACATCCTGGGACAGGGCCAACCCCTCCTGCCAATTCAGCCACGGGCAGCTGGGCATCCAGGAAGGCAAAATCCTGTAAGCAGAGTGGGGCAATTCCAGTGCAGAGCCAGGGATTCAGCGCTGTACTGGCAAAGCCTCCTTATTCATCCTGAACAGGATGAGAGCAACACCAAGGGGTCACGAAGGCAGAAGGATTTCTGCCATGAAAGTGCTGAGGAACATGGCCAGCATCAGGGCAGCAGTCAGTGTCATGCCTCACAGCTGCTGTGCTCTCCTGCAGCCATTTTAATCTGGGCAGGCCAAAAGAACCCAGCAACATTCATGACATTAGTGTCACCCTGAAACTCATCCTTCTGTAAGATTAGTAGCTCTGCCACAGGCTTCCAACATGGCCTTATAACAAGCAACACCATGAAGCAGCACTTTTCTAATACTATAAGCATATACACCTTCTCCAGCACTCAAAATTCTTCTCTTCTTCTCCATGCCTCGATTCCCCCTCTGTACTCTTCTGTCTGCTGACACTATTTAGGAAGGGAAGGAGTGTCTCTCAGTAATGTCAGGAAAAGGGTTATCACAGTGTTGTAAGCACTCCTTAGAATCCTGGTTCTGTATATTTTCACTGTATGAGTATTTGCTTGTACAGCATCTATTCAGCTGCAAATTAGCAGAGAAGCAAGATGCCCCACGAGTTGTATTAAAGGGCTTTTTCTTTTCATGATTGACTTGGATCTGTTCCTTCGCTGCTTATAGATGTGCTTCACGTTCACGCTATAAGCACAATAATCTCATGTTAACAAAAGACAGCTGCCACCTGGATTTTTTTACTTCAAAGTGCATACAAGCTATACTTAAAACTACGTGCTGTGCAATCAGAGTGACAGTCAAAACATTACTTACATATTTTGATGTCCCCTAACCGCAGTGAAATGCCCACTGAACAGCTCCCTCCTGCACACCGCGGGCTGGTGACCACAGCAAGTTTGCAGCACCCTCTGGAGGTGAATCCTGGGCTTTTGGGGGGGAAGGAAACCATCAGCACTGCTCTTGCAGGATTTTTGGAGGGCTTTTAGGGAATGCATTGCAAAGCATGAGGAGCTGCTGATGCCTGGGCTCCCACTGGCATTTTCAGCCAACAGGATGTGTGAGGGAACACCGGTTTCTTCTAAGCATAGGCAACAAAATGAAGAAATCCACACAGAGATTCCTTTGCTTGTCTGTAACTCACTCTCCAGACCTTATACACATGCAGTTTGGTGGTTAGAAGCACAGAATTTAGACCTTCAGCTGAAATTCTGAGCTGTGTAATCAGGACAAATACCCAGGAGAAAACCTTTGAAAAATCAAGAGTCCTTTGGAATCAGCACCACACTATGCTGTTCATCCTTGCTGTATATTTCATTCACACTGTAATGAAATTCCTACATGAGGTCATTACATTTGTTCCATTTTCCATTTTTAAGGAAAATCTGAATTTCTGGGTGCTGTGTCGCAGTGGACGAGGAGCACTGAAATTTTAGGAGAAATACAAAACTCTTCCTATAGGATCCTTTTTTCATCTTATAGGGGTTTGGCCCAGAAAAATCTCAATAAAAGCATCAGAACTGTTTCATCTCAGACTTGGAATATGTCAAAATACTTCCAACCTGGATACCATCCCTAACCCTCACAAATAAAAGGAATAAGAGATTCAAGCATACTTTAAATACCACTGAAATTTCCTAAGGATATCTGCCAGCATTCCAAATAAAAAACCTTTCAAGTCTAGAAGGAAACATAACCAAAACCAAGGAGAATGGGAACACAAGTAGTTCAAAAGTTGGTATTATTTTGATTCTTTTGTCTGGCTAAGAGAGCATCGCAAGCAGAACGCCTGATCCCTCCCTCCTTGGAATTTCAGATGAGAGATCCCGCAGTTTGCAACCTCAGATCAGCCCCATTACTAGAGATGAACACTTCATTGTAAGCAAAAAAGTGACCTTTAGGCAGGAGCATCATGTTTCTGGAGTTTGGAGCTAGAACTGGGAATTGTATTACAGTCTTTGCAAAATTGTATGAGAAAAACTCATATATAACCTCTGTTTTTTTCTCTGATACCTCCATGACTCCCGAAGCATAATTCTTAGCTTACTGTACATACCATATTTTCCTAATTGCCATCAGACAAGTAGATAAGGGATTGACCACAGCAGCAATTAACTAGGATAACACATTATAAAATGCCCTCTCTATTGCAGTGTTTTGTTTATAAAACCATGATGGTACTTCCTTTTTTCTGGAACCATCCTGTCTCTGTCTCTGTGTGTCCTGTTCAGTTCTTTAGACTCCCCATGCATATCTGGGCACAAAAAGTACAGAAACTTAAGCAGAGCCTCTAGATGTCAACACAGGTAACAATGAATGCTTCAGAAAACTAACTGTATGCATTAGTGGAGAAAGGAAAACAGAGAAAGTGACGAGGGAGAATGAAAGATAAACACCATTTATCAGCCACTACAATTCAGCTTTCCCTCCCTGAGGGGTCGCAAGATCAATAATCTGCGGCAAGTAAGGGATCCAGAAACATTTTCTGTTAAATAATGCATGCCTCTTCTTCCTATTCTAATGCAAAAAATGGGAGACAGCTGGTAACAACAGGGAGACATCAGCTTAGAATTGTGCACATGAACCTTCCCCCTGCCTGAGTACACAGGTAAGACACAGAGCTTAGCACGTAGCCCAAATGGTAACACAAACAGCACCTCATTCACTAGCAAAGATCCAGTGAGAGACCAGCACAGTCCTCATAGACAGAAACATGAAGCAGCAGCCCCTGACAGCTGAGAAACATATTTATCTCCTAGCCCAGACACACTTTAAAAAGAAAAAAAGCCGAAAGAGGATGTCCAGGGGTCTCCTGTCCACAGCTTCCAATTCACTTCTGGGCTGTTCAGGATGAAGTCAGATCTGCAAGGCAGAGATCACTCTGGCAGTCACCAGCTTCCTCAAATGGCTGGATCCAGCCTCTGTGACCTACAGGAGCACAACTACAGAGAAAAAAGCCTGCCTTAGAGACCTTTACTATGTTTAACAAAACAGATTTTGGCCCAGAAACAGTAATGTGCTCTTAAGTGGACCAGGTTTATGGACTGCCATGTTTCAAGAACCTGGAAGGAGAAGGAAATGGTGCTTTCAAAAAAAAAAAAAAAAAAAAAATTCTGCTATCCTCTTCCCTTGGGAGATAAACACTACATTGTGGAGAAGGAGGAAAGTTGCCAGGAAAGAAGCAGGACATGAGCATATTTTCCAAAGCCACACTGAACACATATGTTACATTTCACAGAGACTAAAACTTAGCAAATGCTTATGCCCATAAAAATTTATATCAGGGAGTAAGTAACACGGAAGGACAGGAAACAACATTTATCTGTTGTTTTACAGGGATCTTAAATCTTGACATGCATTACAAAATTCCTTTAACCCCATGGTGCCACAGCCACCACTAAATTGGGATGATCAGGTGGCAGGTAGGAACTGTGTTAAATGAAATGACAAAGAAGAGCGGCCACATGAGCAGGGTTTACAGCACCACCTCCAAGTCAGAGCAGTAATTTCATAAAAATGTGGAATTAAAATTATACTTAATGTTGACTATGGGGTACACAGATACAGCACAAATAGGGCTGATCAGAGGGAGGTGCACATTAATGGGTTTCAAAGGCTACTAAAACCAGCCAAAGCAGGGAAGCAAATTGTGGGGTGTGCTAAGCACCAGGATGGTTTGTCAGCTTGTTTTACAGACGTCCTGGGAAACAACAGATATTCCACAACCAAAGAACAAGCCATGAAATTAGCCCCAGCATGCCAGAAGGCAATGAAGTGACTGTGGAGGACAGAGTGTCAAGAAAAAACAAAGCTTCAGAAACATTTCTGAAAGCAAACATACTTATCTCCATAGCAGGATAAGAGAAAAGCAGAGGTCCTGTGCACAGCACATGCTCAGGTTGGAGAGGTTTCTACCCCCAGACTGGACCTAAAATGAAATGCACACTGCACAACTGAAAGCACATAAATCAGTATCAGTGTTTTTCAATATAGCAAATTATGCTGGCTTTATAACCCATGAAGAACAATTATGGATCTAGAAAAGACATTACGATTAGAGAAATAATGGAAAGTGGAACAGAGATTTAGTTCCAGGTGATTGATGAGTTGCCAAGGATAAAATGGTCCTGAAAGAAAACATATCCTATGTTTAGAACAACTGCATGCCCACTGCAGCAATGCTGAGATGGAAGAGCAGCATGAATAATTGGAGACACTACAGTTCCTCTTGTTTCTGGAAGCAATTCATTTGAATTATTCTGCTTGTTAAGGGGAAAGAACAAGTCACTTGAAAATAGCCAGCCTGTCATATGACAGAGATAACCAGGGAACAGCATCCCATTATTTAATCAATTTACACTAAATGTTTCGCCCAGAGCTGGCTACTAATAAACAAATTAATATAGTCACAGAAAGCTGAACCACCACATTGCTTTGTGCTTCTACACTAAAAGCTGGAGCATCCAAGACCTACTCTTGCATCCAGAGCTCTGAGATCTGGCTTTGCAACTGTTCCCTCCTGTCAGTGCTGCACCAGGTATTTGTACTGAACAAGGTCCAGGGGAAGCTGAGGGTAAAATGTTGCTGCCCTGGTGAAAGCATGGGCTAGAACAAGTCCCTATATCCTTCTGGAGTGTCACAGAAGATGGGTACCACAGAGGAAGGAAGATTGATGGATAGACTGTTAGACAGATTGGTGTTACTGGTATAACTGGAAGTTGGAAAGACTGGTAAGAGAGGGCTCTAGCAAAACTGAAATAATGGTAAGAATTACATCAGTGCATCCCTTTTATTAACAAAATCATTGAGACACATTCTCTGCTTCTGAGGACATGTACCAGAAACGCCACTATAACCAACGCAAGGGCAAGTAGTTCCTGCTGGCTGCAGCGTGCATGCTGAAGAGGAGATGGGGTAATGAGGGCATTATCCAGCTCAGTTTGTGGCTGCTGGAAGGCTCCAGGCAGGAGGTACAGGAACTCATTGGCATGAATCTGAATTGCCTGTGACTCTCCCTTGAGGTACTCTGCTACCTTTCATGCAGTACAATAGGCTTTAAGGACAATCTAGGCTGAAGACTCAAACGAAACTCCCTAGGCAAACATTACAGTCAAGAGCTTTCTTGTGCATTCCCAGAGCATTTTAATGAAATATTTGACTACAGCTCGGAGTTCTGAAGAAACCATTACACAAAAAAAGTTTGACCAAATATATTTTGGCTTCTGAAGTCCTTCTTGTGTTCACAGCTGAGCCCCAGGCACAAGTGATGAATATGTCCATCCTTACAACGGATGCTGTGGTTTTCAACAGGCCTTACTGCTTCATGCCAAAGGGGAAAACAATATAATTTGTGAGGACTAATGGCTGGGTTAAAAATCACCAAGGTTAAGTATAGGAGAAGACAGTCTCTTCCTTAGTACTATACAACATCAGGAAACTGTTCCTGACAATGCCATCCATTATGCAAAGCAGTGAAAGGGGCTGGAAGTAGAAAAGACTGCAGATAGTGCTGGCCTGGTAGGGATTGCTGACAGCCTGTGGAGAGAAACCCCTTCCACCAGTCTCCTCCTTTAAAACACAAATCTGATTATCTTTTGAGGCACAGTAAAATAATTTTGTACATTGAGGGCCAAGTTTCTCTTTACTGAGCAATAAATAGTTTCTTTCTTGTACCTAGCAGCAAATGAGCTTGTCAGAAAAAGCATAGATGGACAGAACCTTCTGGGCACCTGAGGATAAATGAGAACAGGGAGGACCCTAAGCACAAACAGGCAAGTAGGGGCACAAGTTGGACTGACCTGGAATTCCCTGATCTGTGTCCCACGTTCAGTCATGAATCCACATTGCCTCAACAGCTTTAGATACCTCAGGGGTATTTAGATACCCTCAGGGGTATTTGACTCTACACTGTAGTATGGATCTCCTGAGAACCAGTTTGTGGCACTACAAGGCTGGAAAGCAGCTGGTACAGACTGGTCACTTGCCATCAGAGACTGCAGGCTAAGTTCATTTCCTCTTCATTTAGGAAAGCATCCCTTATTCCATCAGGAAAAGGTGTATGCCACAGTCATCTTTCTACCTGTCCTCCCTTTTGTGCTGACCTGATAGTGTTCCCCTGCCAACTGCACCTCCCTCAGGAACCACACCCAGCTGCAGCAGTGCTGGCTTCTGCTCGAGTGTACAGAAGATCAGAGTTGCCTCCGTAACCTTCCAGAAGCTTATAGCTCACAACGCTTCAATCACAGACAGCCAAGGAGACCAAGACCTCGTGCTGATCCTGGGCTCAGTCACCTGCAAGGAAAACAGAGAATTCTGCCAGAGCTCTCTAAAAGAGACATTCTGAGTCTTCTGCTGCCAACACACACAGAGACACTGGGATACCCAGAAGAAAATGCAGAAAAAACACAGTTGCCCTTTCAGGAGCCTGGTGTTTTGAAGATAGGAACAACCAAGAATGCTCCACTTCAGATAATACAGACATCCCACATGTTTCAATGCCAGCTCTGCTCCAACTAATTTCCTGATGGGGAAATTAGAGCTGGCATGGATTACTCAGTCTCAACTCTTTCCCAGTATCTTTTACATACATAATGAGCTAGATAAATGGTGTGCACTTTCAGAGAACAAAATAAAGGAAATAAAATTACTGAGTATTTCAAGAAGCTGATTATGAACTGGGTTTACATCTATCTAGTCAAAGAAAGGAAACTTGCTTTGTTGCTGAGGGTAAGTCAAGTAACTGGGTTTTCCATTTCTTTCTTTTGCATTTCTTGTAGACATAAAATAATAACCATGTATTTGAGACATTACTTGAAGCTTTTAATTCATGTTATTAATATGACTTTGCAGATTTAAAAACAGTAAAAAAATATTTGGGCAACGATAAATCACATGCCAAGACTCAATCCAGCTCAAATAAAATATATTCATTTTCCTCAGCCAACAAATGGGAAGTTGTTCTGACTTCCAGAGTAATCATGAAAGTCAGGCAACCTTTAGTTACTGGAAATGATGCACTGGCCCTAAACGCATATATGTGCATGATCATGTGAGAATTTTTATTCACTAGTCAAACAGAAACTCATTCCATCTTTCTTTATGATCACAAAACCTCTGAATGAGAAGTTTAAGAAAATCATCAATAAAAACTGCTAAAAAAGCCTTAAATTCTATAGTAATTAAAAGACTGGCTATAGTCACTGAGTGCAACAGACAAACTGTATTATATTTGATACATAACTTTTAACCTCCTCCGCACTAAAGAATTTCAGGGAGCAGGGCGATCAGTACAGTAGATGTATCACCTTTAAACAGGGCAGGCTGCCCATTTTTATCCCCTTGTATTGTGTTTTCAGTCACAAGTGTTATATAAGGAAGAGTATTAATTACTAAGCGGAAAAAGTCCTAAAAATGGAATCCAAATGCAAGTGCTCCCAAGTATTCAAGAGAGACAGTATATTTACAAGCAGTCTCTAATGAGGAGAGGCACTCCTTCAAATAATTTAATCCTAGCCCTGAGGGAATCCAATGTTCAGAATTTACACCTTTAAAAAAAGGAGATAACATTAATTTCTTTCTGGTTTAGGTGGGTGTGAGGTCTGTTATTCTTAATCCCCTAGTCATTCCACAGAATCTGAGCATAGACAGATGGTAGCACAGAGCTGAGCTGAGAATGCAGAAAATGAACAGGAATTTATTTTTTTAAATATGAAAAAGGAAGAATACAGATTTAAGGTCTTACAGGTCATTCTCAAACAAAGAGAAAATCCTGCAATATGCCAGATACTGGCGGGTCACAAATTCTAAGCAGCTTAAGATAAATCCAGTTTACTAACATTTTTTTAAAAGTAGATAAAAGCTAATTCCCTGCTAGGAAATTAATCACCAAATTTATATTGCAAAAGCACTTCTGTGCTGCTTTTTACTTGACTGTGTTTTCTGTATCTTACAGGACAAATTCTGAGGTTTCCACTGTTTGCCCTCACTTCTTATGTGTGCATTAGTAGCTGAGCTTGCACTAGAAATCCATTACTCTATAGCTCAAGAATGCAAGAGAGAAAACACTTAATTTCCTCCCATCTTTAATATCTTTAATGCTATTTCATGCCATCTATTTTATGTTATGTCTAGAGGTCTGGGCAATAGAAATGACTCATGTATCCCATGCTTAGAAAAAAAGCAGGCTTGCTCTGGGTGGATAACCTCAACCATAGCAAAGCTATTTGACCCTTGCACTAAACTATAAACAGAAATTTCTCTGCACACCCTGTTAGTGTTGGGTGGTCTTTGTACAGGGATGAATTTCATAGACTCAGCTTTGAATCTGAAAATACACTAGATCAAGTGGTGCTTTGAGAGGAGCCTGGTAGTTTCAGAAAGCTTTTATAGACTTCCCAAGTGACTGAGCAGTAGTTAAGATACAGCCTCACTCCCGTAAAACCTGTCTCTTTTTTCCTAGTAATGCATCTACTCCACAACAGTCAAATCCTGTGGGGTCCTTCCTTGGCAAGCTCAGCTCTGAGCAAGGGCATGGTGAAAGCTGAGTTGGCTCCATCCCTCTCCATGGCCAAGCTTGCAGGAAGAAGTAAAGGTGTGGAACGTTTTTTAGAGATGCTTTTTAATAGCATTTCCCTTCAATATGTCCACAGGGGACAATAAGGAGGGAGATGGGGGGCAGGAGGAAGGCTTTGTCTCCCTGTTCAGGTCCCCCAAACTAGGGGAGCTAATGGGATATACAGAAGGCTAAAGCCAGCTAGGCCAGTAGCTTAGGGGTTTCTGTGAGCTTCATTCAACCAGAGACAAGTTTCACAACAGAGTTCATAAGAAATGACCCACAAAACTCCAAATGATACCACTTTCTCTGCCAAATGAAAAACCAAAACTGCTTCTGAAGATAAACATATAATGCTGTGTTTACATAACAAATTCTAAGTGCTCCTTTTAATATGCATGAGGAAGAAGAAGCAGCCAAGCCACTGATCACCTGATAAGTTACCCCCACACCATTTAATGTCCTGCTGCCAGGCACTCAGACACCATAGCGATGAGTGCAAGCCAAAGGCCAGCTTGGAACACAAGAGAAGAGATCTATTTATTTATGCAATGGTGACTTCGTTGTTTTCTCATTGGAGCAACCTTTTTTTTGTATCAACCATCTAAATGTTCACTCAGGATTCAAGGGTCACAACATGAACACAAAGCTGACATAAGCCCTAAAGACTTCAAGTGCTGCTACAGCAAACAGAGAGGGGACAATAAATCCAGCTCTGCAGACCTCCAGAAGGAGTGGGGTCATCCTGCTACAATAGCATTTACAAGGGGCAGCATTATGATATCTTGAAGGAGGGAAGTCTGTTTTGTTTAGTTATCCCAGACTTAAGATAGAACAATTTTTCCAAACTTTCCTACCAAATCTAGATTTTCTAAACTGCAAGCCAATACTACTTCCTTTTATCAACTACTGTTCATGAAAACAAACTGAAAAAAAAAAAATCCCTAAATGACCAAGCCATTTTCAAAGCTTGCAGAAATTCTTAGTCTCCAAGAGTCATGGTTTACAGTCAGGGGACCAAGTTTATTCATACATTGTGAAGGCAATTGCAGTTGCCTCACAACTCAGCAGACCACCATGAAAGGGGGTGGCTTTAGCAAACCCATTTTCTACAAATTAAACCTCAGTGTCAGAACAGTTTTAAGCCACAACCTTTTTTTACAGTATAACTAAAATGGACCAGGACCATTCTGCATGTTTGCAACCACACTGAAATACCTTCACACTTAAACCTGCTCAACAGCAGTTCTTTCTGTCCAGAGGGATTCCCTGCTGAAGTCAGGTTCCTTTTACAAGCTTCCCTGCTTTTGTTTGGCCACATCAAGCTGGAGCCAGGGTTACAGGGAAGGTTTCCCAAAGATCCTGAATTTTGGGGAATACCAGAGGCACTGCACAGTAACAGAGCCATCAGGCTAATGCAAAGCATGCAAGACAGTTGCATAAACACAGCTTAGGGACTGTAAAGGCTATAAAAAGGCAAAATAGATGTTTGCTCACTACCTATCCGTGCCAAGTAGCTCACTAACTTTGAAGACTAGTGACTCTTAAGACTTTTCAGTACTTTCTTCACTGGATCATCTTACATTTCTGACCTCTCTGAAGCACCCTAGACATAGCTGCAAGAAAAAAACCTCTCATGTATACAACTGATAGACAAGCTTGGAAATAATCCCTCTGCATGAGATGTGTGGATGGCAGTGCTGCTTTGCTGTCCCCTCAGAGGACATCCAAACAACCATGCTGGGGTCATCTGGTTTTGAAGGCCTTTTCTTCACTATAAAAATAAGTTAACACAGAAGAATTCATGTACAAGTTCAGGAAGCCACTCCACCCCAGACAAGGCATGTTCACAGCAGGAAGGTGCAGTAATGGGATTAGTGATTATGGCAAAGTCCTGAACATCAAACCAGTCTCATCTCACAGAATCTTAGAATGGTTTGGGTTGGAAGGGACCCTTAAAATCACCTAATTACAAACCCCCTGCCATGGGCAGGAGCACCTTCCACTACAATCGACATAGGTTGCTCAAAGCCCCAACCAGCCTGACCTAATCTCAGTCTCATCTGTTTCTTTACCCTCATTTCTTCACCTGTTGCTCTGTATTTCCTCTCCTTTAGGTTAGTCCTCACTGCCTGCCTTGAAAGGTAGCTCCTAGTCCTTCCCTCTTCCCTGTGTGTCCTCCATTCCCCAAGCAGTGTTACATCAACGTCCCAGCTCTGCTTCAGCAGCACTCCCTTGCACTGCCCACCATGCTCTGGTACACAGGAGAAAATTATCATGTTGAACAGTCATGGAAATCCTATTCTACAAACATGATTTACATTCTGTGAACGGCACAAATGTCCCTTCTCATGCCTGCCAGGCAGGTAGTAAATATAGCAATCACCACCCTCCTGATCCCCATCAGGTGTAAACCAGTGTAGCTCAATTGACTCCAGAGTTGCTGCCCCATTCCCAGCAAGGCAAGGTCATTACTCAAAGCCTTCAAGCAGGAAGCAGGTTGGCTTGGCCACCCACAAAGACAGAATTTGAGTGACAGCATTTGATTCCCCGAGTCCAATGCACATTCCTTTCAATAACCTCATCCAGATTTGTTTTATGTCAGCTGGGAAGCCAGCTCCCAAAGTTTTTCTTTTGCACTGGATATTAGCCATAAGAATCCACTTGACTTTAATTATGGGGTGTTTCACATGTCCAGCACGCTGAGGCCATATGTACTTGTAAGTGCTTACAGTGTTCTCAGCAAAAACACTTCTGCACACGGTAACTTTGAGCCTCTGATCTTGGGCTGCACAGCAGCAACTCCCCCCTTTTGCCAGGCCTCCAACTCGCTGCTGTTTTGCTTCCATTGCCTGTGGAATATGATGTTACTGCCAGCTTGCTGGCACAGGCTGGAGTGCTTCAAGATCAGCTCAACAGCTGTTGACTCATTTGTGAGGTATCAATCCTGGGTCTGGAAAAGCAAAATGCTCTTGTGGAAGGGCTTTTTATTAAGAATGCCACTCCAAGGAGCTGCACCAGTCCCCTGACCACAGCCTTATGGCCCCATTGGGTTGCCCATCATCAGATCTAAGGCTGATAATTGTTCCCCCAAGTTTAGATACTGCATGGTAACAGGTACTTAGGTCAGGCAGCTCTAGTCCCCGAGTTACATCACAGCAAAGACTGGTCTACAATACCCTGACATATTTCTTCAGTGATAGTACAGACAAGATCTGCTTGAAACTCTAGTTTAATGACTGAGCATTTACAACTTCTCTGTCAGCTTTAGCATAGATGGTTAAGTAACTTAGGTAGCATCATAAAACACACCAGAAACACATTCAGAAATTAAAACTGGAGCAAACTGCTCTTCTCTGCTGTAAGACACTGAACTGAAGATGACCTGAACTTTCCTTCCAAGAGTTTTCTGATGCACCCATTATCTGAATTCTTTCTCCTCTCCTTAAAGCCATGAGCAGTAAATCAGAGTCTTCTGACCCACCTTTGTCAGGAACTTATCCAACATGGTATAACTATTTCATCACCAAATCCAGACTTTCAGGTCCTGAAAAACATTGCACTTTGCAGGGAGATGATATGCTGAGAAATTCATCCACAGTTTCCACTCGCTCATTAAGGGAGCAATAAAACATCTGTATTCAATTACTTAAACTGTGGAACAGGGAGGCAGAAGGAAGCGACTTACACCCATATTTAGAAACATGAAGTCTGCTCAACGGATCAATTAGGGAGATGAATTTACAGCTGACAATATCATCATAACAGGGGTTATTTAGCTCCCATTAACAGCTCAGAAGCTCTAGCACATCAACGTATGAGGCAGAGCTTTCTTCCTAACTTCTCTTCTGACTGACACTCATTCAGCAAATCAGTCCAACTCTTTGCCAACTCATCCAGCTGTTTGACACAAGTGTGGCCCCTCTCATTAGAAGGGACTCTGCCAAGATATATTGCAGTCAGAATCAGGGGTTTGGAATTGCCAATTCCCTCTTGCAGAGAAAGGCAGAAGTCTTTGGATGAAAGGAAACAGTGAAGCCATATGCTTAAACCAGGGCAAAGAGCTTCCACTAAACACAAGATTTCATTAAATAAAGGCATTATAACAAAAGAGTCTATCTACTCCACACAATTCCAAAGATCAGAAGTCTTTCCACATTGCTTTATTGATTACTTAGAGCCAGACTGATATATTTAACAAAAAATCAATGGGAGAAATAAAGGACTGCCTATCTGACTCAGAGGAAGAATTTCATTTATGGGATAAGAGACCCTAATGAGGCAATTCAGTATTCAAAGGGAGCTATTAGCAGTGAAGGAATGAAGTGGTTGTGTAACAAAATTATGAGCTCTGAGTGCAGATGGAGGAAATGGTGTTTTGTAAATTCAGAATCCGGGATTTTTTTTTTTTAATCTTTAAATACTTCATACAGATATGCTATCTGCAATATTTAGCATGATTTAGGGTCTCATTCGTGGCCATTTTTTTCCCCAGATGGGGCAGCTGCAAAAATATGCTTGAAGCCAGTAGAAGCACTTGCACACAATTACAGATCACTTATTCATATGGGCATGCCCAGTACTTCCTCTTGTAAGAGTCAACACTTTTTGAGACTCCAGTGCTTCCCCCAGCAAAATAAACAGCTGAAAGAGCCTGTGGCCTGACACAGCTATTATTTGTAGCTCCATCTGGACAAGAAATGCTGTCTGGTGTTCATGTTTATTTAGCCTGAGGGTGGAGACCAGGATAGGGACTGAGCAGGGCAGAAGTCTGTCCTACCAGCAAACTTCAGCTGGCTGCAGATTTACAGAGCTTTACCTGAATGGAGAGAGCTCAGTGCCCACAGACAGCCCAACCATAGGTGGGGCATAAGTGAGGCAGCCTGGCTGCCACTTCCAGCTCTGCCATATCCATGTCTTACCAATCCAACTAAAATCAGAGCACACATCCACCTGCTGCTCTACCCAACTCAACTCCTGAGCAAAAGACCTGCAAGAACACAGCACAGCTCTGCTAAATATGAGCCAGATTGAGTTTTACTGGGAAGCAGTTAAGCAGGGAGGAAATAGCCTTGGTCTACCATCTGCTAAAGCTTGAAAAACACACTTTGTCAGGCTCAAATCTCCACGTTTACTTGGGCAACCAACAAATGGCAAGCAATGTATGGTCTAGGCACAGTTACTCTAAAGGTCTATGCACAGGCATCACACTCTTATTCCACATCAGGAGTGTAAAAAGCTTCCCCAAACCCTCCCCTGCAGACTGTGGTCACTACTCCAGTCCACCCCACCACTCTCCTTTGTGCTTTTATTACAACACCAGCATATTTAGCACAACTCCTTATTTTACATTGTCTTCAGCATCCTTCTGCTTGATGATTTCTATAGGTTATGCACCCATTCAAATAGTTTGCAGGAATTCAACACCATTTTTTCATGGACAGCAGAACATAGCTTTTATGGTTGAGAAAACTGGAAGTATCTCCAGCTTTCATCTCCTTCATTATAGAAACCCCACTAGATCCTAGCTGCCTACTAGATTCTAAGGTTTATAGCCAGATCCAATGCCAAATTAAATTACTAAACTTCTTATTAAATTAATTAAAGCTTTGTGGGTGACACTGTGTAGATGACTGAAACATCTGGATTAATAAGCCTTCCTGAACAATATGGAAAAAATGGTTGCTAGAACAGATAGAGAAAACAGGATGTAGCAATGGGACAGCAATGGGACAGGCTGCTGGAAGAGACAGAAGGCAATTAAGAAATACCCTCTGAGCTATGAAAAGAGGAGGCAGCAGAATTTTTGTGTTTCAGAATCAGCATCAGATGTCTGCATTTTCCTTTAGGATGGTACTGAGAGATCTGGAGAAGAGAGATGGTTTTGGGAAATTAAAAAAACACAACATCCCCCTCCTTCTGCAAAAAAAAAACCCAAACAAACAAAAAACAAAAAAAAAAAAACCACCACACCACCAAACAAACAAAATAAAACAGAACAAAACAAAATAACAAACTATACAAACTTCCCCCCTAAAACTGCTCAACAACCCCCACATATTTCTCTTCTCTTCAATTGGGTAGTTGTGCCCCTTTACTGATGCCTGGCAGTTTACTGCACAGACCAGTGGATGCCCTGTGTGGAGTAGTGGATGACAAATCACATCTTGAGATAGGGCTGCGTGAATTTCAATTATTCTGTTGGGAGGACAGTGATTACAACTGCTGTGCAACTGCATTTATTGTTTGGGCTCAGCTTGGCTCTGCTTGGAGTTTTTTTGATCTGCGGAAATTTTGCTTCTGGTGATGATTTATTCTGATTTTTCTCTTTTTAATCATAGCTATGCAAATGTTGCATGGCTATAGAGTAAAAGAAAAGTCCTTTCAAAGAAAAATAACTGGTTAAAAGACAAAAAACAAAGGGTAAGCAGTCAGAGCGGAGAGAGATCATCAGCTGATTTCCTCAGGGAACTGTGCTGAGATTCAATTCACTCATAAATAAATGGCAAAAGGTGAGAAAGTTTTCTGCTGATAAAAAATTATTCAAGACAGTAAGAATGAAGGAAGACTAGGCAGAATTGCTAAGGGACCATGCAAGATTTGGTGATAGGGCAATATAAGAAAGCATGACAATTTAGAGGTAATAATGCACATGGAAAATACCAGTCTTAACTTCACATAGGAAACAATGGACTCAAACCTGACAATTACCATCCAGGAATCATATTGTAGCATATCCTGACTTTAGTTCCATTCAAACATCAACTCAACAGGAGTCAAAATAGCAAAAATAAAACAGAAGAAAATAAAATCATATTATGAAGAACAAATGAACAACACAGAAAACCTAATTATGTAATTGTATGTATCTATGTCTCTTCCATACCTTCAATATAGCCTGTGATTCTTGTTCCCTCATCTGAGGAAGGCTGGATTACAACCAGAAACATTCAGAGAAAGGCAACTACAATGACCTCAGCTACAGAACCGCTTCCACACATGGAAGGATTTTCCTATGTTCCCTTTGATTTGGAAAGGTGTTATTTTAGTGGAAGTACGACACTGATCCACTAATCAAAAGTGGCCAGGATCAGAGAGACAGGCATCAATTACCCAACATCTCATCTCATATAAAATTTAAGGCCATAAAATGAAAGGAAAAGGAGGCCAGGTGAGGTGAAGGAGATGGTTATTAATGCAACAGGTGGTCAGTGTGTGGAAAGCCTTGCCAAGGAATGCTATTGTTGCAAATAGTTTAGAGGGGTCCAAGAAAAGACCAGACACTTACTTTGAGAGATGTACTGAAGAGAAAAAGAATGTGAAAAAATAAAAAAGTCAGCAGAAAATCTTATGTTTGCCTGCCCTTCAACCATTTGCCAGTGAGTGCTGTTGGCAGAGGATCCTGGGGCAGGTGACCCTTGCTCTGAAGCTGTGTGCTTCTGCTGTCTTGCATCTCTGCCCTTTTGTCCTGTACTCCTGCTGGACAGTACACTCAGGCTGTTTGCTTTGGGATGGATCAAATGTCCTATTTTTATACACATTAATGAATAAAAATTGAATTGTTTTCAAAAGCTCATCTTCCCCCACTGTGAGGGCTGCAGTACAGGCCCAAGAGGGACTTTACCTCATGCTTGAAATGTCTGGCAAACTATTTTGTACAGAGCTGACGATAATGAATCCAGCAGCTCATTTTCCTGAGAAACAGGAGCTCACCATTCCTTTGTCCAGTAGGAAATTCGTGGATAAAATGTTCATCTTTGCAAGAGAACCAGACTTCAAAATGAAAGGATTTCTACTTAGATATAAAAGCCATCTGAGTCATTAAGCACAAAGCCTTTTAACTCTTCCACTGCAGGTACCCATGAAAGAGTTTTACCTCACCCTGTACTACTTCCTTGGTAGAAGAATAACCCATTCTGCTTCCTCAAGGATATGAATATAGTCTTTACCAGTCTTTAGCTGGACATACACAGAGATGCCACACAGATTTTTCATACTAAATAATATGAAAATGATGCATAAAGCAGAGTCAGTGCCAGTTTTCCAACTCTCTCTTTGAAGGTGAAAGGGCTGCTATTGGAAAGAAACTAATGACTGAACAGCAGTGAGGCAACTTTCAGAAGGGTTCTGCAATGCAAAATTAAAGTGAAAATGCTGGCAGAGCTTCACTTGGATAGGGCTCTATCAGAATACATCAAATAAAATATTTCTTACCTTCTCCTTCAAACTCTGACTGTGCCTGGCCTGACAGGGAATTAGTGAGACATTTCTATCTGCTGACTTATATATTACCGAAACAGTCTTGTTATAATTTTTGAAATGTTGTTCACAGTTTTAGAAATTTTCTGACTTAAATTCAGTGACAGGCCTGCAAAACTATTCAGAACCAAATGGCCATAATATGTTCTGCAGACATACGAAATACCCTGAGGAGAGAGTTAATGGGAATGAACATCATAAGGCTTTTCGAGGAGAGTGAGATGCAGTATATATCTTACCTTAGCAGATCTTAACTAACTCCCTGAAGGTTCTTTATGTGGGAAAAGTTTTTCACTTTAGGGGAAAGTCTACTTGGATTCACAAGGACACTTTAATTTTGTTCTCCTCCTCTAAGAAGCATATTGATAGATTTGTTCTCTGCTATTCTGGTTGGTTTTTTTATCTCTCCTGCCCTAGCAGAGATCTTCTAGATGCTGGATAATCTTCACTAGCAAAGGCTACTGCAGCGAAGAGGGACTAGAGTATTTAGATTTCGAGTAAAGATTAGGATGGCCTTCTTTTCAGTCTCTGCTTCTGTTTTCACACCACCACTCTTTTCATTTGTACAGTTAGGCATCACTAAGAACCTGATTATCAGGGAATCAAGTGGAATATATCTCCAAATAAAGGTTCCCAGGAAAGGTAGAACTGTCAAAATATAGCATCACATCTACCCATAACAGAACTTACTAACTGGCTTAGACCAGTACCAAAATAACACCTTTCTGAAGTTTAGCAGGTCTTCATCATTAAATCCCCTGAGACATTTAAAAGCCATCTTTGAAACACTCCTCTTTTCTCCCTTTTTATAGAAGACAATAACACATGAGCAGGTGTGGGAATGCCACAGGGATACAGAGCACTCCACCAAGTTAATGTGGCCATGCAGGAGTCACACTGAGCAGGGCAACTGGGAATTCTTCCTTAAGACAACTTGGATGTCTCTTTTAAGCTCATTTATAGGATGCACTGCAGGAAGTTTCAGTATCTACTTTATATCTTGTATTTTTTATCAGTCTTTTCATAGACATGCCCATCAGGACTCTCAGGAGTGTTGGCTGTGTGTTTTATCTACTCTTCTACCCACCGTGCATCAGATGAGCTCTGCTGTTCACAGCCATCATCATTCAAGTGGTAGCCACACTGGGTTAGGTAGCATGGTTTTAGGTTCATGCTCCAAGTGCTTCTTGCACCACCACACTTTGGAAAATGCTGACAGGAAACAAGAGGCTGCAGGTTTCAGTCTTAGATGTGTGATCCACCAAATGGATTTCACTGGCTTTTTCCCAAGCATGTAATATTATAAAAGTATATGCTTTTTAGTTCAGTCAATGATTTCAACATCCTGACACCAGAACACTTCCAGAGTGAAAATATCGAAGTTCAAAAGAAATATCTGGATTACAAATGTTTTGAGCAGGCACAAGGGGAGCACTCAGTGCTGTCCACTCAAATACAGGAGTGAAACAGAGAAAATCCAATCTCTGAACAGGCCTCTGTACTCTGGGGTCTGACTGTACCCAAGCAAATCCCTCCTTTGAGCAGTGGATCACTTTGACACTGCTAGAGAAAGGATATTATATTCCAAGTCTTATACTCCATAGAGTTCTGGAAGGGCAGCCTCCTTTCACTCTTCATGGCCATGACTCACAGTACAAGGCAATCCCAGCTGTCAAACAGACCTCAACATGCAAAGCTTACCATGCTGAGATCTTTTCTCAGCATGTTCTTGTCCCTGCCACACTAGCTGGCACACAGAAACTTAGACACAAAAAGGGTGAGAGGAAGGGAAAACACTTCTATAGAATTCTTTCCAGTTATATCCTCGGGCGAATACATGCAATCTTTAGTTTTGTGGAGGAACTACATCTCAGGAGGATCAGCATCCCGAGTCTTGCACCAAGCATGTTCTATCCAGCTCCTGTTAAAATGCTGGGAGTTTATCACCCACTGAACTCAGTGCTTCAGGCAAAACCTCTCATAAGGCTGCAAAATAAATCAAATAAGTGAATGATATATTGCAAAAGTCCTTTATAGATCTTTTCATGGTCATGGCTACCTATGTGTTGGACTGGGAAAAGTTGCTGTATTATTTCTGTAATCAACTGTCAGCCAGCTGGATGAAAGATGAAACTTATCATCATCTTAACACAAATTATTTCTCAGATTTTGCAGAGGGTTTTGAAGAATGTGAACCTACTCACACATCTATTCTAGACTGTTCGAAAAACTGGATGATGGGATGACTTTTCCATCCATCCATGACAGGTGACTGCAGCAGTACTACAGGATTACTTTGCTCCAGAGGAGCTGTTTCCTACCTTGCACATTCCAATAATCTCAGATGCTTTCACTGCTCAATGTGATAGATGAAGAACTCATCGTCTGGAAATAGTTTATAAAGACAATTTTTATTTTAGGAATAAACCTTAGAAATTTAATGTTAGATTTATAGTTTCAATTGGTGATTTTTTTTTTAGCACTTCCCAGTAATTTTGGTATTTTCTACATAATTTTTTCCATTTTTCAGACCATAGTTATTATGCATCATAGTAATGAACTGATGACTACTTGTACAGGGAAAGGAAGTGAAGGGGAAGAGAGAGGGGAGGGCAGAGGAAAGGGAAAGGGGAGAAGGGGAGAAAAGGAGAAAAGGAGAAAAGGAGGAGGGGAGGAAAAAGGGGAGGAAAAAGGGGAGGAAAAAGGGGAGGGAAAAGGGGAGGGAAAAGGGGAGGGAAAAGGGGAGGGAAAAGGGGAGGAAAAAGGGGAGGAAAAAGGGGAGGAAAAAGGGGAGGAAAAAGGGGGACCCAGTGGGTCACTTAATCCCAGTCCTGAAACCACAATGTGACTCTTGGAGGGAAGTGTCTCAGGTAGTACCTCCACACCAACACACTAGGAAAATAAACCAGACCATATTAAAAAACTACTTCAGTACACTTCCTTAAATTGGGTTCTACACATGCTGAACATGTTTCCTGCTCTGTCCTCCTGCAGCAGTGGCACAGGCAGGATCCACCTGAGTCCACAGTCCCCTTCTGCACAGGGAGTTTCCCCCTCAGCCAGGGTAACAGGCAGCACAGCTGCAAGGCCTGGCAAGTTCAGTGCAATAAATAAAAGCAGGCAACCACTGGGAAGTATGTTTGTCCTTTCTCATTTATTAAAGGAAGATACCAGAACAAGTGATAGGAGAAAAAGCAATGCAGAATTTAAAAAGCCATCAGGACTGAAGACGACAAAGTCAATAGGAACGAAGCAAATGATCTTTGCTTAGAATTGCTATTTCCTTCACTGACTACAGGCTTTTATCTTATAAGCCCTTCTCCAGCTGCCTGGTAACAGAATAGCAGACTCCAGGTATTGCAGCTCTCCTTGCCATGATTTAACTGGAGGCCCTGCCAGGCAGTTTGGTGGGGTAATAGAACAGCCTGACTGCACCTGTGGAAACAACACAACTGCCCAGCCATGTGCTGCAGCCACAAGCAAAGAATTTACACCCATGGGTCAGGTCATGAGTAACTCAGAAGCAGACATTGTTCTTACTGTTGTTTTATGGCCACTTTGATTAATGTAATGGTCATATAGAGAACTCCTCTGTCAGCCTCTCAACCCTACCTATTTCACTCTTTCTGACCAAGCTTTTCACCTTTTTACTATTTTGGCAGCTGTTAAAAACTACAAGGTGCTGATGAGAAGGAGAGAGGGATGGCAGATCTGCAATAACTACTCCATCTGCTTCCTGAAAGCAAGGTGAATGAGAAGCACCGACAGTATTTTCAGCATGGAATATTTATCACTCAATTGGTGCTATCAGAGGCAGCCTGAAAGGTTTCCTGCATCTGAAAGTGCAGTATAATCATTCCCAGAGTACAGTGGCAGGTGTTGAATGCCAAAGAAGTGCAAAACTGGGATCCACATGTGCAAGGCATCTGCTATTTCCACAAAGCACAGATACAGCTCTTCAGGTATTGCTTTGCACTGATACATGGGCATTTTGCCCTTCTTATTATGAGTTTCTCCTCATATGGGGTGCTGTGAAGGGAAAACCTACACCAGCTTTTTTAATAAAAAGTCCAGAAAAATAAGGCAAGTCAAAATCTGAGTCCTTGATGGACAGGATAAAGTCTGCTCTGCAGCTTGCATAGGTGTTTCAGAATCCAGACCCTGCACTCACATCCACAAAGATCTCCCTGACTTTAAACTTCATTTGAACAGCAGACAAATAGCTCAGAGGAGAAGAGTGAGGCAAACCTTGGAATCTAAGATTAAAGGACTTAAATTTGGTTTCCCAAATGACTCAGTCAAGCTGTTTACTGCATATTCACAGTTCCAAATGAAGGCCTGTACAAAAGCAAATTATGAACATTTTTAAAAAGCTGGCCATCAGATTAGTTAGGAAGCTCTGTACAGAATAAAGAAGGGCTGAGCTGCAAAATTCAACTCTGTCCATGTACAAGCCTTTCCTAGAGTTCAGCAACACACAGTTTCAGGGCCAGGCACTTGCTGTTTCTTCCCATCAAAAGAGCCATCTGTTCCATCCTTTAAATTTCAAACTGACTCTGGTACACAAATTTAAGGATCTCATCTTTAGTGCTTTTGTTTAAGCATAACCACAGCTCTGAAGAAAGACAACAGCATTCTTCCCTTGGCAAAACTATTCCAGATCTTAAAGACAGCAAAGAAAGTATTTTGGTTAACATTTAATGACTTCTTCAAAATACAGGGACTGCTAAAGTAATTGCATTTTATTTTATTGCAGCAGCAAAGGAGGACTAAAGCAAGCAGGGTCTGTAAATATCCATCTTTAGCAAACCTGTCCATTACATGCAAGTGCTGCACCAGATTGCATTAATGAGAGTGTAATGTATGAATCAAGAGAGATCATTCAGTGGTGTTTGAGCCTCATTTGCAGTGTTAGATCCACTTTAGGATGCCACATTTCACTCTGACAGTAAGAAATAACTGAAGAGGAACAAAACATGGTGGGAGGGTGGTTTCATTGTGGATTATATGTTGTCTGCCACACTGGGAACTGCCTGGCTGAACATTTTATGTACTCCCAAACACACAGGACACCTTATCCTTGCAGTGCAGGGCTCAGTGAACAGTTCTGCTACAAGCCATGAGAGTTACCAGAACAAGGGAAAATTCCCAGTGACCCTGTAAATTTCTGCAGGGATTGATTTTGACACTTGGATCCAAAACTCTTCCAGACAATGAACACATGGGTAGCACAGAGCACTGGCACAAGGTGCATGAGATTCACCTTTATTCACTTCCCAGAGCCCAGAAGGAGGAATCAGAAATTTCCCAGAGTATTTTTCAGATGCCCATTTTTGAAAAGCAGTCAAGTGTGATGCAAGTCATGCTAAACACAAAGCTGCTCCAATAACAATACACTCTCCATTGCCTTTAACTTCACTGGAGTCTCACGGAATTTAGCAATAATCAAATTATTGAAAAGCTATCAGTCATCAGAATTTCCAAACCCTTTTGACTGCAAAACACTCATCTGCATTTTGTCAAGGAGACCTGAAAAAAAAAAGGCAACTAAAAGCAGCATCACTGTGGATCCCATGATTCTGAAAATTTACCTATCCATCAAGCTATAAAATCAGACACAGAGCAGGAAAGACAGTTACATAAATCCATTCACAGCACTGTCTGAAGAATGGGAGAAAAATGTCAGCACTTGTCGAGTTGGATATAACAGTCATGAGAAACTAGCCACAGATGAAAAACAGAAGTGGACAACCAAATTAATATTAACATGGGGAAAGTGTCCAGTGCCTTTTACCTTGCAGCTCTTTAGGATGGTGTAAAAACAAGAGGAAAGGTTACACTGGGACTGGCATGGCTTTGATAGCCAGCTGTGAGTACACTTGTTTTAGACCAGGGTGAAGGCCAAGTGAGCTGGAATATGCCTTCAGATCTGAAAAGGAAGACAGAAGAACTGGATTTTCTGTGATGTGTTTGAATGTCTTTCAAAGTTTCCCCTCCTGAGTTTTCGGTTTTCATTAATTCCTGATGACCCAGCCTGCCTTCAACCTTAATGTTTCAGATTACAGAGTGTCAATTTTGCCTTGGTTTGAAAATTCATATTACACCTCAGTTTTCCATACTGCACTGATTGCTTGTAAGCCAGTATTTAGCACAGAGACCAATATCTGCAGCAGGATGCTTTCCTGACTGAAACAAGGATTTTATCCATAATGCAGGCAGGACTGGAAACCAGTCTTGCAAGGAACAGCAGGTACTCTTTGCATGTCCACAGAAATACTTGTAAGAAGATACTCAGGACCAAATAAAGCAATTACAATAAAACACACTATATAGGGGGGTTGATGGTTGTTTTTTAAAAACACTGTATCCATATCTGAATTATAAAACATCTTAAGGGAGTGTAAGTAGGATCCAGAGACACAGATCCCTATCCATACACAATTCAGGATACATAGTGAATTCTTCTGCATTTCTAGATGGAGAACTTAGGTTTTAAATGGCAGGTGCCAGTCAAGAAATTACATGTCTGCAAGTTCACTTGAGGTGAAGAATTTTGCCAGAGACCGCTCTCACTTGAAGGCAGCAAGTAGCTACAATCTGCTTGGCCTCTGAATTCAAAGGGAAAAGACAGTTAAATGTCTTCAGCTCTCTGAAATGGCTCAAATTAATTAATGATTCAACTTGCTTCATGATAGTGCATGATAAGATGCATGCAGTGAGGGATGAATTAAATGAGAAAAATGCAAAAGACTAATTATAACACTGCTCTGACGAACAGCAAAGGAAGAGATTATCTAAGCACCACAATCATCTGACAGACCTACATTTTTTTCTGTCTTATTAATGGAAAACCCAAACACTGTGATTTGTCAAGTGGTCCAAATCAGCATCATAATGCTTCTCAGACAGCCTCTTGGCCATTAAAAAATGGATAGTTGAAATCTATGAGAATTAAAGTTTGTTGGGAAAGAACTCATTCATCACTAGTACAGTATGTCCCAAATACCAGAGTTTAACCTGCTCCAGAAATCTAAGTCATGTTGCTATCCCCATAAGCAAGATAGGGCACACACCCCAAAAACTCACCTGGCCCAGGTCACCCAGAAAAGAGTTTATAATAGCCAGCGAAAGCAATGTCCTGCATCTCCAAGTCCTGTGCTTCTTTGCAAGGGAGTTTAACTCCCTTCTATACATTACTGAATTCAGAAGGAAAAAAAAAAATTTAAAGGTGAGGGGGTCACACAACATAAACCAAAGAAACCCACCAAAAAAACCAAAAACCTAAACAGCTTATTGCTCTTGAAAAGACACAGCACAAATACTTGCAGCTCCCTGGAGTTTCTGTCCTGGATGTGCCCCCTGGCAGCTCCCACCACTTGGGTGTGCTGAAACAGCCCATAGAAGTCACTCCCTGTCTCAAAGCTCATGACTTGCAGTTCACTTTTACCTTCCTCAAGCTGCCCACTCCCAACACACCTCCAACTGCACTCCTTTCCTTGAAATCTTATTTGCCCTTGTTTCCCATGACTGCTTCCTCTGGATTTAACTTTACACACCTGCCTGGGCACCTCTGATGCAGCCATCAGCTCTCATGCTCCTTTTGTTCTCCACTGGAACAGGCCCTATAGTCCTGAAGCTGAAAAATGAGGGAGTGAAACACGATCAGAGTGATGAACTGTTCAGGTTTCTTCAGAATTTTTGGCAATTGGTCTGCACTCCCCAGTATACTGGACAAGAAAACTACAAGTTCTGCTTACATTTCCACTCTGTAGCTAGCATGACATCAGTTCCCTTTAATCCATTAGCAAGCCTGTCAACAGTGTTGTGCAAGTGCTACTAGATAGTTATAGCCAGTGCACCAGTATTTAATAGAAATTAAAATTTATCACCCTTTCCACTAGCAGCACCTCACTTAAAAATAAAATTTTACAATGCCAACTGTATGAGCATCACTAAAAGTGTCTTCCTTCCTGACCTTGAGATTTTATCACAAGACAGCAAAACAAGCCTCTGAGAAAAGTTAGGAATAATTAACATGTATATCTGGGGAGAGGGTCTCCATGAATACTGCACTTAAAGCACAGACACACCCTCTCCACTAATACCAGCTTAATCTTTAATGAATTCTTTCATTGCAGCAGAACTCCTTTGTATTATTAATAAAGGTTTCCTTTTATTGCAGCATGCTCTCCAGCCTCCAGACCACATCCAGGACACTAAAAACACATAAGAGTACCCTTGACAAACATGTTCTGTGAGATGGTCCCTGCCTGCCCCGAGGCATGACTAAGCTAAATAGTGTGGAAGGACAGCATTACTCTCACATTAACTCTGAGCAATGAGGGTCTGACTTCTCCTACTTATTTTTATGGAAATTACATATGAAATTATTCATTTGGGGTCATGTAGAAAGCCAGTGACAGAAGCAGAAACAGAACACAGAATTAATTCCCAGCTGATTTTTCTAATCTCCCTTCCCTTTCCAGTCATTTTTAAAGATACATATCTATCAAAAACACATGACAGGAACATGCCAAAATGTGCATCTTTCCCTTCATTAAGCAGAAGGGAAACAAGACACTGAACAGATTCAGTAATTTGCAAAATTTAGCAAATTGGAGATTTTCTAAGCTCTTCCCAAAAGCCTTTCCCCCTTGGAATCCCATGGATGCTCTCTGTGGGGGGTCTCTGCTGCTTCTCCATCCTGCAGGGTGGCTACTGTCCTTGGTCACACCTTGCCAGCCTATAGTCACTGTTTATTAGGGCTGCTGGGGCCACAGAGCACTGAAAGAGACCCTGGTGCTCCGTGCTACCCTCTGTGGGGCATTCTCCTTGCATTTGAAGTAAAACAGAATCAGTTCCCACACCTCTCACTCTGCTGCCCACAGTTTGGGTATTTCTCTGCCTACCTTTTTGTGATGTCTTTACTCTTGAATGACAAGATCAGGACTCCACCATTCCCACTTGTCTCCTAGATTAAGTTCACTTAGACTTGACTATTTGATATTGCATACATGGTTGTTTTAGCCTTTCTCGGGGTACTGTGAACACCTTGTTCTCTGGAGACAATTCCTTAGGGCTGCCTTTTTCTCTTCCTAAAACCTCTCCGGTGTTGCAAGCCCACCAGAGGCAACCCCAGACTCCCAGCTCTCTGGAGAAGTTAGTTATCTGCTTCAGCAGCCAAGTGAAAACCACAGGAACACCACTTTATATGCACATGGTCTTGTTTTGTTTAGGGTCACAAAAATCACACAGAATCACAGAATGGGTCAGGCTGGAGAGGACTACAGTGGGTCATCTGGCTGAACTTCTCTGCTCAAGCAGGGTCATCCCAGAGCAGATGGCACAGGATTGTGTCAAGGTTTTTCAATATCTTCAGTGAGGGAGACTCCACAGCCTCTCTGGACAACCTGTTCCAGTGCATGGTCACCTACACAGTAAAGTTCTCCCTCATATTCAAGCGGAATGTCCTGGGCATCAATTTCTGCCTATTGCCTCCTGTTCTGTTGCTTGGTAAAAGAAAAGCCTGAACCCTTCCTCTTGGCACTCTCCCTTCAGATGCTGACAGGCATTGATAATGTTCCCTCTCCACCATCTCTTCTCAAGGCAGAGCAGGCCCAGCTCCCTCAGTCTTTCCTCAGAAGAGAGATGCTCCAGTCCCTTGATCATCTTCATAGCCCTCCACTGGACCTGCTCCAGGAGCTCTGTGTCTCTCTTGTACTCAGGAGCCCAGAACTGGACACAGCACTCCAGATGTGCCTCACCAGGGCTGAGCAGAGGTGCAGGATCACACACCCTGACCTGCTGGCACTGCTCTTCCTAATGCACCCCAGGATACCTTTGGTTTTCTTGGCCACACGGGCACCGCTGGCTCCTGCTGTCCACCAGGACCCCCAGGTCCTTCTCCACAGAGCTGCTCCCCAGCAGATCAGTCCCCAGCCTCTGCTGGTGCCTGGGGTTGTTCCTCCACAGGTGCAGGACCCTGCATTTGTCTCTGCTGAATTTCAGTTCCTGCTCCGCTGCTTGGTTGAGACACCAATCTCACACAGTATTGCCTCTCATGCACTTTCAGAGAAAGAGAATAAAAAAATATTTCATGAGTAGTTCTTCATTTTGATTTGTATGATCAGCTCACTACTCAGTCCAGCAATTACTTCCCCTGATGCCTTGCTTAGGCAAAAAGTCTCTGTCAGGAGTTACAGCTCCACATGCACCACTTAAATAAATGTACTCTCAAACCACAAGAACCATGTTACAGTCCTAAATTGCATTTATCTAAGCAATAAAGCATATAATGTATGTTCACAATTTTCAGTGCAAACATGACCGTAGCACCACAAAGACATCTTTTCTTTATACGATTTATAACCTAAGAATACTTTCTCTTAACATATTATAGGACTAATCCCAAACTGGTCATCTGAAGACAAATCATCAAGCAGCTGACAATTTTTATTATATTGCTGAGTTAAAGAACAACCCACCTAAATCAAAATGAGAAGAGTTCAAGCCATCTAGTCCTGCTGAACATTTGCAAGAATAAAGCAATTTGAAACCTGCATTGACTAGCTAAACCACTGGTACTAAAGATAAAAATAAATTTTCTCCAACTCTGAGTGCATTGGGTTACATCTGGAAAAACTGAGACTGAAATGTCCTTGAAGCAAAATGTCAGAGACTTGCCATTCCAATTCCAAAACCAGTTCCTATTTCATAGGAAAATCAAAGACTTGCCTCCTAAATATAGATAATTATTCTCAGGAATAACTAAAGAAGTTCCCTGCATAGACTGTGAGTCAAAATGAGAAATGCTTTTTCAAATTTAGAAGAGACAAGCTTGTAAGGGTTTAGATAGCCTTAGCTTCATGATTCTGATTCAAATGGCTTTTTGCTGTTTGAGACAATAAAGGATTCTAGTTTACACATTAGCAGCATAATAAACTTGCAACAGCATTTTACATTGTGTTCTTCACCATTCTGTGTGACCATCCTGTGTGACTGAGAGTCAAAGGTACCAAGACCAGAAGGAAGAAAGGGATTTTGATCTCAGGACTTCTCAGCACACTGACCTGTTCCCATCAACAAAGGACAGCAACATTTCCCACCTGCTCTTAGCTAACTTTACACCTCATCCCTTGTGCATGGGGTTGCCCTCAGCTGTCTTGACTCAGGCTTCCGCTTGGCTCTCAAGCTGACACAGGTCTTGCCTATCAACCCCTTGACATTCCAAGGAGTGACATCCTGCACTTCCCTGGCACAGGGCTTCTCATAGCACACTGCCCATGATGAGCAATGCATTGTATTTTCTGTTAGGTATTACCTTGAAATACAGGAAATCGCTAGATTTGGAAAATGTATCAGTCAAATTCAGCTACTGAAAGAAACAAATCATACAGTACCCATCTTTTACTTTCAGTAGCCTCAAAATTCTCCCTGACCACAGTTTGTAAAGGATACCACTACAGACAGATTTCCAGAATGCACACAAGACAAGAAAAGCACACTGCAAAAACCCATGTGCTATTTTTATTATCAGAATTGATAAAATCTCACCACTAGTTTTATAGTAGACTGTTGAAGCCATAAAAAAAACAGGGAGACAGCTGTGTGTCAGTGCTTGGGCACTGAGTTCACAGTATGGGACATGCAACCAACTACTACTGCTACTCTGGTCTCAAAGCTCACTGCAAAATAGCATCCTACAGACTCATCTGTCAAGCTGCAAATATTTCTTTTACAGCTACCCTGAACTTTTTCTAGTGTATTGAACTTTTGGATGTGGCTGCTCCTAAAAATATTGGCTAATGACTTCTTCTAGCACTTTCTTTTAAGTAAATGCCATTGAGCAAAGAGACAGACGCTTTACTAGGCACAATATTGTCTTTTTCAAGGCACTGTTTAGATCTGTTTCTGAATTTTCAATGTGCTTTGTAGATTAAGGACAGAAAATGCCATCTGCTAATCTGCTTCTGCTGCACACAAAGAACCACTGCCTGGGCTGTTTCTGATGGTTTGGAGTTACAGCCTTTCTGTACTGCTTGGGAAAAATATGTGATGCGTGTCATAAAATCAGTTCCACTGAGTTCTTTGTAGCTTATCCCACAGTGCCACTGTCTGCCAGGGGGTTTCCTGCTCACCCAGAGCCAGAGAAATGGTTCTCCAGTTACATACGGCGTGGTAACTTAACCAGCTGTAATGGTCTGACCAGACACTGGTATTCAGCTGTGCCTGCCACGTGCCCAGCTACATGCTGTGCTGCCAGAAACAAGCACTTATGCAATTCCCCTCCCTTCTTGGGCTTGTCCTTTTGGTCTGGAACACAAAGAGGTGAGAAGGTACAAAACCTCAGTGCTGGCAGTGCTGTCTGTAGGCAGTCACCCCTTTGTGAGGGAGCACATGGACATACACACAGATCTGGAAGAACAACACAAGCCTTGACCAACCTGCACGAGGCTTGGGAGACCCTGGTGTTTGGCACAACTCAAGTGTCAAGTGGACACAGCTAACAAAACAGATATCACTGCCTTAGCACTGTCAGGCAGAAGTGGCAAATGGCAGCAGAAGGGACATGAGAGTGATCCCCATTCATTTTATACAGTAAGTTCAAATATTACTCCAAGCCACATTCTGATCTTAGGCCTTTTGTTTCTTAATGAAAAGTAAATCAAGCCATCCATCTCGAGGTTCTGGTCATGATCAAGAAGTAAGAGAGGAAGAAAAAATAGAACACAGTTACAAATACTCCAGAAATTTAACTAGAGCAGCTGCATCTGAAAATGGGATGGGCAGAGACGGAGGATTATTTTTCTCATTAGTGACCACCTGAAAACCAGGCCTCTGAATTGTCTCCAGCTGAGTACTGCACATCACTACTTCAAAAATCTTGACCTAAAAAGCAAATGTGTATTTTTAAATAATTAATAACATTCTCTAAATGGAATTTTCCAGCCCCAAATGAGATGTGTAGCTGAGTTCCCCTGAGAAGAGGTATTTATAATGGAAACATTGACACAACTGAAGTGATGATGCACTGAGTAGCATTAAAGCTCAGCACATGCTTAGTCATTTCATTCTTCTTATCAAATTGGACCTGGTCCAACAAAACTCTCATTGCATGTCACTTGTTTGCTTGGCCTCAGTTTAAATGTCTCCACAGCTTACAAAAACACATTGCCAGGCCAAGTGTTTTCAACATCTAACATTAATAAACCCCACAACTTAACACATACACAAGGAGCAGGGCTGCACTCAGCAAAAAGGGCTGTGATCCAATTGCCTCCGCCCTAATGTTGGTACAGTAATCTGGGAATTTTCCTCTGTGTCCAAATTACTTTGGAAGCAAGGCAAGATCCCTCAGCCTAGCCACCAGCTGCTCTGCTTTGTCCCTCCTGTGTTGGCTCATGCCTGCATTTCCCAAAGGAGTTAACACCACCCTTTTGGTAAATGACCTTGATATATTTAGGGCCAAAACCTGCCTTTTGCCACACACATAATCACATACACAAATTTTTTTACAGTGTCAAAAGCAACACAAACTATGTTTTGGAAGGCCTTGAGGGGTCAGACCCAAATCTGGACAGCATCATTACTTTTTTTGCAGCTCTATGTGTCTCAGTAAGATTTTTCCTGTGTATAGCCTGGACTTCTACTAATTGAGGTTGTTTTTGAAACTGGATCTCCTACCTAAATTTTATGTTATCTGGGACAAAGCTGGACTAGAACGTCCCTGAAAAGACACAGGATATGCCATAAAATATATAAACCTACTTTTAGGACAGACCAAATGGGCAGAATGACACAGAAACAGCAAAAATCCAGGGACAAGAAAACTACAGTAAATGGCTGAACAAAACCTGTGATTACTTGGTGTAAGATATGGAGATGCATTCAAGTGAAACATCTGTATCCTTGCAGGCAACAGGACATTTTCATTGATTTCCATATGATCAGAAGCTCATTCTCCAAATTTTTTCATGACTTAGACACTCGCAAAGAGAAGTCAAGCGCACCTGGTGATGAAATTTGGATGGCACAAGAGAGAAAATTTCCATCAAAACGTTTACAAACCTTCAGCCAAAAATAAAAGCACTCTAACCCAAGCCATTAACAACACATATACTTCCTGAATTCAGCAACCAGAGGAGATTCCATCTGACATTAGCCATATACCCTCATTAAAGCATGTATAAACTCTCTATCAGATTCATCATCCTGCTCTCAAACAGGGACTAAGGCCTTTGGGTCAGTCTACCTTTGCCATGATGAACCATGTTTTGCTTTTGTTGACAAGAACAAGCACATCCTAAGAAACTCATTGTGATTCATTCCTCACATCTGAGGTACAGTGGTAATGAAACAGTAATAAAAATTCTCCCTTTCCGAATTACAGTGTTCAACATTTCAAAGCCTAGCAGCACAGACTCACTCACTCTGACACCATGAGTTACGTTATCTAACCAAAAAACATCACTGGTTTATAATAATGTATTTCTATAATCTCATACATTGTAACAATAACTCTTTAAGGTTTATCACACTGGCTGCAGGCAAGAAATTTCTTGAGTGTCAGAGAAATGGTGAAAGATGAATCAGGGAACTTCTACGTCAGCATCATCTTGAATAATAAAATATATGCTGTAATATTTCCCTGTGGTATCCAGGAGCCAGTCAATAAGGGGAGAAAAAACCAAACCTTCCTAACATCAGTCTTTAACATAACATTTAAATTTTATTAGTGACGCATGTCGCAGATAAGTAAATAAATAAGCAGAGGATTAAAAAAGCACAGCCAGGCAGGTTTTACAGTGACGTAAGGCCGTGATGTTTTATTCATCTGCTGAAAAGAGAGGAGTTTGCAGCTACCCAGGGAGAGCTGTTTCAAATGCATAGGGAAGGGGAAGGACAGGATGCAGCTCAGTGATGTTGTTAAGCAGCGGGGATGCAGGTGGGGAAGTGCAAAAAATATATTCCCCCTAAATGTTCAGGTGGCTTCACTGCATGTTTATTAATCAGGGCAAGAGCTATTTTTTTCAGACAGGAGAAGAGACAGCTGCTCTGTCAAAAGCAAAACAAGGGACACTCAGGACACTGCAGGCTGCAGTGCCCGATGGCAGGCGTGTGGTGTCCCTAAGCTGTGCTGCTACTCTGGATCAAATGGGCAGCACTGGGACCAGCTGTCTTTCAGTACTGTTGGACACCCTGCTCTCTAAGATGCTTCCCTTGTTATGTGGCCATGGCAGAATAGAGCAGGATCTAAGCATAGCACTGACCCTGCAACAGATCTTGACAGTGATAATTAGAACTGTCCCAAATGCTGTGGAGTAAGAGAGCTGGATTTATCCTACCTGTTCATCCATTATACATCCTTCCCCGTGACATTTATTTTTACAGAGCCATTTTCCCATACTTTTTTCCAAAATACAGATGTAACCTTCAAATTGAGGGAAAATCAAGTCATTTCCCAGGTTTGTAACATGGGCCTGAGTAGATGTGATAGCAGCACCCTTCAACCAGACCACTGAAGCAATAAATGATGTCTGCTACACCATGAGATGGAGGTTTGTGGGTAACTGCTACCTACATTCCCTGTAGGAAAAATGCTGTTTAAAAAACAGAGCATGCTGCAGTGGCAGAAGACATCACAACTTCTGGGAAGTAACATAATTTCAGAAATTATGGGCAATAAAATCTCCCACAGGGCTCAAGAGCAGCTTCTAAGTCTCAGCAATTCTGAGAGGCAGGCCATGAAGCAAAAACAGTCATGGACCTTTGAAGATTCCAAAATTCCAAGTCATAAGCTGAAAAATGCAGATATTAATAACAAAAAGAGAAATAAGCAAGAAAATCATTGCTGTGAAGGACTGGTAATAGGATGTAAGGAAATGCTCACTGCTGATTACAGCATGAACCAATCTCCCTTGTGAACCAGAGGCAATCATACCCATAAAATGCAGAAAAAATACCTCTGTCTCAGTTCACCTTATGTTCCACCTCAGTGACCTTCCACTTTGTTTACACTGGCCACATACAGGTGTAATTGCCTGCAGGGACCTACCAGCACAATTTACAACAAAAAAAAAAAAAAAAAGGGGGAAAAGAACTGGCAGGGATAAAAGCAAATGGTCATGTTGCCTGCAGCTGTGTCTGCAATTCATATCCATAACCTCCCTGTCCGAGCAGCCAGAGAACAAGCTGTAACAGCAGGAGGCTTTGCACTTGTACAGGAGTTCTGCAAACACAGAACTGGACTCCAGCTGCTACAGCACCTAAGCAGTACTTCAGGGTTTCCTGTGGCACCTCAGCACAAAGAAATCAATCAATCAATCAATCAATCAATCAATCAATCAATCAAGTTCCTACTTCAGTCAGGGCTGGCAGGTTCTGGCTTTACATGCCACCAGGACCCAGACAACCTAGCCAGTTACCCAGCCATTATTTACCTATCTCTTCCTGCTTCCACACTGAAAAGACACAGTCTTCTGAGTCACTCCTTGCACAGAAGTTATTCCATTTCTACTTTCATACTTGCTGCCCTTCTCTGAACCTTTTTTAGCTTTGATATATCCTTTAGAAATTAGGGAAACAGCACAGTATAATCAAAGCTTGTGTGACTCACAGATCTATACAGTGGCATGGTGACATTTTCAATTTTGCTCTCTGTGCCTTTCCCAATCATTGCAAACATTTGATTTGCCTCTTCAAGTGCTGCTGAGACACAAGTATCCCCAAATGACTGTCCTGAAAAGTTTTATTCTATATCATCCTTAATAGAGAGCACCAAAGGCAAACACAGAAGAAGAATGTTATTATTTCAAAACAGGCATTTCCAGACAGATAATCTCCTGCCTCTCTTTGGTTTTGTGTATAAAGTGACAATAAACATACTAGTTAGAGCATTCCAAGTGCAACAAAGAAAAATACCAGATCACACTCTGCTCTCCAGCTCTGGCCTAAGTTAAAAATTGTGAGGACAGAGGAGTAGATGTGGCTTTAACTTGAACCACTAGCAAAAGTGAAAGCAAAGAATGAGATGCAGTGGGGCTTCATTCTATGCATTCTGTTTGTTCTTCCTGACCTTTCCCCTTCCCTATGCCCACACCCCCAGTCCCTTACAGGGCCCTTGCACCCCAGGCAGGGCAGAGCAGCACTGTGGCACATTGGCAACGTGGGCATGGAGACAGTCCCCAGACAGGGTGAGCTGGCTCCAACCTGGGATGCTTGAGATCTGGCAACCAACCTCTTGAAAACAAACAACAAAAATGTTCAAACTGCTGTTCCCACGTCCCCTGACTGTGCTCTCCTGTGTGAAGCATTGCAGACATGACACACTGTGATCCATCAGCAGCATCACAGGGAATTCTCCATATGGGTGCACAGTTAACTGTAAATGTTTCTACACCACTGCTGTTATCCCCCAAGAGTCACAGTCACCAAGGTGTGTGACAATTTCCAGAAATGCCAATGCTATGTTCAAAGCATTTAATTTACAACCCTCCTGCCTCAGCACAGTGGGTACTTGGTTCCTTGCAGCTGAGGGATATGATGGAGTAATGATCAGTGAGTGCTAAAATTTGGCAATTTTGCTCCAGAAACCTAATAAAGGAGATAAAGAAGCATCTGACAGAAAAAAAGGGAAAATATCAGTTAGCGGCTGAAGCATTTCCCCTCAGTGCATGCAGGAGCCAAAAGCAAGAGAGACAGAGAGACAAGGACTCTTGGGTGATTAAGTCCAGGAAGTGAGTGCTGAGAGCAACACCAATAGGATAATTTGAGAAACTTCTCATTTTATCAGATTTCAGCAAATTAACAAATCTTTTGCATAAATGGACATGTTTTGCCAATGCAACCATGGCTAACAGGCAAATTCCATTCAAAAATTTAAAAACTTGGTTTGTTAGCAAATTTCTGGCAGCCCCTACATTCCCTGCTGTTTGGGAGTTCAGGCTTCAAGACCCCAGCATTTCCAGGGCAAACAGCCATGCAGAATGTTCCTCATTCCCAGGACATCAAAGGCTGCAGTGCCAGGGAATCAGCAAGAGGGTTGTCCTATAGCATTCCACAACTCTGTCCTCTGATGGTCCCAAAGCGCACTCTGATCAGATTTACTTCCCTCTGAAGGGAGTTCAGTGGGAAAAAAAAATTTGCCTTCTGCTAAAAAAAATCCTTCATTCTGCACATGTGCCTCGGTCCTCAAAGATATAAATCCTTCTGCTTGGTTCTGGCAACAGGACTCAGGTTCTGCTGCACACGGCAGGCACATCATCTATTCCCTCTGTGCACTGGGTTCCTCATCTGCAAGGCAGGCAAGGCAGATTACAAATTTAAGGGCCAGTGTTCACAGTAGACCAGTGCATTACTATGAATATTTTCCAGAGATCTTTGGTCCACCTTCCAGCTGAACATGACCAGATTCCCAGTAACCTCTTTTCATTTATGCTGGGATCCTTTACACAAGTACAGATGGACCAAAAAGCAGAAATAGATCATAGTAATTGCAGCTCAGAGTCCCTTTAAACCAGACAGAGTGACAAAAAGGGACTTTTCTGTAAAGGAGAATCTGAACCATCAGTCTTTTTAATGCCCATAAGCAGGTGATAACAAGCTGCAGTGAACTTTACAGATGGCTGGCAGCACCTAATGCAGAGTAACACACTGTAAATAGAGCCACTACACTGTGAAGCCATCAGGTGATATAAATCGTCAGAGGAATAATGCTTTTAGCAGGGAACTTTAACATGGGGTTTAGGTTATGGATCAGCTCTGGGCTTTCACATATTAAATTCTTCCTGACAAATTCAAGAGTGTGACTTGGCCTTAACTGAGCAGTCAGATCAGATTGCAAATATAAAGGAAAATGTGTTATTTACTCTGCTTTAAAATTATATATAGCAATCATTTTGCTATAACCTTCAGTTTTTAACATGTTTTGGACATGAATACGATCACCATAAAGGGAAATTATTCAACAACAGACAACCCAAATATTGTTTCATCTGCATGTGTGTCCTAGCTCTTGATGGGTTGTGTCTGGGTTCTGATCCAACGAAACCATAAGATCATCCAGCATCTTCTCCTTTTTTCATATCTTTCAAGATAGGATCGAATTCCTCTTATGCAAAATGTGAGAAAAATAGCTGAAGAAAAGCCCTGTATGAAAGTCTCACCCACACCTGCTACCAGCAGCAGTCCTGGTGCATCAGTGGACAGCTCCCTCCCTTTCATGCGGTCCATCCCAACCTGACATGACAAAGCACTGGTTTCTGATTGCCCATGTATTTCACCAGGAATAGTAAATGCTTTAGAAATACTTCAACTACCACAGGTTAAGCAGTTATTTTGTGTTTAACTTGAGCAACAGCACAACTTCATCATAAAAAAAAAAAACAAAACAAGTCTAAACATAACCAGAGAGAGATACCAGTCAGATCAGATGGGGAAGAAGGATCCATCATGAATATTCTCTAAAGGGACTGCTGGTACCTTCAGCAAATGCCGAGCAGCTTTTTATGCCTCTGTGTAGTCTCCCCATTAAAACACAATTCTTCCTTTCACAAGCACAGTTTCTCTGTTGCCATAGCAGAAAGTGACCTTCAAAAATCAACCATGACAAGTTTTTTACAGTAATGGGACCTTTGTTTTATGAGCTTCAATTAATCAGGTAATCTTATCTACTGTGGAGATGTGTTTGTGCTCCAAAGCTGCTCCTGCCTGCAGTGAGATTTGTTAAGGCTCCAGGATTTGGGTTCAAAGATCATAAAAAGGACATCCTCAATTTGAAAAGCCTCTTACCTGATTTATCCCACTATAAATGACAAGAAGTATTTTACCTTATTTGCTTATTGGAAATCGTCTGCCCATTACATCATACCATAGTGTCAGCATCAGTAACATTTGTTCAGATCTTCTTCATGTGTTTGCACCTACAGACTCTCCTCCTGTAATCTGTGCCTTCCATTTGTCCATCTCTGATGCATGCAGACACAAAACAAGTTTGTCTTTAACAAACAGCCACGGCATCTCAACCAAAGCAATCAAGACTGGATTGATGAGAACTGGTCTGCAGCTCATTCCTAAAGCCATAATCACAGTCATTTATCACTGGAAAAGCCCTCTGAGATCCCGGGGTCCAGCCTTTGACTGACCACCACCATGACAACTAGACTACAGCACTAAGTGCCATATCCAGTCATTTCTTGAACTCTTCCAGGGATGGTGACTCCACCACCTCCCTGGGCAGCCTGTTCCAGTGTTCAACAACCATTTCTGTGAAAAAAAATTCTTCCTGATGTCCCATGGTGCAGCTTGAGGCTGTGTCCTCTGTTCCTGAAGCTGGCTGTCTGGGAAAAGAGGAAAACCTCCCCACAAAAGAAAAAACAAAACAAAAAAAAAAAAAAAAACTGGAAAAAGCCCCACCAGGCTACATGCTCCTTTCAAGCAATAAAGTCACCCCTGGGCCTTCTCTGCTCCAGACTAAACAGCCCCAGCTCCCCCAGCTGCTCTTCATAGGACCTGTGCTTCAGAGCCTTCACCAGCTCAGCTGCCCTTCTCTGGAGTCTCTCCAGTATCTCAGTGTCCCTTCTGGAGTGAGGGACCCAGAACTGGACACAGCACTTGAGGTGTGGCTTCACCAGTGCCAAGCACAGGGGGACAATCACTGTCCTGGTCCTGCTGGTCACACTATTGCTGACACAGGCCAGAATACCACTGGCCACCGGGGCACGTTAGCTCATGTTCAGCCACCGTCACCCAGCACCCCCAGTCTACTCTGTCCCCATCCCACAGCTCTGCACAGGGAAGTGGCCAAAATGCAGGACCTGGTACTTGGCCTTGTTGAACCTCATACCCCTGCCCTCAGCCCACTGATCCAACTCCCACACAGAGCCTTCCTGCCCTCCAAGCAGATCAACGCTCCCACCCAAGCTCATGGTGCTGTCCACCAACTTACTGAGGGTACCCTCAATCCCCTCATGCAGATAATCAGGAATTATGATTTACATTTGATTACAACAGTAATGATTAAAGGGTTGCCATGGCTCTTGAGGAATTTCTGATCGTGGACAAAGGCCCACTGATCTGCAAAAAAATGCGATCTGAGAAAATGCACGGTCAAATTGGCCTTTTTCATTTTGACTAAAATAAGACTTCACTGAAAATGAAAACCAAATTTTGACTGTATGTTCACTTTTCATCCTCATGTGTGAGACCTGGTAACACATGAGGGCTGGTGTGACTTCTGATCTTCTTAGAGCAAAACCGGGTTGACAAACAAGCCACAGCTTCCTGAATACAGGAAATAGTAATGTGCCATTTTCAGAAGGTACTTTGCCTTTTGAAATTCTAAATCCTGTTGACTTTCAGTGAGAATTGTCATCATGTTTTCTCAAGCTCTTAGGAGTGTATGTACCATTTTCAGAAGTCACACTATTATGGGCTTAAAATGATGTGCTTTGATCTAAGTCCATAAAATTAAGTTCCTTTACCTCTGCTGAAAATGGATCCAAAGGATCCTAAGGCATCTCAACAGCTATGGAAAAATTACACAGGAACTTGCCATGCTAATGAACTCAACCAACTGAAATATTTCATTGCTCTTTATAAATCTGACCACACTGGCCAGGTCTTCACAAAGAAATTGACCTGGAAACCAGAATGTAGGAAGATAGATAATGTTAAAAACCAAACCATCTCTCTTCCAGCTCCACCTCATCATGCCAATCTATTACATCCATACATCATCCTGGCACTGCTCTCCTAGTGATGGCTTATAAAGCATTGGGCAGCAGCAGAAAGGACCCCCAGGGAAGCTATTTTCTTTTGATATAATTATTTTTCAATGTTATAGATTAAGTATTTAATTAAAACAGACGAACACAATTTGGAGAACCACAAGAGACGGAGATGCATTACAACTTGGTCCATGCTCTCAGAGGCTGGCAGAACTGAAGTGCCTCAAGCTGATGATGCAAAAAATTAAGACAGTGAAGAAATGTTTTTTCAGATTTTACCATGAACAAAATCTCAAACGTGCCAGGTATTTGCAATTCCCATTTATGTTACCTGTCCACTCAGCAGTAGCCAAGGGCACACCTGGGGTGTACAAATTGTGTGAACAACTGAAAGCACAGTCAGCAGCAGCACCTCTCTCAGCCACAGTCATGTCCAAATAGAGCTTTTCTGACACTCCAGAGTACATCAGTGACCAGACTGACTTTCTGGCAATCAATTAATAAAAGTTAAAAATATCTTAAGACAGAGTTTCAGATTAAACTTAAGTGCTCTTGCCTCGCACTTGCCCTTCAGCTGTTCTGATAAGACTGGGACAAAGTATAAATATGCAATAACGAAACATAAGTTGTTGGTAAAAAGAATTCTTTCATTTTCACTCCTACAAAACTGTTTTTCTTGTTCACATGGTGGTAAAATTAATCTTCTGAGGCAGGTGAGGCTGTAACATGAATCTTGTTGAAATTTGGGAACAAAAAGCTTTTTGGTTATCACTATAGTAAACAGCAGTGTTTGCCGAGCCCTTAATCTTACAGCAGATCTGTTTTCTATTGCTTCATTTCTCTACATCATGATTTTCCCCAACCTGATTAACCAACAAAACTGATCTTATCAAGAGATTAAAGCAACACTGTGAAAAAGGTACCCATGCTGAAAAAAAAACCCCCATATTTCAGAGCGTACTTCAGAGGAAAAACAAGTATATTAAAAACAGACAGCTCTCCAGGGGCAAGGAAGAGAAATATGCTCTGAACCAACTCACCACATAGATGATAAAAATAAAATAGGGTTTCACTGGACTTGTCACTTCAACCCCAGATGGGATTAAAACCATTTAATCAAGAGTACACACCTTTTATCACAAAAAAAAATAAAAAAATCAGAAAATGTAGTTAAAACTTGCAGGCATTGTTCCTCATTTCTGTTTCAGAGATCTTGATTTAAAATCTAGTCTTCTTAAAAGCAGTCATCACTCCTGGCTTACTTAGCAATTTTTGCCTCTTTTTTACCTATTTTTTTGAGCCTTCCTCAAGTTTGAGTCTTCTCCTTGATAATTAACCTTTCTTAATTTTCTTAAATTTTGACAGTTCCTGTTCATAATCAAGCGCCCAACTGCAGATTCTCACATTCCTACCCAGATGCCTAAAAAAGGACAGATTTTTAAAGTGCAAACCATTCAGCAGTACAGTTCCTAGAAGAACCCAGCTGCTGTCAACACAACTTTTTAAATCTTAAACTGTGGATACATTTCACATAGAAGCTCATAACATACCAATAAGCTTGTAATAAATCTACAAATTCATACAGACCTCACCCATTAACCTGAAAGATGAAAGTGTGGGCATGCTATAAATTCATCCACATTTAGAAAACTACAACATTTTGGCACAAGTGGCAGCACAAGATTGTGTTCACATCCTTTATTGTTTGGTCCCACAATAACAGAAGCTGGGGAGGCAGGAAACCTCACAAGCCACAGATTTGCTATGAAGCCTCAGTCTGTTTTGGGCAGCTTGGATTAGTGCCTTCACTAATCTCTCTGTGAAATAGCAAACCATTATGTCCCAAGGATGCAAAAGCATCACTTTTTAATTTCAATTATCCATCCAAGAGTAGGCCATTCCTGACTAATGTAGGATCAACAGGGTCATCAACATTTCAAAGCATCAGAGGCTGAGCCTGTCAAAAGTACTCACTTTTTCAAGGTTTTTTTTCTGTAAACATAAAAATAGTGAGCAGAGAGAACCCCTACAGTAGCTAATCCTCTAGACCCTCAATTAAATAAATTCATTGACTTTATGCATAAATTTGACTGTTTAATATCAAGTCATAAAACTGAATCCAAACAAACAGAAGACACTGTAAAAAAGAAAAAAGTTATCCATTGCTACCCAGCCATGTTGAATTGGGTCAGGCATGTATCTAGATAATATCACTGGATTTATCCAATGCCACTTCTTGACAAATCTGGCAGGACAACTTCAAGCTAACCAACGTAAAGTTACAAAGCAATGCATAAATGATTTAATAATCCATAAACAAAGAAGTTTCAAGATTATTATTAACTAATATTTTAAAAAGACAATTTTTTGAGTGACAGTACAGATGATTTATGGACAGAGACTAAGCTACTACAAGCTTTGTAATGAGAAATCCTCTTTTTCTTAGACTACCTGATATTTATAATAAAGAAAGTGTCTTGTTGGGCAGAGAACACAATCATGTTCCAAACTCCTGTAGTTAAAACTACAGCAATCTCTTCCTAATCATCTTTAACTGCTGGTGTTGAAACAGCTTGGCCTTGGCCTGATTATTTAATCCAGTATGAGCAGTGACAGCATGAAGGTAGATTGAGGTTATCCATGCAGCCAAGCCAGAAGATTCACATTAAAATGACTGCACCTGATGGACATTCACATTCAAGATCTTGGATAGGGCTGGGAAACAAAAATCTCAAAGCATTGAAATTGGACTCATATTTATCACTGTCCTCCAAAGTTCCTCAGTGTTCTGGAGTGGCATTTACTATTTAGCCATTACTGCCAATCAGTCCAAGTTCACTTTTTCCCCTTTTCCTTCAGCTAGCACTAACTTCTGGCTGCTTACTTGGAAGGCACAGGATAACCAGAAGTCTCATTCACTGTAAAAATTATTTTGCATGCCGTCCTTCCAGACAGTCCAAAAACACTAGTTGGGTGAGTTCTTGAATGAATTTCAGACACATTTATTTTTGTCATTATTTATCCTCCAATCTGTGCATTCAGAGGTCTCAGATGAGAAGAGGCCCCACTGTGCCCCACACCAAAACCCTTGCACTGGGACTTGGTGCCTACACCAAGGAGCACAAAGTCAGAATGAAGGGTGAAATCCATGAGCGAGTTAGGAAGTGATTTGCCATGCAGCCAATGTGCAGCAGAGCCAAGACCCAAACCCAGCTCTCCAGAGCTCTAATCCCAGCTTCTAACCACTTCCACATTTTAGCCATTCCTTTTGGAATAGATCCCATCACATTCTTTCCACACTGCAATTTAAATTTCAAATCCTTTGCTGCATTTCATTTGAAATAGTCCAGTTTATTTAATATTTCCAAGCTGCACTTGAACACACATGCAATTAGCAGCTCTTTTATCTCACTGATAGAACAGTTTAAATAAAAAGAAAGACCCATCAAAATGTATAGAAAGATAGTTCTGCTTCTCACTCCCTTGTGAGGGAGACATCATAGTTCTAGCAAATAGTATGTTACAAGGACAGCTCTGCGTTTCCTGACACTGTACCATTTGTGTCATATGGACATTCAAAATAGCACAGAAAACTGTGGGTGCATGCAGGCATAGCTAAGAGCAAACTAAAAATGGCAGTTTGGGGTTCATAAAACGTGGTAGAGTTTTTTCGTATTTCCATGCTGCGCCTTTCCCATCTCTTGCATACCTTTCATATCCTGGCCATAAGCAGCACTCTGATAAAGTCTGTGGTACAACTCCCATTGACTCACCATGCCAGAAGCCAATTTCCTGAAATATTGCAAGAAAATCATGTCTTACAGTACAGTACATCCTCCATCACCAGAGAAATACTCACAATCTACAAACTGTTCTAGTGGGAACCAAATATGGAATCTCTCCTCATCTCCTTGATTTTCATAACTTACAGCTTCACTCTGTAATTACAGAGTCACCCTTCAAAACAAAACGGTCTTCTGCTTCCATACTCTTTCTCACCATCATCAAAAACAATGTAATTCTTTAGACTGATGGACTAATATCAGAAGAAGAAGATTAGTATCAGAAAAAGAGTAATTTGATTACATTTAGAAGGGCTACTAGGCAATATTTTTAGCACTAGAGTAATGAGTTTTCATAAACTCATACAATAGATTAAAACAAAATGTCCACCATGATTTTCTTTACCTGGCACAGCACAAGGGTTGCCTCCTCTAGAAAGCCACTATAAAATACAAAAGACTAATCCAAGATGATGGCCCCATCTTAAGAAACATCTTTAGTCAGTTCTTTTAAATGGAAATCATACTCTGTTTTACCAGACCATCTACCTGAGATATCCATACATCTTTTCTCTCCCTCTTCAGACAGAGGATATAGAAAAAGTAAAGCAGAATGATACCACCCACAAACCAGGAGGAAGAAAACTGGCTTCCACAGCTTTCACACAGACTACTCCAATTATTGAATATACTCAACTTACATTTCTACTCTTTGTACCTCATTTTCCAAAGGAATAAAAAAAAATAAAAAAAAAAAAAAAAACAGACACGTTACTTTCCAAAGGAAACAGGATAAGAAGATACTGGTAGAGTGCGACAATACACAGGGCTGTCACTCAACTACTCTCTCAGAGTTGATTAAACTCTCTGAACACAGAAACAAAGTATACTGTATCATCTGTGAAAAGGTCTAGTCACACTGGAATATGTCATTATAATCAGTTAAATTACTATTTACATTTGTTAGAGCTTTGTGATTGTTAGCATCTTAGCCACAAGGATCATAAGGAACTATTTGATTAGTCTAATTTTGATTCATGTAATTACAATCAAGGTGATCTCTATTGCATAACTACTGAATATCTTGTATTGTCAAAAATAACAGTGAATTTAGGTTGGTTTGGGATTTCTGTGATTTCAAACAGATGATCCTACCTTTCCAAGACCTAGAAATCCAGCACAGGGGCATGTTTTGACTTGAAGTATCACAACTTGCATGTTGGATGTTTGTTTTTGGCTTGCTCTGTCACATGCCATGTGCAGTGCCCAGCAGAACTTTGGAGCTGACCCTGCAAAGAAGCACCTGGATTTAAGATCCTCTTTTAAAGAAACAAACAACCACCATGAGTAGAGCAGCAAAAGACTAGCAGAATCACTTGGTGTTTGCATAGGCCAACTATCAGCAGGAGAAAAATCTCATTCTCTTGTTTTTCTCATCACCCCTTTACTAAAATAAGTTTCACAGGGGGGCTGAATGTCTCCCACTAGCTTAGGGACTGCAGGAGCTTCCCCTTTTCCGGTTGCTATTGGTTTTTTGACCAAAACAAAACACAAGTACTGGATATTTTCATGTGCCTATGGTGCACAGACAGGTGCCTGCGGCTCTTTTTTTGGACACCTAAAGGAAACAAGTTTAGGAAAAGCATTAAGGGCAGTTTTACTCGTTCTCAGTCCCATTCCAATAGCAATAGTATCCATATTTTATTTTCTCAGACGTTTATTTACCCTGTCCATAAAAAAATCTCTGTCAGTGGTTTATACAGCCCTGCTGATAGAAAGCTTTTCCCATTAATATTCCTCTGGTGGAGTTTAAGCCCACTAGTGTTCCACACTTCTCTGAGGCAGCCATTTTATTTTATGAACTCTCACAGCTCTGCAGCTATCTTATCTCTAGATTAAACGTATTAATTCTTCCAGCCCTTTCCTCACTGCCTGTGTTCTCCAGATCTCTGATCTCTACTCAGTCCACACCTCCATGTGGGGTCTGGAATGTTGTGGCTGTACCAGTGCCAATCACAGCTGCAAGGCTGTTTCTGGAGTTTTGCAGGCTCTGTTCTTGTTTAGGTTGCCTTGCACCACTGTGATGTCCTCAGCTGCTGTGCAGTTTGTCATTCACCACAACCCCTCATCCTTCCTTGAGAGACTCCCCTAGCTCTTCATTCATCTGCTCATCTCACACATAATTTATACCTCGTCACAGGATTCTGTGCCTGTCCTTGAACTGAATCCCACTTAATTCAAATTAATTCTTCTAATTGTCAGGATTCTTTTGACTGTTAATCCTTTCATCCAAGTGCTTGCAGCCTTTCCAGCTGTGCATGGCCTAGAAATGCAGTACACATTTTCTAGTTCCTCACATAAATCACTGCTCTGCGAACCGACAGGCACCAGACACACCACACCCTCCCAAGGAATCCCACACACTGCATCCTCCCCATTTCACAGAAACCCACACAGAACTGCTCTTAGAGCCTCTTCCCACAAGACTTCTCTCATTATGAAAATATAGGAATAATAGGAAAAGCAAAAACTATTCTAAATCATATCAAGAAGCTCTCCTGCAGAGAAAATGCAAGTTGCCACTTCCTTATTGACACTGTCTGCTATTCTAATGTGGAAGGAAATTGAGATTGTTGTAGTGGTTTAACACATTTGGCTGTATTTACACCTCATCGTATTCAAGGTGGTTTGTTTTAAACTTTTCATCCCACTTTTCTTGTAAAAACTGAAGATGTCTGCTTGTCCCCTCACCCCACTGCTTCCATTTTCAATGCTATTCCAAATGCTGACCCTCTCTGGAACATCATCAATCCTGCACCAGCATGAAGAAACAACCCTTGATGGATTTTAACTGAGTCAGCCATTCTTCTCTCAGCTCTAACTTCCCCAATTTATCCACCTATTTTAACCTGAGCTGTTACCCATTCTCACCATGAATGGCTGTAGCACCTGCCTCCTCATTGCTATTTTTTTTTTAATTAAATCAAAGGAGAAAAATCAAAAAATCCTTCAAAAACATTAACTGGTTGTCCCTGATATCAGCTTGTTGTTCAGACAGAAGCTTTGTGCTGATTTGCCAGCCAGCTCTAGAGAACACAACATGACCTTTCTTGTTTACCCTGAAACTTCCTGCTGGCCCAGCTCCCACCACACTGTGGCTCCCAAACCCTCCACCTCCTTCACCTGCACAGCGTCATTCAGCCATGTGATTTATCCCACTCAACCTCTGCCATGGCTAATTAAGCCATCTTTCTGATTGCACATAAAAATGCTCAGGTCATCCTGCTAGAGGCAAATATCTTTATTGAAAGAAGGAAAAAAAAAATGCATCTAGAACATAATCACTGAATAAGCCATCTACTCCAGGAGTCCAAAGTAGGATTTTTAGGAGACAGAACTTAATTCAACTGCTTTAATTTACCTCAAGAATAAGTGAATTAAGTCCTTCTATTATCCCACTCAGGATATACTCAATGAAATTTCCTATAAAACACCACATAGGCTGCTTTCTTACTTGTTATGTTTCCTCATCTGTAGTTTAAGTAATTTATATTATTTTTTCACTAATAAGCAGATTCATCAAAAATATGTTGACAAGTAATTTTAATTAGAATAACAGGGTTTGTTTCAATTAAACCCTTCTCTCCACTCCATTTTAACCCTTCAAATGTAAGAACCAAACACTTTAAAAGCTTAATCATAATAAACATCTCATGTAACCAACAATCACAACACCACTATCCAAAAACAAAAATAAAATTATTACAACAAACTATGTAAATGCACAGTAAGTTTTAAAGCAGAAAAGAGCTAAAGAAGTTAAGTACCTGGCTGCTTGGTGTAACTACCTTTGCCCTCCTTCTCCACAATTATTTAATCTTATTTTAAATGAACTCCTCTTTACGTGACTTCACACCTGGGTGTCAGCTTTCAGGAGTACTCAGCCAGAAGAGGACACAAGGACTGACACAGTTACTAATCCTAATATTAATGGTATAAACCATTAGTAGCACATTCATTTGAGAAAGAAAAAGGTAGTGCTCATCTTGTTGGTGGGGGGAAAGGCCTTTAACTCCCATCAGAAAGACAACCAGTGAGGTTTGCTGCACCTCAGAGGTGACACATCTCAAAGATGCGTCACGGCACATCTCAAAGAACCATCATAAACCTCCGGCATCCGTGACACAACACCTCTGCTGTACTGAGCGAACCTCCCACGCCTACCCCCCAGCAAACTGTGCAGCTAATACCAGCATTGTGAGGAAAAAACCAGCATGCAGTGACACGGAAACACGGCCTGACTAGAGCACAGCAGAGCCTGCGTGTCCCTGCAGCAGCTGCTGGGAGAGCCCAGCCTGGCTGCCCTCGCCCCGGGCAGGGAGGGTATCACAGCGGGCAGCAAAGGCTGGCATTAACCACACCGCAGGACCCGAGGGTAGGAAAGCTTGGAGTACTCACTAGCTCCCGGCCGGCCCGGAGAGAATTTCTCAGCTCCATCTGGTGGGCAAATAAGCCACTTCTGGCTCACAAACAGCCATTCCCTTTTAATAGCCAGTGTTCTTATGAGAAGAGATTATTAAGGAAGACCATCTTCATTAACAGCAATTTTTGCTTCTCCTGGGAAGAATTCCATTTATAAAGATTAAAACACATCACTACTGGCTCGAGTTATTTCCTGTGTGTCTCTTTCTGTTCACATTTCAGCTACAGACCTGTGTTTACCTTCACAGGTCCCAGACACTACTGAAACTACAGCCCCAAAGAACAGTCACCTCTCCTGAGACCCTGAGTACCCCGCTGACAGCAATCACGAAGCAATTCATGAAGAGCTCCTGGGCAGAAATGGAGCAAACACAGCACCTGCAAGAGAATTCTCTGCTGTTACTACTGAGCACAAGCACGACAGTCACTGGGTTTGCTTCCTGTGCTCATTACCCAGGGATGTGGCTCTGCTTGGAAGAGTGGAAGGAGTTATAAATTGCCCTCCCACTGTGCATGTTTCCTCAATAAAGACCTTACCTAGCTCTTCCCCAGCAAGATGGATGAGAAGTAAATTAACTACAATAGGAGCTCATGACAAAGAATTCAGCAGCTCCTTGAATTTTCCCTTGCCCACACATTTCAAAAAAATATACTATTTACATAGGAAAAAGACCCAGTGAAAAGCAGGAGGTTATAATACATGGCTGCATTTGAATTCATGATGGATTTCATTTGTTCATCTCACTGACAGGCTTTGGAATAATTCTTCATCTTCTGTTGTCAGATTTTTTTTTATACTTGAGAAACAGTAGAGGTCTAATAATTGAACTAAGGAGCAAGACAGTCCCAGCTATTTTGTCTATGCACCCCAGTTAATGACAGAAGCAAAAAGAAAATATTTAGTTAATTCTGTCTGCAAGCTGGATGAAAACCAACAGCATTAATAACCCTCTTTAAGACAGACATATGGACCAAAGCCTAAGATCACATCTCTGTAATTGTGATTACAATAGGTTTCTAGTCACTGAAATATGTGGCCCAGTTTAACAAGATCCCTGCTGTCACTATTTTTTTGCTGAAGTTAAAGCAATAAATAGTTCTGCACTCTCAATTTCTGGTTTAAAGAAGAAACAATCCTAATGGTATTGCTATGGCCTTTCCAACATCAGAGTTCCTTTCTGTCCTTATCCTTTTTATTACATTTGAGTTAATATATTACAAGACAAAAATATTTCTCCAGCTCACAAGCATACACTTTCAATTGCAACTGTATTTGATTACATTTAATAATATCAACTTATTTCATTACAGCTGAGTAAAAATGGTTTCCTATCAAGCAAATCTACTCCTTCTTGAGCTCCATGTAGTAGTTACCATGACCGAAATGCAATTTTTTAATTCTGCAAGATGCAGACTTAGCTCATCTTAGACTTGTCACAGCAAATCATTTTACAGAGATACAGATAGTGTCGTTTTTGCACAGGTGATGGGGTAGCAGAGGCACAAAGAGATGAAGCAATTCACCTCTGGAGGTGAAAATAGGAACACAGCCCTTCTGATAGACTTCTGATGCGGTACCATACCCCACAATGTGAATATAAATCCATCATGTACTCTATTGCTAAAGCTGCTTGCTATGTAAAAGCTTCTCAATTTGCAAAGGTTTCTACTGGCAGCTCTGAAAAAAGGAACAGATTCTGTTTAAATTCAGCTACAATTTCTGCTTGAGCTCACATGGTGGACACCCTACTGGAAAAGCAGGGCTGTGCTTCTCACTTGCTCATTAAATGACATGCAGCTGTTTATTATCCACGGTATCTGTGTTCCTCAGAGGACAAAAACTGCCTAACTATGCAGATATGAACTCATATGTGAACAGCAGTGATGAGTCAAATCATGAAATTTTACTTGTCTAACCTAATTGAATCTACCCTAGACAGTAATAACACTAAAGAAAAAAAGGAATTTCACAGCCTCTGTTCCCTTTTTCATAAAAAGCTCAGCTCTGACTGTAATACACCAGGGCAATATTTGAATGCTACAGTGCACAGATGCAGTCACACAGAAAATTGGAACTCTCCAAATTAAAAAAAAAAAAAAAAAAAGAAGCTATAGTACATAGCTGCATCAGTACCAGCTCAAGAGTGGAAAAGTACTTCGTCTGCTTAGCCCCTTTCTACTCTGTTGGTGACGTCAACCAGGCACTAATGAAAGCCCAATTAGCATATCACCTTGTGTGTTTGAATGTACAATTGGAGCAGCTGATGATTCTCTTCTGAGATTTTAAATAACCACCAAAGCTGAGCCAGAGCTGCTGCTTGGTAGGGAAGATTTAGCTTCACAACATTCCCAGTTCCCTGTGCAACACAAACAAATGTGCCAATGCCGGAAAAAAACCCAACCCAGAGCAGATGCATTTCTCTGAGGAAAGCAACACAAAGCAGCTCAAATTTTGAACAGCATTCATTTGGCCCTCATTGTAGAATAAAAGCTGTAATTCCTAACTGAGTTTGAAAACTGCATTAACTATTTGCTCCCAAAAACCAAGGTACAGACCTTGGTGAGCTTTAGGAAAGCAGCACTCTTGTCAATTCCCCGCCAACTTCCCAATTGACAGTGACTAAAGAACAAACAGCCATGGGACACAAAGTGCATCCTTCTGCTCTAAAACACGCTGCAATCAGCCAACGTTGAAAAGAAAGGGAATTTGCAGACCATTCAACTTCAGACATTGATTGGACTCCCTGCTCGGGAGGGTTCTATGATTTCAGGGCTCTGTGACTCCCTTTGGTCCCTATTTAGCCACCAGCATCCAAGGGAGGACAGCAATGGATGGCTCTCATCCCATCCTCCTCACCTGAACACCTGCACCAGCTGTTTGTTCCATAAGCACAGACGTGAGTGCTGCCATCCAAGGAGCCACAAGTCACTCTCAGCACAGCAAGGCACCAGCTGGAACAGGATTTCAAATGGCCAAATTGAATAGCAGGGGTGGAGATGAGACATGAGGTCAAAGAGAAACCCATTGAAGCACTACAGTATTGATAGAAAGGAGTGAAAAAAAGAAAAGCCTAAGTCTATAGCAAGAACTTGCCTATTAAACTTCCTGTACAGGGGCTGAAAGCAGGGCCAGAGGCTCCTGACAGACCTTAGAGAAATCCTGAAGGGCACCACTGTTTTGCAGCATTTGAGGGCTAGAAACTGAAAACTGTCTCTGTCAATCCAACAGCAATGACAGGGAAGTGCAGTGCTCTGAGCAAGAACTTAACCCTGACCTAGATAAAGACTATCTGAAAGAAACGGGAATTCAAGCCCAGGATGACTTCCCTGGAGTTTCTGTTGAAGTGCAAGATTAGTTATGAGGTTCAACTGGATTGGTAAAGTGCTGGTGTTGATCATTCTGCCTAAATGGACAGAAATCAAACCCCAAGCACAACAAATACACCAGGAGCAACCTCTTAATTCCCATACAGCCCAAAGAGCTTCTGCCCACTCCCTGCTCCCTTTAAATACCAAGTCTTCCTGTCTGACCATGGCAGTCATAGGACACAAAACAGTCTGTGACCATCAGAGAATGCCTCACAAGCAGACAGAACCACAACAGATTTAAAAGGACACTGTTAAATGAGAACATGTCCTTGAGTGATTTTCAGCCTCAAAACCATCCGCATACTCCCAGCCGATCACATTAACTTGTCCCAGGTTTTGCACAAAAAAGGCAAAATGCTAACAAGTCAAACAGATAAATAATACTGCATTTAAGCCTTTATTAAACATGGCTACAGTGTATAAAGATGTAATTAAAGCATGGGCTTTGATTTGGCAAGCGTCCTCTATAAATAATCTGTGTTTCACTGTTCTTTGTCCTCAGTTCTTCTTCAAACTCAAGAGATGTCCTTCAATTTCTCCCCCACCCTTGGGATTATCATATGTTTTATAGCTCTGCAAACCTTAGAACGGCCAAACACTGCAGCTGTAGATGAAAGGGAATTATCTTCAAGGTGCTTTCTCTCAGCAGCATCCTCATTTTCTTGCCTGGGGTGGGGAGACTCACCAGAGAGCCAGGATGAGAGAGCAGGGCCCCATTCCAGAGTGCAGAATAAGAACAGACTTGATATCACAGCTCCTTCCAAGCAGTGATCTATGGGAAAAGGAGACAGTATTGAAAAACTTTAACACCAGAGTGAGCTACTTCTTGCCAAATTATGTATTTTATCTTATCATTTCTCATGGGAGATACTATTTTGCTAATTATGTCTAATGATTTTTTATGGTAGAAATTTTCCAAAATATTTTACATTCATTCTCACAGCACTAAAAAGAAACTGTCATGTTGATCTAAGCCCATATTTAATCTTTGTAGTAAAGAGAGAGGCCACAAACAGGCTGTGATTTAAAAAATCCATACTTTGACAGAAATAAGTTTTATTTTCTGTTCTGCAAAAAACCCAAATTTTTTTTTGTCTGAAAATTTATTTTCGTTATATCATAAATTAAAGGAGACCATAAATATGAGTGGAGCTGGCCCCATTTAGCATTCAATAAACTCAGTAAACAGCAGAACTTAGGAAAAGGAACACCAGATGCATAAACAACATAAAGCAGAATTGACATCTAATGGTATTTATTTCAATACTTGGAATAGCATCCGAGATCAGCATTTTTAAACAATCACTCTATGAACTAGAACACAGGAGTGTTTTTGATCAGTTGGCAAATCAATTCTGACAAAGGGATATTTGAAGTGCAGCAATCCCAACTGGATTTGATCTTTGGAAGTTTTCTTCCTAGTCTTACAACCTCAAAATCCCCTAGAAATAGCTAGACAAGATCAAAAACAACAGCAGTAACACAACCAAGCACCATGAGATCTGCTACCCAGAGCGATTTAGAGACACTGGATGTAAGAGATTTAAAGGTGCTCTTGTCCATTTTCAGGCCATTAACACGTGCACGGAGTGGCAGTGAACTGTAACCACATCCAAAGGCATAGGTTTATATTCCTTATGCATCAGCAGATCCAACTAAACTTCCAAAATGTTCCTAATGTGCTCTACAAAAACACACAGCCAGCTACACCCTCCCTTATTCTAGAGGAAACAGAATTTAAATGCAGTACAGTCAGCAGTTTCATCCAAGTAGAATGAAAGGAGAACTGAGCTTTCTCTTGCAAAATTGACAAAGTGATTTGCAAGCTGTAATGGAGAGTTCCTGCTTCCCCTTCCTGGGGGCTGGATAATGCATCTGCACAGGGAGTATCTGGGAAACTAGAAGTATCCACTTCTCAAAGACTGCTACTTGAAATGACTAATCTGAACCAACATAACTCCACAATTGATTCTTTCTTTGCTTCCAGTGGTTGCCCTTATCGACTTACAGTGCACTACATTTCTAAAAATCATAGGTTTCTTTGTTTGCTTCCAGAAAAAACACTTATTTTAGATAATCTTGCCTCCACAAAGTTATTTTTCAATTTTCTTCAGTCACTGCTGTGCCTTCAGGAATGTCTGATTACTCATAAAATGCCTTCTGACAGCTCAGATTCATTACTAAATTACCACATTTAAATTTTTCATGTGCACAGGGCAATTACTTTTATGAATGACTGTCAGCAATGTTTCACTAAATCTGAATGAATTTTTAAAGGATTCTAATTGCCACTTAGATGCCCCTATAACTCTTGTTTTAAAGGCTTTCATGTCTTTTGGTCATAGCTACCTGTGTTCAACACAAACATGTTCCCTCTCACATTTTGCATTATTGAAAGTTATTTACATCAGAAACAAAAAATTACGAAGCTGGTGGTGCTACATAAGCAGATAGACTGCACAGCAGAAATGATTCATAGCCAAAGTCTTGAGAACGAATAATTATCTGTAACCCTCACTCGGAGCTCTTGCGTCAAGTTACATTATTCATTTGGGTTTTGGCAGGAGAAATTAATGAATTCCAACTTGACAGACACCTTAAAAATTATAAATTTTTCAAGTAGTTGGGCCAAACTAAACCTTTAATATGTCCAGGGGGAAAAAAATAGAGGCACACAGGGAGCGTTTTTTTTCCCACTGAAATTCATTTTAAAAAGCACAGATACAAATATGTATTCAGAAAGGGCAGGTGAGTTTTAAATTACACCACTAAGATGGGCTGGAGTTCTGACTTGTCTCCCAGTGGAGTGTCATCAGGAAATTTCATTAGCACAATCTATTTTTTATGCCAAGGTTGCTAATGAAAGTGATAAACAAGATCAGAAATAAACTGATCATTGATGTAGTACTCCCCCAACAAACTCCAACTAGATGTTTCTCTTTCAAGTGCCACATTTTGTGCATGTTCTTCACCCAACTGCTTGCCCACTTTGGAGATTTTTCTAATTTTTCTTTTCATTTTCACTGTTCACTATCAGTTTGTAGAGAGGCATCAAAAGAAACATTCCTTTGAAAACCAGATGGATTAATGCTTCTTTAATTCTTTTATCTAGAAAGTCAAAGATCAGGATAACAGGAAAGAACCAGAAAAGGATATCTACCATGTCTTTTTGTGCACAAGGAATGAAGTTTTTACCACTGAGGTAAAAGGGAGCTATTAAAAGAACGTCCCATCGATACAGTGATGTCGAATAAATTATATATGAAGCAAATACCCCATTAAAATCTAAGCTTCTCTGATTGCCTTGCTGGTTTTCTCACTGGCTGACTGCAGAAATGTGCATAACCCAGTGAAGTTCATCTCTGCCCCCTTTTTCAGTGGAGAAGGAAGGGTGGGAAACATGTGGCGAGCCTACTTCTGTAAAGATTTCGAGATCTTCTGATGAATGTGCTGCAAGCCATTTTTAGGCAATATTAATCTTCTGCAACAGCAAACCTATTTCACTGTGACCTTCAACAAAGGCCAGAGCCTGAGGGATGGTTGCCAGCAGCAAGTTACGATTCAATATTCAACCTTGCATAGGATCCAAAAGGGATTTTCATCTGCATCTAAACTCTAATTAGCAGCTCTCAAAGCTGTGTTTGATAACTTTATTCCAACAGTCAATATCAGCCCTTAATACTTGCCCGTACTACTGTCCAAAATACACAGCTATGGATGAAGAATTGCTTGGAAAAGGTGAGTCCAGCAAAAGCTGCCACCTGCAACAAATATTCCATTGAATCACAGAGGCAAGGACAGGTCAAACCGGGCTGAAGCTGAGCCAAGGGAGCAGTAAACTGCCAATGTTATTCCCTGGCTCCCAGTGCCCCCACTGACCTAAGTAGCTTAATGAATCCTGCTCTTCTGATCAGATGCAATACAGCTGAGCTGGGCTCTGCCTTCAGCCTTACTGGCATGCTTAGATATAGGGAAATGATAATTAAGTGTTGTGATGTAAAAGAATTCCAGGTTGCTAAGAAAACTGCCTATGTACCTGAAGAGTTGGGTTTTTCCCTCATACAAGGGGGTACATCTTAGTGCTTCTAAAGATCCTCAACATTCTGCAAATCAGAATCCTACCCTAAAAACTGAAAGGGTTAGAAGAAGCTACCTCAACACATTCTCTTGCCTTCTCTCTTCTCTGGCTTCTCACTTTAAATTCCTAAATTCCAGATGAGTCATGCCGAGTGTCTCTCCATAAACTTTGAGGGTTCAGTCCCACTTACTCTGAGAAAAGAGGTTTTATTGCAAAGAACACCATTTATACCAATTAACACCTTGTTGACCATCATAACAGAAAATTAATTCCACAGATTTTGCTAGGTTTTCCCAATTACAGTGGTAACTATTTGAAAAAGAAGAGGCTGCTCCCTTTGAACCATCAATCACACTGCCCAGACATTAAAATTAACTGCAGACATTTATTTCTAAAAATCATTACAGTGACAGGAACAAGTGCCAAACCTGAATGGCACCTGTCCTTATTCTGTGAGGGGACCACTTCTTCCCCACTACACATGGAGTGTAGCAGACTGTCCTTGGCACAGCAGTAAACATGAACCAGCAGTGAATACTGGGGTTTATTTAGGAGCTTTTACCCAGCCTGATTACCTCATATGCATTCACTTGCTCTCCTCCAAGCTTTATAGGTTAACTAAGAGCTGGCTGCCTCTCTCCAGAGGAAGATCATTTCTAGCCTGAGCAAGGTAGGTAGAAAGTTCTTTCGGTTCTTGTAATGCAGCTGTTTGCAGCCACCAGCCTCGGGCACGACCGGCCAGGGTCTCTGCACACCCTCAAGTATTTGTCTCCATGCACCTCACTGATTTCCAGGATCTACACACATGTCCAAGATCTGTGCTCCAACCAGAATCTCCACCGCTGTCTTTTCATGTAACCTTCTTTTCAAGATTACTTCGTTTTGGGAAGCCACCTTTCTGTCTTCCTCTTCTTTCCAGCACCAAAGCCGGTGTTCCTCCCAGCCTGGACCAGGACACAGTCTAAGGCAGAAGCACGACATCTGATCAGCCTCCTGGTTGTTGGTTCTTTCTCAGGCCTGCTTATTAACTGTTGAGTTTGGGTTGTTAATTGGAGGGTTTGGGATGAGCCACTACATTTTAGCCTGCATACTATCAGAATTTACAAATGAGCAATACCAACTGCAGCCAGCAAGCAGCAGGCTGCTGCTTCAGAGTTCAAAAGTTCAGTTTCAGACACTCACATACAGGCCCAGTTATCTGCCAGCTGTGTGTGCTCACAGTTCAGGCTATTTCTTCACCTAAGACACAGACAAATATGCTATAGCCATGCTGAGACAAAGTGGAATCTGCAGATCATTTCCACGTAAGAGCCACCTCTCTCAGGAGACCCACATGGTAACTGGATTAGGTCATGTGTCATCCCTTAGTCTCAGTTAACTCCCCACACGTGCTCTGGAGCCAGTTCAAAAGAAAGCAAATTGCCCTCATCCCAATGGCACTGCAGCCCATGGATGGATTTCTCTACTGAGAACAACTGGATCAGGCCCCAGTCTGGGGCTATCACAGTGTCTGGGTGTTTGTCAGGGCTGCTCCACGTGCAGCCACAGCAACGCATTGGCAACGCAGCACAAAACCACAAGCCCTGATTCATTATGATTTTTCATATCTCATTAGGAAAGAAGCAATTAGAAGTGTCATAAGAATATTCCCGAGTGGATTTTAAAAATTTTTGAAGCTGGCTAAAGTTTTATTCAACACTGACAATGGTTATTCTGAATAGGCTCAGAGTAGGGAGATTTAAAAGCTTACATAAGGCCAAATGACAGTCAGGAAAACCCAGAAAAGCATTAGGCTTTTTACAGGATCTATTTTGTTCTATCTGGATCAGTGGACCTAATAAAACTTTATCTGCCTCATCCTTAGGCTATCAAAGCTACAAAAACACTATCTTCTTATTAACTTAGTGTTTTACCAACACTGAGAATCTGACTTCATGAACGTGTTTCCTGTTAGAAAGAAGACAAAAACAGATGGAACCACACTCTGGAAGACTCACCATGCTATTTATACTTCAGAAAGGACATTTGCTTTCCATGGGAACTCAGAGCTATCCATTGGTTTTAAGTTTATGAGTTAAGTGTCTTTTTAGAGTTTTCAAATAAGACAATATACAATTTGTCTGGTTTAACTGCTTTTCCCCCAACAGACAGAGTCCATCTGCTGAGTTTATTTATCAGTGGCAGAGACTTTCATTAACACCCAAATAACTGCATATTATACCTACACTCAGAGAGAAGAGGCCACTTTATCCTGCAGCTTCCATCTGTCGAGCTGTGGTTCCTAGACTGCAATACCCAGGCAGCTCAGAAAATATCACAATAGAACTCTCCTTCAGACTGGGGATATGCCAAAAGATCATTCTTGTAAGTAAGGCACTCAGCATGACATGACTGATCAACCTAAAGAGGTCTACAAACTGCTGTAACTTGAGCTTCATTCACCTGTGCCCCAAACTGATGGTTCTCAGTTCAGAGCGGCCCCTCCTGGGGGATGATTGTTACCCTCCACTGTTCATAGTGTTCCTGCACTGCTGACAAAACTATTATCCATCACTTTATTAGTCCTCTGTTCACTAAGAACTGAGGAAGAAGTGTTTGAGAGCTAAAAATCCCCCAAACATGGCTCTATACATCATGGACAGTCACAGCTAATGGCCTTGACACTAGGACTAACAAGAGACAACACTAACAATATTGGAAAAAAAATTACCTTTAGTCCAGCCATGCACTGCCATCTCCTCTTTTTTTAAAGTAGCAAATCCCTGTCTCTTTAATTACAGTAGGCAGGATGTGAACAGATGCTTACAGCACCCAGCAGCCCAATGATTCAGGAAAACTTTTAGCTATTAGCAAATCCTTTAGGTAGCTGACTCAGGTAAATAAGATGTGCAGATTCCCTCAACTGATTAACCACTGGGCTTGCACAAGCTTGGCTCATTGACCACAGCTGTTGGGAATACAAATGTCCTCAGCTGACAGCTCTGTTCTCGGTTCCATCATCATTTTGGGTTGAAACAAAAAGCATTTACTGACGTCTTGTCTGGAATTGGGACAAAATACCCCAAATCAGTAGGAGGTGAGGAATTCTTCCATGAAATGAATCACAGCCTGAAGTTATTCAAATAATAAAAAATAAAAGCAGAGATCAAGATATAGGCTACAGGGATAGTCAGCCTGCAGTTCTCCAGATAAATCCTACGGATTTATGTACTGCTTACAGACGTCTCAGTTACGAGGCCTGGCTCTTGAACTACCTCCCAAGGAAACAAAATCTACACAGATCCTCAATGATATACAAGCAGCATGTGAATTCAATTTCTTTAATAATCAAACCTAAGTCCCTAGCAGTTCCAGCTGTCATGTCCATTTCTAGCTTCTACAGGCACTTTATCAGCTTTTACTTCCAGAGCTGATGTCACATAACACATCTGCTGGTTGCTGCTGTGAAAATGTCCACAATTTCACACCTTCCCAAAGGCAGATCCTCCAAAATCCTGTGCTACAACTTGCAAGTGCCTCTTGACAGCCTCTCCAGCAATAAGTAGGCACAGTTCTAGTCAAACTGAATGGATCTTGCAAGCCTTCATCTCTCGTCACATCTGTGTCTTTTCCTGCCAAATATTTCACCCTGCCCTCCCCTCTACAGCCTCTCTCTTTAGTAAAGATGAGGCTTTCATAATCCACTTGCTGATGAAGGAAAACAGAAATAGAAGTAAACACACATGCCTTTTTCCTTGCTTATTTTCAGGACACCATAGAATTTTTCTTCAGCTCTGACTGGATGGATCTGAACACCGGAAAGATACAGACGAGCATTTGAGATGCCTGCTGTAACAAAACAAGCATTGATGTTTTGTGTAGAAATAATGGAAGAAGTCATGTTAATTGCCAAAACTCAAATTCCCTGGAGTTTTATAGGTTTTTTAAAGTATCACAGCAAATTATACCCAACACCCAGATTTTCTGTAATGGATGGCACAGTTTATTTATAGTGGTTGGTAAAGTTTCTTTCCCTTTCATAAGTCCATGTTGTAAGTGTAGATTCCTCACCAAGAAGCAACCAGCTGTTCTTTAAGAGTCCTAGGCTGCAAGATGCTGAGCTTCTCTGCAAACTTCAGTCACATGGGAACAGCCAGTGAAAGAGATGGAGAACACAATTTGTGATATTAGGCCTTGAGAACGGTAGCACAATGCAGACTGCCAGACCCAAATACTGTGCAAGGCAGTAAGTCTCCTCCTTCCAGCATAGAAAGTAGGCTCCAGTACAGTCTGAGATGCCAGGGAGTGGCATCAAAACATGCACTTGCCCTTCAGTATTTTACACATCTCACTGTTGCAGTCCAACATTTTGCTCCTGTCAAGCAAAATGTCACATGAGCTTACAGGCTTAAGTTCATGAGTTCATGTAGTCCAGTTGCTTGAAAGACAAACATTTGCTGGTATAAAGGAAGGAAAGGGAAGCAGAAGAAGTGGAAAGAAACCCTCTTTCCTATGGGACAATTATTCTGGATTAGTAATGAGTGTTCAAAGAGAAAACTGCATAGCTAGACATCCTCTCTGGAAAAATAAAAATGCACGTGCCAGTCTTGCATCCACAAATGCAGAGCCTGCAGTGACTTTTCAGATCAGCACACTTTAGCATCACCATATCTTTACCAATTAGCCTCCATATGATTTCCCAGGTCCCAAGGAACCAGGGCAGAGTTATCATTAGTGCCCAGCACTAATACAGCATTATAGCACTCTAAACATCTAACAGGAGAAATGACATAAATAATTATCAGAACAACTCTACTGATTCTTAGCCTTGCTAAAATAAACAGTACTGTTTGTTATCCTATTATAATACAAATAATTTGCATTTCCTATTTTATTCTGGTGCCATTTTCCCTTCTAAATGATCATGAGGTCAGGCTGGAAGAAGGGAAAAGAATCTTGTAAAATGCTAAATCTACAGGAATGGAGGTTGCTTGGCACTCCAGAGAGTGCAGACAAATGACAGTAAAACAAATAGACACAGAGGAAGAAACTGGAGTTGTTATGCAGTCTTTACACAGTCTTACTGGTTTATATTGGATTTTTGTCATGAAAGATTGAACAAAGGCATAAAAGGATTTGCTCCTGAGAAGCCACAGAATTTGCAGGGTAACAACCAAAACAATTCTTTTAACACTGCTACTTCCAAAGTGTTTGGTCACACCCAGGCTGAGCAGAAGCTCTGATTCTGCTCACAAATCCCACTGATAGACAAAAGGGCAGTGCCCAGCAGAGGGATCAAACCCAAAGTGGGACACAAACTGAAGGGCTTGCAGGGGAACATTAAAAGCTCCACATAAATAAGGCTCGTCTTGATGCCTTGTATCCCTGGCAGGGTGACCAAAACTGCAGTTTAGACAGAAGATGAGTGCAGAGGAAGGTCTGTGAAAGCAGAAATCTCACTTTTTATGAACTATGCTGATTTTTGCCTACATGTGGGTATCAAAGAAAAAGAGGGGGAGAGAGCAGATAACTATGGGACTTGCCCAGTAAGGCAGAGTGGCAGAAAAACCCATTCACATCATTCTGTGACTACAGCTCAACAGAAATCTGTAGAGAAGATGGAGATGTGTCCAAGAAACAGCAGTTCTGCACAACCAAAAAGCACTAACCCAGAAACAAACAAGGTTTGAAACATTTTTCTTTCTTTTATGACTCACCAGTGCGCTGCAGACTGTGTACTGACATTATATGTAACAGTCTGAATTTACTCTTAAAACTTACCAGCTTTGACCACAGCATCATTCCTGAGCAAAAAAAGCTCAGTAGATTAAGAATCTGAACCCAGATGGCTTTTCCTTGGTCACACAGCTCCCTCCACACAGGCTGCCAAGAGTCCACACCAGGCTCTGTACCCCAATTTCACCCTGAACACCTCCAAAATGCCAGAGCATCCAGACACAGACATAATCACATCAGCAGAGAAAATAAAAATCACTAAGCAAAGAAATGAAAAATTAAATTTGAATTGATCCTATAACCAATGTGATGCTTTCAAGGGGAGCTTTTTGTTGGTCTTTGGTATTGATGTGGACTGTTCTATTTGGACATGATTTTATAAATGGTTTCTATTAGTACATACGACTGACTGATTGCAGGGTATGCTATTGCACTCTAACAGGCTATTCCCCACAACTCAGAGATAGAAATTACTTTCTGGTGAGATTTATGAGGTTTTCCCCACTCCCTTCGTTCTACAAAAATTGAAGTTTTAAAGCCTATCAGCTTATGACACTACTAAAAACACACCCACAAAGATATTAAAATAACTAAGAGTTTAAAAAAAAATAATCAGTTATGAGAAAGACTCAGTTTTTCAAAAGGGCATATGGTAACCACCAGCCCAAGTCAACTAAGAGTTTTGTCACATATTTTCAACATTTTGCAACACCAAGAACATAGAAAGCTGGTCCTCCAAGGCTTTACACTCCCTCACCTTGCACTGGACTAAGTATTAGCTATAAAATTTTCACTCAGACATGGTCCTTGGCCACATACACTCGTAACATTTTAACAGTTAAGTTTAACTAAATGTTTTCCTGATTTTAAACTCAATAAGAATTAATAGTTTACTCCATTTCTTACTCAGTATTTCTGAATTTGGAGTTTCTTACTGGGTTTGGAATCCTGAATCACTGAATGCTCCCAAACATTTCAAAGATAAACATATTAAAAAAAGATATTAAAACCCTACACTGCCTAGGAAAACTGCCTATAAAATAAATTTATTCTAAATGGGTAGACTGACTGCTCTCAGGGTTATATACAAGAACTAGCTCAAAGTAGACAGACAGAATGTTACTCAAAATAATTTTCTCATCTAACTCTACTCACCACTGAAGCAGTGAATAGTAGGTTTTCTACAGATCTGTTTTTATCTTCTTATCCAATATCCTGCAGGGGAAATAAGCTTTCTATTTTCTCCAGAGTGTGGCCATAGTGAAGAGTTTTCAAGCTATATTTCATGAAAGGATCTCACAGAGGCATGAGAGCCTTGAAGCTGTCTGCGTTTATGCATTTTATTTCTTCATGGCACATGGGCTGAAAATACCTGTATGCAGGTTCAGATGTAGATTCACAATTCAGATGTGAATTACAGTCAGGCATGATGGTTATCATCACACCCTGGGGTTTTTTTCATTCCTTTCCTAAGGGAAAGGACCATACAGAGTTCTCAAAGTATAGGAAGGAAAAAGCATTGTTTGCAAAACAACTGATGCAGGCTAATATGCATTTATTTTATAGTATATTCCTACATTAGTAACATAATTACAAAAAAATGCAGTGGAAAACATCTTCAAAAAATTATTTAATCCATATTCTGTCCCCGGAAGCATCAGCTGTACCTTTATCCTTTCTAACAAAGTCTACTAGGTCTTTATTGTATTCCAATGGCCCCACTGCCTTCTCATGCAGTATCTCAGTTTGCTCCATTTTCTTGATTATCCAGTATCTGTCCTAAATCTTTCTTGTTGCAAATTAAACCCGCTCATCTAGAGAAGAGATTATTCCCTTCTTCTTTTAAGAGTGTCATTATTTCCTCATTACCTGGATGGTTCATACTCTCCCTTCATCCCTTTCTCAACAGATGTCTGGATAGCTCCAATTCCCTCAAATTCCCTTACCACCAACCTTGTGCTTCAACCTCCTCTCCTCTTTTCAAAAAGCTCCACAAATCTTCAGCTATCTCATCTTTCTGGTGTGCTAAGCTGGAGAAGGTTCTCATCACAAAGTTGTCCATGTTTTTCTCCCTTTCCATACCCATGAGTCTAACTCATATTTTGGATTCCAAAACAAGTATACATATGTGGATAAAAGGGGAAACCCCACTTCTTTATATATATCTCACTTCTCTGAGGAAGGGATGTTCCCTTTTATCCCAATTCACATATAGCTCTCCAAAGAGGTTTCAGATAGGCAGGTAAATCTTGCTGTTTATCACCTATCAACATTTCCAGTTCCTTTTATTTATTCCCTGCTTCAGTAAATTCTTCATCTAAGAGACCATTTGTTCCAGGCTTTATTCCTAGCATGTGTCATACTGATAGAAATTTTCCCTTAGGAAGTTCAGTATTCCATCTATTAAAAAGCTTTAATTTTATGTGACTTGGTTCAGAGAAAGAAAATGGTTTTAAAAATCTGCCTTGTTATAACACGCTTACCTCAAGTCCATCCTACATAAACAGAAAGTAATAAAAAGCCTGATTTACACACAGTACATTTGTCTGTCTGTTCAATGTCATTACAGAGTTAACATTTATAATGCTGTTGAAAGGTAGGTATTGCCAGCAATGGGCTAAGTGGAAACATTAATGTGACAGTTTATTAATCAATTCCATCTCACAAACCCTAATGTAACAAAAAGAAGCATAAATAAATGCCTTATCTGTTAAAGTAATATATGGCCTTCACACTGAGACTCATTTTAGGGGTGGGCGCACATTGGGTTCACTTTAAATTTCTTGGCAATTTGAAGTTCAGGCTGCTAACACTTTGGAGGACAATATACTAGCTGAAGGCATTAATGGTTTAAGGGTGGTTTGTGTTTGCATTTAATTTTCAGTGAAGTTCACTACTTTTGTTGAAAGGTGCTTGATCAATAATGCTGGTTTTGAACATATTTATCTTGAACTTTTCCCTGTAGTCTTATCCACATGAAATGGGATTCAGCTTAGCTAGTACCTAGTTAGCCCCTCTGGTTTCTCAACTTGAGAGGACCAATCCTAATTACAAAGTAACGTGGAAGATAGTAGGAAAAAGTCTGTTGACTTACAGGGAAAGCTCAAAAGTAATCCTCCAACTTTAAGCTGGAATATTTACAGCCCTGTGCCCCCTTGACCAGCCTCAGTTCCATGCTGTCCCTTCCCTTGTGCTGACAGACCTAATGTCCATGTACTGCCTAAAATCAGACAGGATGAATCCAGGTCTCCCTCATTTCCTCTCTCCTGTGCATACACAGAACGAAGGGGAACGGCACGGTTCAACTTGGACAACATTTTTGCAAGGGGTGAAAGAGAACTGAGTGAGATAAAGTCTGTCACATTCCTTGTCATAATCATGCACAGATGTTCCATATTAAAAACTAATATTTACTGAAATACTTTCAAAGTTGCATCAGAGCTCCTCAGAGTGTGTTAAAAATAAGCACATGCAAAATATTACATTTAGCTGGGAGCCAGATTCCTTCACCAAAACTACAGACAACTACACAACTGTTTCTCTGCTAATACACTGAGCCAAATCAATCCCCTTCATCTAAACACCTCTGAACTCTGGGACTGGTTTTATCTGAGCCTGTATTTGGCCAAGTGATTGTTACCCTCCAGTGAGTACATGACCAC